>NC_133133.1:40913277-41216307 GCF_048418815.1 Hemitrygon akajei
TTCAATTCCTGTGTTACAGTGCCAAAAATCCAGGATCAATTCCTGCTGTTACAGTGCCATAACCCGCGATCAATTCCTGCTGTTACAGTGCCAACAAACCGGGTTCAATTCCTGCCATTGCTGTACCAACAAATGGGTTCAATTCCTGCTGTTACCGTGCCATAACCCGCGATCAATTCCTGCTGGTACAGTGCCAACAACTCGGGTTCAATTCCTCCTGTTACAGTGTCAAGAAACTGGTTCAATTCATGCTGTTCAGTGTCAACCAACAGGTTCAAATCCTGCTGTTACAGTGCAAATAAACAGGTTCAGTTCCTGCCGTTGCTGTACCAACAAATGGGTTCAATTCTTGCAGTTCAGTGCCATCCAACGGGTTCAATACCTGCTGATACAGTGCCAAAAATCCGGGTTCAATTCGTGCCGTTACAGTGCCAACCAACGGGTTCAACTCCAACTGTTACAGTGTCATCAATGCAGGATCAATTTCTGCTGTTACAGTGTCAGCAAACTGGTTCAATTCATGCTGTTTAATGTCAATGAATGGGTTCAATTCCTGATTTTACAGTGCCAAAAACCCAGGTTCAATTCTGCTGTTACTGTGCCACCAACACGCGTTCAATTCCCTGCTGTTCAGTGCCAACAAACAGGTTCAATTCCTGCGGATACAGTGCCAACAGCCTGGGTTCAATTCCTGAAATTGCAGTGGATACCAACGGTTTCAAACCCTGCCGTTGCAGTGACAACATACGTCTTCAATTCCTGCTGTTATAGTGCCAACAAACTGGGTTCAATTCCTGCCGTTGCTGTACCAACAAATGGGTTCAATTCTTGCAGTTCAGTGCCATCCAACGGGTTCAATACCTGCTGATACAGTGCCAAAAACCCGGGTTCAATTCGTGCCGTTACAGTGCCAACCAACGGGTTCAACTCCAACTGTTACAGTGTCATCAATGCAGGATCAATTTCTGCTGTTACAGTGTCAGCAAACTGGTTCAATTCATGCTGTTTAATGTCAATGAACAGGTTCAATTCCTGCTTTTACGGTACCAAAAACCCAGGTTCAATTCTGCTGTTACAGTGCCACCAACACGCGTTCAATTCCCTGCTGTTCAGTGCCAACAAACAGGTTCAATTCCTGCGGATACAGTGCCAACAGCCTGGGTTCAATTCCTGAAATTGCAGTGGATACCAACGGTTTCAAACCCGGCCATTGCAGTGACAACATACGTCTTCAATTCCTGCTGTTATAGTGCCAACAAACTGGGTTCAATTCCTGTGTTACAGTGCCAAAAATCCAGGATCAATTCCTGCTGTTACAGTGCCAACAAATGGGTTCAATTCCTGTGTTACAGTGCCAAAAACCCAGGATCAATTCCTGTTGTTACCGTGCCATAACCCGCGATCAATTCCTGCTGTTACAGTGCCAACAAACCGGGTTCAATTCCTGCCATTGCTGTACCAACAAATGGGTTCAATTCCTGCTGTTACCGTGCCATAACCCGCGATCAATTCCTGCTGGTACAGTGCCAACAACTCGGGTTCAATTCCTCCTGTTACAGTGTCAAGAAACTGGTTCAATTCATGCTGTTCAGTGTCAACAAACGGGTTCAATTCCTGTGTTACAGTGCCAAAAACTCACGTTCAATTCTACCTGTTACAGTGCCAACAAATGAGTTCAATTCCTGTGTTACAGTGCCAACAACCCAGGTTCCATTCCTGCTGTTCAGTGCCAAGAAATGGGTTCAATTCCTACTTTTCAGTGCCAACCAAGGGGTTCAATTCCTGCTGTTAGAGTGCCATCAACCTAGGATCAATTCTTGCTGTTACAGTGACAACAAATGGGTTCAATTCCTGCTGTTACAGTGCCAAAAACCCAGGATCAATTTCTGCTGTTACAGTGCCAATAACCCGCGATAAATTCCTGCTGTTACAGTGCCAACAACCCAGGTTCAATTCCTCCTTTTAAAGAGCCAGCAAACCGGGTTCAATTCCTGCTGTTACAGTCCCACCAAATGGGTTCCATTCCTGCTGTTACAGTGCCAACAATCCAGGTTCAATTCTGCTGTTACTGTGCCACCAACACGCATTCAATTCCTGCTGTTCAGTGCCAACAAACAGGTTCAATTCCTGCTGATACAGTACCAACAACCCGGGTTCAGTTCGTGCTGTTACAGTGCCAACCAACGGGTTCAACTCCAACTGTTACAGTGTCATCAACGCAGGATCAATTTCTGCTGTTACAGTGTCAACAAACTGGTTCAATTCATGCTGTTCAGTGCCAAAAACCCAGGATCAATTCCTGCTGTTACAGTGCCAACAAACTGGTTCAATTCACGCTGTTACAGTGCCAACAACCCCGGTTCAATTCCTCCTGTTACAGTGCCATCAACTCGGGTTAAATTCCTGCTGTTACAGTGCCAACAACCCAGGTTCAATTCCTGCTGTTCTGTGCCAACAAACAGGTTCAATTCCTGCTGTTACAGTGCCAACAATCCAGGTTCAATTCTGCTGTTACTGTGCCACCAACATGCATTCAATTCCTGCTGTTCAGTGTCAACAAACTGGTTCAATTCATGCTGTTACTGTGCCACCAACACACATTCAATTCCTGCTGTTACAGTGTCAGCAAACTGGTTCAATTCATGCTGTTTAATGTCAATGAATGGGTTCAATTCCTGATTTTACAGTGCCAAAAACCCAGGTTCAATTCTGCTGTTACTGTGCCACCAACACGCGTTCAATTCCCTGCTGTTCAGTGCCAACAAACAGGTTCAATTCCTGCGGATACAGTGCCAACAGCCTGGGTTCAATTCCTGAAATTGCAGTGGATACCAACGGTTTCAAACCCTGCCGTTGCAGTGACAACATACGTCTTCAATTCCTGCTGTTATAGTGCCAACAAACTGGGTTCAATTCCTGCCGTTGCTGTACCAACAAATGGGTTCAATTCTTGCAGTTCAGTGCCATCCAACGGGTTCAATACCTGCTGATACAGTGCCAAAAACCCGGGTTCAATTCGTGCCGTTACAGTGCCAACCAACGGGTTCAACTCCAACTGTTACAGTGTCATCAATGCAGGATCAATTTCTGCTGTTACAGTGTCAGCAAACTGGTTCAATTCATGCTGTTTAATGTCAATGAACAGGTTCAATTCCTGCTTTTACGGTACCAAAAACCCAGGTTCAATTCTGCTGTTACAGTGCCACCAACACGCGTTCAATTCCCTGCTGTTCAGTGCCAACAAACAGGTTCAATTCCTGCGGATACAGTGCCAACAGCCTGGGTTCAATTCCTGAAATTGCAGTGGATACCAACGGTTTCAAACCCGGCCATTGCAGTGACAACATACGTCTTCAATTCCTGCTGTTATAGTGCCAACAAACTGGGTTCAATTCCTGTGTTACAGTGCCAAAAATCCAGGATCAATTCCTGCTGTTACAGTGCCAACAAATGGGTTCAATTCCTGTGTTACAGTGCCAAAAACCCAGGATCAATTCCTGTTGTTACCGTGCCATAACCCGCGATCAATTCCTGCTGTTACAGTGCCAACAAACCGGGTTCAATTCCTGCCATTGCTGTACCAACAAATGGGTTCAATTCCTGCTGTTACCGTGCCATAACCCGCGATCAATTCCTGCTGGTACAGTGCCAACAACTCGGGTTCAATTCCTCCTGTTACAGTGTCAAGAAACTGGTTCAATTCATGCTGTTCAGTGTCAACAAACGGGTTCAATTCCTGTGTTACAGTGCCAAAAACTCACGTTCAATTCTACCTGTTACAGTGCCAACAAATGAGTTCAATTCCTGTGTTACAGTGCCAACAACCCAGGTTCCATTCCTGCTGTTCAGTGCCAAGAAATGGGTTCAATTCCTACTTTTCAGTGCCAACCAAGGGGTTCAATTCCTGCTGTTAGAGTGCCATCAACCTAGGATCAATTCTTGCTGTTACAGTGACAACAAATGGGTTCAATTCCTGCTGTTACAGTGCCAAAAACCCAGGATCAATTTCTGCTGTTACAGTGCCAATAACCCGCGATAAATTCCTGCTGTTACAGTGCCAACAACCCAGGTTCAATTCCTCCTTTTAAAGAGCCAGCAAACCGGGTTCAATTCCTGCTGTTACAGTCCCACCAAATGGGTTCCATTCCTGCTGTTACAGTGCCAACAATCCAGGTTCAATTCTGCTGTTACTGTGCCACCAACACGCATTCAATTCCTGCTGTTCAGTGCCAACAAACAGGTTCAATTCCTGCTGATACAGTACCAACAACCCGGGTTCAGTTCGTGCTGTTACAGTGCCAACCAACGGGTTCAACTCCAACTGTTACAGTGTCATCAACGCAGGATCAATTTCTGCTGTTACAGTGTCAACAAACTGGTTCAATTCATGCTGTTCAGTGCCAAAAACCCAGGATCAATTCCTGCTGTTACAGTGCCAACAAACTGGTTCAATTCACGCTGTTACAGTGCCAACAACCCCGGTTCAATTCCTCCTGTTACAGTGCCATCAACTCGGGTTAAATTCCTGCTGTTACAGTGCCAACAAACTGGTTCAATTCATGCTGTTACTGTGCCACCAACACACATTCAATTCCTGCTGTTCAGTGTCAACAAACTGGTTCAATTCATGCTGTTACAGTGCCAACAACCCAGGTTCAATTCCTGCTGTTACAGTGCCAACAAACAGGTTCAATTCCTGCGGATACAGTGCCAACAGCCTGGGTTCAATTCCTGACATTGCAGTGGCAACCAACAGGTTCAAATCCACCTGTTACAGTGCCAACAACCCGGGTTCAATTTGTGCTGTTACAGTGCCAAATAACGGGTTCAATTCCTGCTGTTACAGCGCCAACAAACCGGGTTCAATTCCTGCCTTTGCTGTACCAACAAATGGGTTCAATTCCTGCTGTTACAGTGCCAACAACTCGGGTTCAATTCCTGCAGTTACAGTGCCAAAAACCCAGGTTCAATTCTGCTGTTACAGTGCCACCAACATGCGTTCAAGTCCTGCTGTTACAGTGCCAACAACCCGGGTTCAATTCCTGCTGTTCAGTGCCAACAAAAAGGTTCCATTCCTGCGGATACAGTGCCAACAGCCCGGGTTCAAGTCCTGCTGTTACAGTGCCAACAACCCGGGTTCAATTCCTGCTGTTCAGTGCCAACAAAAAGGTTCCATTCCTGTGGATACAGTGCCAACAGCCCAGGTTCAATTCCTGCCATTGCAGTGGCAACCTACAGGTTCAAATCCTCCTGTTACAGTGCCAACAACTGGGTTCAATTCCTCCTGTTACAGTGCCAACGACCCGGGTTCAATTCCTGCTGTTCTGTGCCAACAAACAGGTTCCATTCCTGCGGATACAGTGCCAACAGCCCAGGTTCAATTCCTGCCATTGCAGTGGCAACCAACAGGTTCAAATCCTGCTGTTACAGTGCAAATAAACAGGTTCAGTTCCTGCCGTTGCTGTACCAACAAATGGGTTCAATTCTTGCAGTTCAGTGCCATCCAACGGGTTCAATACCTGCTGATACAGTGCCAAAAACCCGGGTTCAATTCGTGCCGTTACAGTGCCAAACAACGGGTTCAACTCCAACTGTTACAGTGTCATCAATGCAGGATCAATTTCTGCTGTTACAGTGTCAGCAAACTGGTTCAATTCATGCTGTTTAATGTCAATGAATGGGTTCAATTCCTGATTTTACAGTGCCAAAAACCCAGGTTCAATTCTGCTGTTACAGTGCCACCAACACGCGTTCAATTCCCTGCTGTTCAGTGCCAACAAACAGGTTCAATTCCTGCGGATACAGTGCCAACAGCCTGGGTTCAATTCCTGAAATTGCAGTGGATACCAACGGTTTCAAACCCTGCCGTTGCAGTGACAACATACGTCTTCAATTCCTGCTGTTATAGTGCCAACAAACTGGGTTCAATTCCTGCCGTTGCTGTACCAACAAATGGGTTCAATTCTTGCAGTTCAGTGCCATCCAACGGGTTCAATACCTGCTGATACAGTGCCAAAAACCCGGGTTCAATTCGTGCCGTTACAGTGCCAACCAACGGGTTCAACTCCAACTGTTACAGTGTCATCAATGCAGGATCAATTTCTGCTGTTACAGTGTCAGCAAACTGGTTCAATTCATGCTGTTTAATGTCAATGAACAGGTTCAATTCCTGCTTTTACGGTACCAAAAACTCAGGTTCAATTCTGCTGTTACAGTGCCACCAACACGCGTTCAATTCCCTGCTGTTCAGTGCCAACAAACAGGTTCAATTCCTGCGGATACAGTGCCAACAGCCTGGGTTCAATTCCTGAAATTGCAGTGGATACCAACGGTTTCAAACCCGGCCGTTGCAGTGACAACATACGTCTTCAATTCCTGCTGTTATAGTGCCAACAAACTGGGTTCAATTCCTGTGTTACAGTGCCAAAAATCCAGGATCAATTCCTGCTGTTACAGTGCCAACAAATGGGTTCAATTCCTGTGTTACAGTGCCAAAAACCCAGGATCAATTCCTGCTGTTACCGTGCCATAACCCGCGATCAATTCCTGCTGTTACAGTGCCAACAAACCGGGTTCAATTCCTGCCATTGCTGTACCAACAAATGGGTTCAATTCCTGCTGTTACCGTGCCATAACCCGCGATCAATTCCTGCTGGTACAGTGCCAACAACTCGGGTTCAATTCCTCCTGTTACAGTGTCAAGAAACTGGTTCAATTCATGCTGTTCAGTGTCAACCAACAGGTTCAAATCCTGCTGTTACAGTGCAAATAAACAGGTTCAGTTCCTGCCGTTGCTGTACCAACAAATGGGTTCAATTCTTGCAGTTCAGTGCCATCCAACGGGTTCAATACCTGCTGATACAGTGCCAAAAACCCGGGTTCAATTCGTGCCGTTACAGTGCCAACCAACGGGTTCAACTCCAACTGTTACAGTGTCATCAATGCAGGATCAATTTCTGCTGTTACAGTGTCAGCAAACTGGTTCAATTCATGCTGTTTAATGTCAATGAATGGGTTCAATTCCTGATTTTACAGTGCCAAAAACCCAGGTTCAATTCTGCTGTTACAGTGCCACCAACACGCGTTCAATTCCCTGCTGTTCAGTGCCAACAAACAGGTTCAATTCCTGCGGATACAGTGCCAACAGCCTGGGTTCAATTCCTGAAATTGCAGTGGATACCAACGGTTTCAAACCCTGCCGTTGCAGTGACAACATACGTCTTCAATTCCTGCTGTTATAGTGCCAACAAACTGGGTTCAATTCCTGCCGTTGCTGTACCAACAAATGGGTTCAATTCTTGCAGTTCAGTGCCATCCAACGGGTTCAATACCTGCTGATACAGTGCCAAAAACCCGGGTTCAATTCGTGCCGTTACAGTGCCAACCAACGGGTTCAACTCCAACTGTTACAGTGTCATCAATGCAGGATCAATTTCTGCTGTTACAGTGTCAGCAAACTGGTTCAATTCATGCTGTTTAATGTCAATGAACAGGTTCAATTCCTGCTTTTACGGTACCAAAAACCCAGGTTCAATTCTGCTGTTACAGTGCCACCAACACGCGTTCAATTCCCTGCTGTTCAGTGCCAACAAACAGGTTCAATTCCTGCGGATACAGTGCCAACAGCCTGGGTTCAATTCCTGAAATTGCAGTGGATACCAACGGTTTCAAACCCGGCCGTTGCAGTGACAACATACGTCTTCAATTCCTGCTGTTATAGTGCCAACAAACTGGGTTCAATTCCTGTGTTACAGTGCCAAAAATCCAGGATCAATTCCTGCTGTTACAGTGCCAACAACCCAGGTTCCATTCCTGCTGTTCAGTGCCAAGAAATGGGTTCAATTCCTACTTTTCAGTGCCAACCAAGGGGTTCAATTCCTGCTGTTAGAGTGCCATCAACCTAGGATCAATTCTTGCTGTTACAGTGACAACAAATGGGTTCAATTCCTGCTGTTACAGTGCCAAAAACCCAGGATCAATTTCTGCTGTTACAGTGCCAATAACCCGCGATAAATTCCTGCTGTTACAGTGCCAACAACCCAGGTTCAATTCCTCCTTTTAAAGAGCCAGCAAACCGGGTTCAATTCCTGCTGTTACAGTCCCACCAAATGGGTTCCATTCCTGCTGTTACAGTGCCAACAATCCAGGTTCAATTCTGCTGTTACTGTGCCACCAACACGCATTCAATTCCTGCTGTTCAGTGCCAACAAACAGGTTCAATTCCTGCTGATACAGTACCAACAACCCGGGTTCAGTTCGTGCTGTTACAGTGCCAACCAACGGGTTCAACTCCAACTGTTACAGTGTCATCAACGCAGGATCAATTTCTGCTGTTACAGTGTCAACAAACTGGTTCAATTCATGCTGTTCAGTGCCAAAAACCCAGGATCAATTCCTGCTGTTACAGTGCCAACAAACTGGTTCAATTCACGCTGTTACAGTGCCAACAACCCCGGTTCAATTCCTCCTGTTACAGTGCCATCAACTCGGGTTAAATTCCTGCTGTTACAGTGCCAACAACCCAGGTTCAATTCCTGCTGTTCTGTGCCAACAAACAGGTTCAATTCCTGCTGTTACAGTGCCAACAACCCAGGTTCAATTCTGCTGTTACTGTGCCACCAACATGCATTCAATTCCTGCTGTTCAGTGTCAACAAACTGGTTCAATTCATGCTGTTACTGTGCCACCAACACACATTCAATTCCTGCTGTTCAGTGTCAACAAACTGGTTCAATTCATGCTGTTACAGTGCCAACAACCCAGGTTCAATTCCTGCTGTTACAGTGCCAACAAACAGGTTCAATTCCTGCGGATACAGTGCCAACAGCCTGGGTTCAATTCCTGACATTGCAGTGGCAACCAACAGGTTCAAATCCACCTGTTACAGTGCCAACAACCCGGGTTCAATTTGTGCTGTTACAGTGCCAAATAACGGGTTCAATTCCTGCTGTTACAGCGCCAACAAACCGGGTTCAATTCCTGCCTTTGCTGTACCAACAAATGGGTTCAATTCCTGCTGTTACAGTGCCAACAACTCGGGTTCAATTCCTGCTGTTACAGTCCCACCAAATGGGTTCCATTCCTGCTGTTACAGTGCCAACAATCCAGGTTCAATTTGCTGTTACTGTGCCACCAACACGCATTCAATTCCTGCTGTTCAGTGCCAACAAACAGGTTCAATTCCTGCTGATACAGTACCAACAACCCGGGTTCAGTTCGTGCTGTTACAGTGCCAACCAACGGGTTCAACTCCAACTGTTACTGTGTCATCAACGCAGGATCAATTTCTGCTGTTACAGTGTCAACAAACTGGTTCAATTCATGCTGTTCAGTGCCAAAAACCCAGGATCAATTCCTGCTGTTACAGTGCCAACAAACTGGTTCAATTCACGCTGTTACAGTGCCAACAACCCCGGTTCAATTCCTCCTGTTACAGTGCCATCAACTCGGGTTAAATTCCTGCTGTTACAGTGCCAACAAACTGGTTCAATTCATGCTGTTACTGTGCCACCAACACACATTCAATTCCTGCTGTTCAGTGTCAACAAACTGGTTCAATTCATGCTGTTACAGTGCCAACAACCCAGGTTCAATTCCTGCTGTTACAGTCCCAACAAACAGGTTCAATTCCTGCGGATACAGTGCCAACAGCCTGGGTTCAATTCCTGACATTGCAGTGGCAACCAACAGGTTCAAATCCACCTGTTACAGTGCCAACAACCCGGGTTCAATTTGTGCTGTTACAGTGCCAAATAACGGGTTCAATTACTGCTGTTACAGCGCCAACAAACCGGGTTCAATTCCTGCCTTTGCTGTACCAACAAATGGGTTCAATTCCTGCTGTTACAGTGCCAACAACTCGGGTTCAATTCCTGCAGTTACAGTGCCAAAAACCCAGGTTCAATTCTGCTGTTACAGTGCCACCAACATGCGTTCAAGTCCTGCTGTTACAGTGCCAACAACCCGGGTTCAATTCCTGCTGTTCAGTGCCAACAAAAAGGTTCCATTCCTGCGGATACAGTGCCAACAGCCCGGGTTCAAGTCCTGCTGTTACAGTGCCAACAACCCGGGTTCAATTCCTGCTGTTCAGTGCCAACAAAAAGGTTCCATTCCTGTGGATACAGTGCCAACAGCCCAGGTTCAATTCCTGCCATTGCAGTGGCAACCTACAGGTTCAAATCCTCCTGTTACAGTGCCAACAACTGGGTTTAATTCCTCCTGTTACAGTGCCAACGACCCGGGTTCAATTCCTGCTGTTCTGTGCCAACAAACAGGTTCCATTCCTGCGGATACAGTGCCAACAGCCCAGGTTCAATTCCTGCCATTGCAGTGGCAACCAACAGGTTCAAATCCTGCTGTTACAGTGCAAATAAACAGGTTCAGTTCCTGCCGTTGCTGTACCAACAAATGGGTTCAATTCTTGCAGTTCAGTGCCATCCAACGGGTTCAATACCTGCTGATACAGTGCCAAAAACCCGGGTTCAATTCGTGCCGTTACAGTGCCAAACAACGGGTTCAACTCCAACTGTTACAGTGTCATCAATGCAGGATCAATTTCTGCTGTTACAGTGTCAGCAAACTGGTTCAATTCATGCTGTTTAATGTCAATGAATGGGTTCAATTCCTGATTTTACAGTGCCAAAAACCCAGGTTCAATTCTGCTGTTACAGTGCCACCAACATGCGTTCAATTCCCTGCTGTTCAGTGCCAACAAACAGGTTCAATTCCTGCGGATACAGTGCCAACAGCCTGGGTTCAATTCCTGAAATTGCAGTGGATACCAACGGTTTCAAACCCTGCCGTTGCAGTGACAACATACGTCTTCAATTCCTGCTGTTATAGTGCCAACAAACTGGGTTCAATTCCTGCCGTTGCTGTACCAACAAATGGGTTCAATTCTTGCAGTTCAGTGCCATCCAACGGGTTCAATACCTGCTGATACAGTGCCAAAAACCCGGGTTCAATTCGTGCCGTTACAGTGCCAACCAACGGGTTCAACTCCAACTGTTACAGTGTCATCAATGCAGGATCAATTTCTGCTGTTACAGTGTCAGCAAACTGGTTCAATTCATGCTGTTTAATGTCAATGAACAGGTTCAATTCCTGCTTTTACGGTACCAAAAACCCAGGTTCAATTCTGCTGTTACAGTGCCACCAACACGCGTTCAATTCCCTGCTGTTCAGTGCCAACAAACAGGTTCAATTCCTGCGGATACAGTGCCAACAGCCTGGGTTCAATTCCTGAAATTGCAGTGGATACCAACGGTTTCAAACCCGGCCGTTGCAGTGACAACATACGTCTTCAATTCCTGCTGTTATAGTGCCAACAAACTGGGTTCAATTCCTGTGTTACAGTGCCAAAAATCCAGGATCAATTCCTGCTGTTACAGTGCCAACAACCCAGGTTCCATTCCTGCTGTTCAGTGCCAAGAAATGGGTTCAATTCCTACTTTTCAGTGCCAACCAAGGGGTTCAATTCCTGCTGTTAGAGTGCCATCAACCTAGGATCAATTCTTGCTGTTACAGTGACAACAAATGGGTTCAATTCCTGCTGTTACAGTGCCAAAAACCCAGGATCAATTTCTGCTGTTACAGTGCCAATAACCCGCGATAAATTCCTGCTGTTACAGTGCCAACAACCCAGGTTCAATTCCTCCTTTTAAAGAGCCAGCAAAGCGGGTTCAATTCCTGCTGTTACAGTCCCACCAAATGGGTTCCATTCCTGCTGTTACAGTGCCAACAATCCAGGTTCAATTCTGCTGTTACTGTGCCACCAACACGCATTCAATTCCTGCTGTTCAGTGCCAACAAACAGGTTCAATTCCTGCTGTTACTGTGCCACCAACACACATTCAATTCCTGCTGTTCAGTGTCAACAAACTGGTTCAATTCATGCTGTTACAGTGCCAACAACCCAGGTTCAATTCCTGCTGTTACAGTGCCAACAAACAGGTTCAATTCCTGCGGATACAGTGCCAACAGCCTGGGTTCAATTCCTGACATTGCAGTGGCAACCAACAGGTTCAAATCCACCTGTTACAGTGCCAACAACCCAGGTTCAATTTGTGCTGTTACAGTGCCAAATAACGGGTTCAATTCCTGCTGTTACAGCGCCAACAAACCGGGTTCAATTCCTGCCTTTGCTGTACCAACAAATGGGTTCAATTCCTGCTGTTACAGTGCCAACAACTCGGGTTCAATTCCTGCAGTTACAGTGCCAAAAACCCAGGTTCAATTCTGCTGTTACAGTGCCACCAACATGCGTTCAAGTCCTGCTGTTACAGTGCCAACAACCCGGGTTCAATTCCTGCTGTTCAGTGCCAACAAAAAGGTTCCATTCCTGCGGATACAGTGCCAACAGCCCGGGTTCAAGTCCTGCTGTTACAGTGCCAACAACCCGGGTTCAATTCCTGCTGTTCAGTGTCAACAAACTGGTTCAATTCATGCTGTTACAGTGCCAACAACCCAGGTTCAATTCCTGCTGTTACAGTGCCAACAAACAGGTTCAATTCCTGCGGATACAGTGCCAACAGCCTGGGTTCAATTCCTGACATTGCAGTGGCAACCAACAGGTTCAAATCCACCTGTTACAGTGCCAACAACCCGGGTTCAATTTGTGCTGTTACAGTGCCAAATAACGGGTTCAATTCCTGCTGTTACAGCGCCAACAAACCGGGTTCAATTCCTGCCTTTGCTGTACCAACAAATGGGTTCAATTCCTGCTGTTACAGTGCCAACAACTCGGGTTCAATTCCTGCAGTTACAGTGCCAAAAACCCAGGTTCAATTCTGCTGTTACAGTGCCACCAACATGCGTTCAAGTCCTGCTGTTACAGTGCCAACAACCCGGGTTCAATTCCTGCTGTTCAGTGCCAACAAAAAGGTTCCATTCCTGCGGATACAGTGCCAACAGCCCGGGTTCAAGTCCTGCTGTTCTGTGCCAACAAACAGGTTCCATTCCTGCTGTTACAGCGCCAACAAACCGGGTTCAATTCCTGCCTTTGCTGTACCAACAAATGGGTTCAATTCCTGCTGTTACAGTGCCAACAACTCGGGTTCAATTCCTGCAGTTACAGTGCCAAAAACCCAGGTTCAATTCTGCTGTTACAGTGCCACCAACATGCGTTCAAGTCCTGCTGTTACAGTGCCAACAACCCGGGTTCAATTCCTGCTGTTCAGTGCCAACAAAAAGGTTCCATTCCTGCGGATACAGTGCCAACAGCCCGGGTTCAAGTCCTGCTGTTACAGTGCCAACAACCCGGGTTCAATTCCTGCTGTTCAGTGCCAACAAAAAGGTTCCATTCCTGTGGATACAGTGCCAACAGCCCAGGTTCAATTCCTGCCATTGCAGTGGCAACCTACAGGTTCAAATCCTCCTGTTACAGTGCCAACAACTGGGTTTAATTCCTCCTGTTACAGTGCCAACGACCCGGGTTCAATTCCTGCTGTTCTGTGCCAACAAACAGGTTCCATTCCTGCGGATACAGTGCCAACAGCCCAGGTTCAATTCCTGCCATTGCAGTGGCAACCAACAGGTTCAAATCCTGCTGTTACAGTGCAAATAAACAGGTTCAGTTCCTGCCGTTGCTGTACCAACAAATGGGTTCAATTCTTGCAGTTCAGTGCCATCCAACGGGTTCAATACCTGCTGATACAGTGCCAAAAACCCGGGTTCAATTCGTGCCGTTACAGTGCCAAACAACGGGTTCAACTCCAACTGTTACAGTGTCATCAATGCAGGATCAATTTCTGCTGTTACAGTGTCAGCAAACTGGTTCAATTCATGCTGTTTAATGTCAATGAATGGGTTCAATTCCTGATTTTACAGTGCCAAAAACCCAGGTTCAATTCTGCTGTTACAGTGCCACCAACATGCGTTCAATTCCCTGCTGTTCAGTGCCAACAAACAGGTTCAATTCCTGCGGATACAGTGCCAACAGCCTGGGTTCAATTCCTGAAATTGCAGTGGATACCAACGGTTTCAAACCCTGCCGTTGCAGTGACAACATACGTCTTCAATTCCTGCTGTTATAGTGCCAACAAACTGGGTTCAATTCCTGCCGTTGCTGTACCAACAAATGGGTTCAATTCTTGCAGTTCAGTGCCATCCAACGGGTTCAATACCTGCTGATACAGTGCCAAAAACCCGGGTTCAATTCGTGCCGTTACAGTGCCAACCAACGGGTTCAACTCCAACTGTTACAGTGTCATCAATGCAGGATCAATTTCTGCTGTTACAGTGTCAGCAAACTGGTTCAATTCATGCTGTTTAATGTCAATGAACAGGTTCAATTCCTGCTTTTACGGTACCAAAAACCCAGGTTCAATTCTGCTGTTACAGTGCCACCAACACGCGTTCAATTCCCTGCTGTTCAGTGCCAACAAACAGGTTCAATTCCTGCGGATACAGTGCCAACAGCCTGGGTTCAATTCCTGAAATTGCAGTGGATACCAACGGTTTCAAACCCGGCCGTTGCAGTGACAACATACGTCTTCAATTCCTGCTGTTATAGTGCCAACAAACTGGGTTCAATTCCTGTGTTACAGTGCCAAAAATCCAGGATCAATTCCTGCTGTTACAGTGCCAACAACCCAGGTTCCATTCCTGCTGTTCAGTGCCAAGAAATGGGTTCAATTCCTACTTTTCAGTGCCAACCAAGGGGTTCAATTCCTGCTGTTAGAGTGCCATCAACCTAGGATCAATTCTTGCTGTTACAGTGACAACAAATGGGTTCAATTCCTGCTGTTACAGTGCCAAAAACCCAGGATCAATTTCTGCTGTTACAGTGCCAATAACCCGCGATAAATTCCTGCTGTTACAGTGCCAACAACCCAGGTTCAATTCCTCCTTTTAAAGAGCCAGCAAAGCGGGTTCAATTCCTGCTGTTACAGTCCCACCAAATGGGTTCCATTCCTGCTGTTACAGTGCCAACAATCCAGGTTCAATTCTGCTGTTACTGTGCCACCAACACGCATTCAATTCCTGCTGTTCAGTGCCAACAAACAGGTTCAATTCCTGCTGTTACTGTGCCACCAACACACATTCAATTCCTGCTGTTCAGTGTCAACAAACTGGTTCAATTCATGCTGTTACAGTGCCAACAACCCAGGTTCAATTCCTGCTGTTACAGTGCCAACAAACAGGTTCAATTCCTGCGGATACAGTGCCAACAGCCTGGGTTCAATTCCTGACATTGCAGTGGCAACCAACAGGTTCAAATCCACCTGTTACAGTGCCAACAACCCAGGTTCAATTTGTGCTGTTACAGTGCCAAATAACGGGTTCAATTCCTGCTGTTACAGCGCCAACAAACCGGGTTCAATTCCTGCCTTTGCTGTACCAACAAATGGGTTCAATTCCTGCTGTTACAGTGCCAACAACTCGGGTTCAATTCCTGCAGTTACAGTGCCAAAAACCCAGGTTCAATTCTGCTGTTACAGTGCCACCAACATGCGTTCAAGTCCTGCTGTTACAGTGCCAACAACCCGGGTTCAATTCCTGCTGTTCAGTGCCAACAAAAAGGTTCCATTCCTGCGGATACAGTGCCAACAGCCCGGGTTCAAGTCCTGCTGTTACAGTGCCAACAACCCGGGTTCAATTCCTGCTGTTCAGTGTCAACAAACTGGTTCAATTCATGCTGTTACAGTGCCAACAACCCAGGTTCAATTCCTGCTGTTACAGTGCCAACAAACAGGTTCAATTCCTGCGGATACAGTGCCAACAGCCTGGGTTCAATTCCTGACATTGCAGTGGCAACCAACAGGTTCAAATCCACCTGTTACAGTGCCAACAACCCGGGTTCAATTTGTGCTGTTACAGTGCCAAATAACGGGTTCAATTCCTGCTGTTACAGCGCCAACAAACCGGGTTCAATTCCTGCCTTTGCTGTACCAACAAATGGGTTCAATTCCTGCTGTTACAGTGCCAACAACTCGGGTTCAATTCCTGCAGTTACAGTGCCAAAAACCCAGGTTCAATTCTGCTGTTACAGTGCCACCAACATGCGTTCAAGTCCTGCTGTTACAGTGCCAACAACCCGGGTTCAATTCCTGCTGTTCAGTGCCAACAAAAAGGTTCCATTCCTGCGGATACAGTGCCAACAGCCCGGGTTCAAGTCCTGCTGTTCTGTGCCAACAAACAGGTTCCATTCCTGCGGATACAGTGCCAACAGCCCAGGTTCAATTCCTGCCATTGCAGTGGCAACCAACAGGTTCAAATCCTGCTGTTACAGTGCAAATAAACAGGTTCAGTTCCTGCCGTTGCTGTACCAACAAATGGGTTCAATTCTTGCAGTTCAGTGCCATCCAACGGGTTCAATACCTGCTGATACAGTGCCAAAAACCCGGGTTCAATTCGTGCCGTTACAGTGCCAACCAACGGGTTCAACTCCAACTGTTACAGTGTCATCAATGCAGGATCAATTTCTGCTGTTACAGTGTCAGCAAACTGGTTCAATTCATGCTGTTTAATGTCAATGAACAGGTTCAATTCCTGCTTTTACGGTACCAAGAACTCAGGTTCAATTCTGCTGTTACAGTGCCACCAACACGCGTTCAATTCCCTGCTGTTCAGTGCCAACAAACAGGTTCAATTCCTGCGGATACAGTGCCAACAGCCTGGGTTCAATTCCTGAAATTGCAGTGGATACCAACGGTTTCAAACCCGGCCGTTGCAGTGACAACATACGTCTTTAATTCCTGCTGTTATAGTGCCAACAAACTGGGTTCAATTCCTGTGTTACAGTGCCAAAAATCCAGGATCAATTCCTGCTGTTACAGTGCCAACAAATGGGTTCAATTCCTGTGTTACAGTGCCAAAAACCCAGGATCAATTCCTGCTGTTACCGTGCCATAACCCGCGATCAATTCCTGCTGTTACAGTGCCAACAAACCGGGTTCAATTCCTGCCATTGCTGTACCAACAAATGGGTTCAATTCCTGCTGTTACCGTGCCATAACCCGCGATCAATTCCTGCTGGTACAGTGCCAACAACTCGGGTTCAATTCCTCCTGTTACAGTGTCAAGAAACTGGTTCAATTCATGCTGTTCAGTGTCAACAAACGGGTTCAATTCCTGTGTTACAGTGCCAAAAACTCACGTTCAATTCTACCTGTTACAGTGCCAACAAATGAGTTCAATTCCTGTGTTACAGTGCCAACAACCCAGGTTCCATTCCTGCTGTTCAGTGCCAAGAAATGGGTTCAATTCCTACTTTTCAGTGCCAACCAAGGGGTTCAATTCCTGCTGTTAGAGTGCCATCAACCTAGGATCAATTCTTGCTGTTACAGTGACAACAAATGGGTTCAATTCCTGCTGTTACAGTGCCAAAAACCCAGGATCAATTTCTGCTGTTACAGTGCCAATAACCCGCGATAAATTCCTGCTGTTACAGTGCCAACAACCCAGGTTCAATTCCTCCTTTTAAAGAGCCAGCAAACCGGGTTCAATTCCTGCTGTTACAGTCCCACCAAATGGGTTCCATTCCTGCTGTTACAGTGCCAACAATCCAGGTTCAATTCTGCTGTTACTGTGCCACCAACACGCATTCAATTCCTGCTGTTCAGTGCCAACAAACAGGTTCAATTCCTGCTGATACAGTACCAACAACCCGGGTTCAGTTCGTGCTGTTACAGTGCCAACCAACGGGTTCAACTCCAACTGTTACAGTGTCATCAACGCAGGATCAATTTCTGCTGTTACAGTGTCAACAAACTGGTTCAATTCATGCTGTTCAGTGCCAAAAACCCAGGATCAATTCCTGCTGTTACAGTGCCAACAAACTGGTTCAATTCACGCTGTTACAGTGCCAACAACCCCGGTTCAATTCCTCCTGTTACAGTGCCATCAACTCGGGTTAAATTCCTGCTGTTACAGTGCCAACAACCCAGGTTCAATTCCTGCTGTTCTGTGCCAACAAACAGGTTCAATTCCTGCTGTTACAGTGCCAACAACCCAGGTTCAATTCTGCTGTTACTGTGCCACCAACATGCATTCAATTCCTGCTGTTCAGTGTCAACAAACTGGTTCAATTCATGCTGTTACTGTGCCACCAACACACATTCAATTCCTGCTGTTCAGTGTCAACAAACTGGTTCAATTCATGCTGTTACAGTGCCAACAACCCAGGTTCAATTCCTGCTGTTACAGTGCCAACAAACAGGTTCAATTCCTGTGTTACAGTGCCAACAACCCAGGTTCAATTCTGCTGTTACTGTGCCACCAACATGCATTCAATTCCTGCTGTTCAGTGTCAACAAACTGGTTCAATTCATGCTGTTACTGTGCCACCAACACACATTCAATTCCTGCTGTTCAGTGTCAACAAACTGGTTCAATTCATGCTGTTACAGTGCCAACAAACAGGTTCAATTCCTGCGGATACAGTGCCAACAGCCTGGGTTCAATTCCTGACATTGCAGTGGCAACCAACAGGTTCAAATCCACCTGTTACAGTGCCAACAACCCGGGTTCAATTTGTGCTGTTACAGTGCCAAATAACGGGTTCAATTCCTGCTGTTACAGCGCCAACAAACCGGGTTCAATTCCTGCCTTTGCTGTACCAACAAATGGGTTCAATTCCTGCTGTTACAGTGCCAACAACTCGGGTTCAATTCCTGCAGTTACAGTGCCAAAAACCCAGGTTCAATTCTGCTGTTACAGTGCCACCAACATGCGTTCAAGTCCTGCTGTTACAGTGCCAACAACCCGGGTTCAATTCCTGCTGTTCAGTGCCAACAAAAAGGTTCCATTCCTGCGGATACAGTGCCAACAGCCCGGGTTCAAGTCCTGCTGTTACAGTGCCAACAACCCGGGTTCAATTCCTGCTGTTCAGTGCCAACAAAAAGGTTCCATTCCTGCGGATACAGTGCCAACAGCCCAGGTTCAATTCCTGCCATTGCAGTGGCAACCTACAGGTTCAAATCCTCCTGTTACAGTGCCAACAACTGGGTTCAATTCCTCCTGTTACAGTGCCAACGACCCGGGTTTAATTCCTGCTGTTCTGTGCCAACAAACAGGTTCCATTCCTGCGGATACAGTGCCAACAGCCCAGGTTCAATTCCTGCCATTGCAGTGGCAACCAACAGGTTCAAATCCTGCTGTTACAGTGCAAATAAACAGGTTCAGTTCCTGCCGTTGCTGTACCAACAAATGGGTTCAATTCTTGCAGTTCAGTGCCATCCAACGGGTTCAATACCTGCTGATACAGTGCCAAAAACCCGGGTTCAATTCGTGCCGTTACAGTGCCAACCAACGGGTTCAACTCCAACTGTTACAGTGTCATCAATGCAGGATCAATTTCTGCTGTTACAGTGTCAGCAAACTGGTTCAATTCATGCTGTTTAATGTCAATGAACAGGTTCAATTCCTGCTTTTACGGTACCAAGAACTCAGGTTCAATTCTGCTGTTACAGTGCCACCAACACGCGTTCAATTCCCTGCTGTTCAGTGCCAACAAACAGGTTCAATTCCTGCGGATACAGTGCCAACAGCCTGGGTTCAATTCCTGAAATTGCAGTGGATACCAACGGTTTCAAACCCGGCCGTTGCAGTGACAACATACGTCTTCAATTCCTGCTGTTATAGTGCCAACAAACTGGGTTCAATTCCTGTGTTACAGTGCCAAAAATCCAGGATCAATTCCTGCTGTTACAGTGCCAACAAATGGGTTCAATTCCTGTGTTACAGTGCCAAAAACCCAGGATCAATTCCTGCTGTTACCGTGCCATAACCCGCGATCAATTCCTGCTGTTACAGTGCCAACAAACCGGGTTCAATTCCTGCCATTGCTGTACCAACAAATGGGTTCAATTCCTGCTGTTACCGTGCCATAACCCGCGATCAATTCCTGCTGGTACAGTGCCAACAACTCGGGTTCAATTCCTCCTGTTACAGTGTCAAGAAACTGGTTCAATTCATGCTGTTCAGTGTCAACAAACGGGTTCAATTCCTGTGTTACAGTGCCAAAAACTCACGTTCAATTCTACCTGTTACAGTGCCAACAAATGAGTTCAATTCCTGTGTTACAGTGCCAACAACCCAGGTTCCATTCCTGCTGTTCAGTGCCAAGAAATGGGTTCAATTCCTACTTTTCAGTGCCAACCAAGGGGTTCAATTCCTGCTGTTACAGTCCCACCAAATGGGTTCCATTCCTGCTGTTACAGTGCCAACAATCCAGGTTCAATTCTGCTGTTACTGTGCCACCAACACGCATTCAATTCCTGCTGTTCAGTGCCAACAAACAGGTTCAATTCCTGCTGATACAGTACCAACAACCCGGGTTCAGTTCGTGCTGTTACAGTGCCAACCAACGGGTTCAACTCCAACTGTTACAGTGTCATCAACGCAGGATCAATTTCTGCTGTTACAGTGTCAACAAACTGGTTCAATTCATGCTGTTCAGTGCCAAAAACCCAGGATCAATTCCTGCTGTTACAGTGCCAACAAACTGGTTCAATTCACGCTGTTACAGTGCCAACAACCCCGGTTCAATTCCTCCTGTTACAGTGCCATCAACTCGGGTTAAATTCCTGCTGTTACAGTGCCAACAACCCAGGTTCAATTCCTACTGTTCTGTGCCAACAAACAGGTTCAATTCCTGCTGTTACAGTGCCAACAACCCAGGTTCAATTCTGCTGTTACTGTGCCACCAACATGCATTCAATTCCTGCTGTTCAGTGTCAACAAACTGGTTCAATTCATGCTGTTACTGTGCCACCAACACACATTCAATTCCTGCTGTTCAGTGTCAACAAACTGGTTCAATTCATGCTGTTACAGTGCCAACAACCCAGGTTCAATTCCTGCTGTTACAGTGCCAACAAACAGGTTCAATTCTGCTGTTACTGTGCCACCAACATGCATTCAATTCCTGCTGTTCAGTGTCAACAAACTGGTTCAATTCATGCTGTTACAGTGCCAACAACCCAGGTTCAATTCCTGCTGTTACAGTGCCAACAAACAGGTTCAATTCCTGCGGATACAGTGCCAACAGCCTGGGTTCAATTCCTGACATTGCAGTGGCAACCAACAGGTTCAAATCCACCTGTTACAGTGCCAACAACCCGGGTTCAATTTGTGCTGTTACAGTGCCAAATAACGGGTTCAATTCCTGCTGTTACAGCGCCAACAAACCGGGTTCAATTCCTGCCTTTGCTGTACCAACAAATGGGTTCAATTCCTGCTGTTACAGTGCCAACAACTCGGGTTCAATTCCTGCAGTTACAGTGCCAAAAACCCAGGTTCAATTCTGCTGTTACAGTGCCACCAACATGCGTTCAAGTCCTGCTGTTACAGTGCCAAAAACCCAGGTTCAATTCTGCTGTTACAGTGCCACCAACATGCGTTCAAGTCCTGCTGTTACAGTGCCAACGACCCGGGTTCAATTCCTGCTGTTCTGTGCCAACAAACAGGTTCCATTCCTGCGGATACAGTGCCAACAGCCCAGGTTCAATTCCTGCCATTGCAGTGGCAACCAACAGGTTCAAATCCTGCTGTTACAGTGCAAATAAACAGGTTCAGTTCCTGCCGTTGCAGTACCAACAAATGGTTTCAATTCTTGCAGTTCAGTGCCATCCAACGGGTTCAATACCTGCTGATACAGTGCCAAAAAACCGGGTTCAATTCGTGCCGTTACAGTGCCAACCAACGGGTTCAACTCCAACTGTTACAGTGTCATCAATGCAGGATCAATTTCTGCTGTTACAGTGTCAGCAAACTGGTTCAATTCATGCTGTTTAATGTCAATGAACAGGTTCAATTCCTGATTGTACAGTGCCAAAAACCCAGGTTCAATTCTGCTGTTACAGTGCCACCAACACGCGTTCAATTCCCTGCTGTTCAGTGCCAACAAACAGGTTCAATTCCTGCGGATACAGTGCCAACAGCCTGGGTTCAATTCCTGAAATTGCAGTGGATACCAACGGTTTCAAACCCTGCCGTTGCAGTGACAACATACGTCTCAATTCCTGCTGTTATAGTGCCAACAAACTGGGTTCAATTCCTGCCGTTGCTGTACCAACAAATGGGTTCAATTCTTGCAGTTCAGTGCCATCCAACGGGTTCAATACCTGCTGATACAGTGCCAAAAACCCGGGTTCAATTCGTGCCGTTACAGTGCCAACCAACGGGTTCAACTCCAACTGTTACAGTGTCATCAATGCAGGATCAATTTCTGCTGTTACAGTGTCAGCAAACTGGTTCAATTCATGCTGTTTAATGTCAATGAACAGGTTCAATTCCTGCTTTTACGGTACCAAAAACTCAGGTTCAATTCTGCTGTTACAGTGCCACCAACACGCGTTCAATTCCCTGCTGTTCAGTGCCAACAAACAGGTTCAATTCCTGCGGATACAGTGCCAACAGCCTGGGTTCAATTCCTGAAATTGCAGTGGATACCAACGGTTTCAAACCCGGCCGTTGCAGTGACAACATACGTCTTCAATTCCTGCTGTTATAGTGCCAACAAACTGGGTTCAATTCCTGTGTTACAGTGCCAAAAATCCAGGATCAATTCCTGCTGTTACAGTGCCAACAACCCGGGTTCAATTCCTGCTGTTCAGTGCCAACAAACAGGTTCCATTCCTGCGGATACAGTGCCAACAGCCCAGGTTCAATTCCTGCCATTGCAGTGGCAACCAACAGGTTCAAATCCTCCTGTTACAGTGCCAACAACTGGGTTCAATTCCTCCTGTTACAGTGCCAACGACCCGGGTTCAATTCCTGCTGTTCTGTGCCAACAAACAGGTTCCATTCCTGCGGATACAGTGCCAACAGCCCAGGTTCAATTCCTGCCATTGCAGTGGCAACCAACAGGTTCAAATCCTGCTGTTACAGTGCAAATAAACAGGTTCAGTTCCTGCCGTTGCTGTACCAACAAATGGGTTCAATTCTTGCAGTTCAGTGCCATCCAACGGGTTCAATACCTGCTGATACAGTGCCAAAAACCCGGGTTCAATTCGTGCCGTTACAGTGCCAACCAACGGGTTCAACTCCAACTGTTACAGTGTCATCAATGCAGGATCAATTTCTGCAGTTACAGTGTCAGCAAACTGGTTCAATTCATGCTGTTTAATGTCAATGAACGGGTTCAATTCCTGATTTTACAGTGCCAAAAACCCAGGTTCAATTCTGCTGTTACAGTGCCACCAACACGCGTTCAATTCCCTGCTGTTCAGTGCCAACAAACAGGTTCAATACTTGCGGATACAGTGCCAACAGCCTGGGTTCAATTCCTGAAATTGCAGTGGATACCAACGGTTTCAAACCCTGCCGTTGCAGTGACAACATACGTCTTCAATTCCTGCTGTTATAGTGCCAACAAACTGGGTTCAATTCCTGCCGTTGCTGTCCCAACAAATGGGTTCAATTCTTGCAGTTCAGTGCCATCCAACGGGTTCAATACCTGCTGATACAGTGCCAAAAACCCGGGTTCAATTCGTGCCGTTACAGTGCCAACCAACGGGTTCAATTCCTGTGTTACAGTGCCAAAAATCCAGGTTCAATTCGTGCTGTTACAGTGCCACCAACCTGGGTTCAATTCCTGCTGTTCAGTGCCAACAAACCGGTTCAATTCCTGCGGATACAGTGCCAACAAAAAGGTTCCATTCCTATGGATACAGGGCCAACAGCCTGGGTTCAATTCCTGCAGTTGCAGTGCTAACAACGCAAGATCAATTTCTGCTGTTACAGTGTCAACAAACTGGTTGAATTCATGCTGTTCAGTGTCAATGAACGGGTTCAATTCCTGTGTTACAGTGCCAACAGCCCAGCTTCAATTCCTGCTGTTACAGTGCCAACAACTCGGGTTCATCTTCTCCTGTTACAGTGCCAACAACCCTGGTTCAATTCATCCTGTTACAGTGCCAACAACCCCGGTTCAATTCCTCCTGTTACAGTGCCATCAACTCGGGTTAAATTCCTGCTGTTACAGTGCCAACAACCCAGGTTCAATTCCTGCTGTTCTGTGCCAACAAACAGGTTCAATTCCTGCTGTTACAGTGCCAATAACCAAGGTTCAATTCTGCTGTTACTGTGCCACCAACACGCATTCAATTCCTGCTGTTCAGTGCCAACAAACAGGTTCAATTCCTGCTGATACAGTGCCAACAACCCGGGTTCAGTTCGTACTGTTACAGTGCCAACCAATGGGTTCAACTCCAACTGTTACAGTGTCATCAATGCAGGATCAATTTCTGCTGTTACAGTGTCAACAAACTGGTTCAATTCATGCTGTTCAGTGCCAACCAATGGGTTCAATTCCTGCTGTTACAGTGCCATCAACCTAGGATCAATTCCTGCAGTTACAGTGCCAACAAATGGGTTCAATTCCTGCTGTTACAGTGCCAACAACTCGGGTTCAATTCCTGCAGTTACAGTGCCAAAAACCCAGGTTCAATTCTGCTGTTACAGTGCCACCAACATGCGTTCAAGACCTGCTGTTACAGTGCCAACAACCCGGGTTCAATTCCTGTGTTACAGTGCCAACAAACCGGGTTCAATTCCTGCCATTGCTGTACCAACAAATGGGTTCAATTCCTGCTGTTACCGTGCCATAACCCGCGATCAATTCCTGCTGGTACAGTGCCAACAACTCGGGTTCAATTCCTCCTGTTACAGTGTCAAGAAACTGGTTCAATTCATGCTGTTCAGTGTCAACCAACAGGTTCAAATCCTGCTGTTACAGTGCAAATAAACAGGTTCAGTTCCTGCCGTTGCTGTACCAACAAATGGGTTCAATTCTTGCAGTTCAGTGCCATCCAACGGGTTCAATACCTGCTGATACAGTGCCAAAAACCCGGGTTCAATTCGTGCCGTTACAGTGCCAACCAACGGGTTCAACTCCAACTGTTACAGTGTCATCAATGCAGGATCAATTTCTGCTGTTACAGTGTCAGCAAACTGGTTCAATTCATGCTGTTTAATGTCAATGAATGGGTTCAATTCCTGATTTTACAGTGCCAAAAACCCAGGTTCAATTCTGCTGTTACAGTGCCACCAACACGCGTTCAATTCCCTGCTGTTCAGTGCCAACAAACAGGTTCAATTCCTGCGGATACAGTGCCAACAGCCTGGGTTCAATTCCTGAAATTGCAGTGGATACCAACGGTTTCAAACCCTGCCGTTGCAGTGACAACATACGTCTTCAATTCCTGCTGTTATAGTGCCAACAAACTGGGTTCAATTCCTGTGTTACAGTGCCAAAAATCCAGGATCAATTCCTGCTGTTACAGTGCCAACAAATGGGTTCAATTCCTGTGTTACAGTGCCAACAACCCAGGTTCCATTCCTGCTGTTCAGTGCCAAGAAATGGGTTCAATTCCTACTTTTCAGTGCCAACCAAGGGGTTCAATTCCTGCTGTTAGAGTGCCATCAACCTAGGATCAATTCTTGCTGTTACAGTGACAACAAATGGGTTCAATTCCTGCTGTTACAGTGCCAAAAACCCAGGATCAATTCCTGCTGTTACAGTGCCAACAAATGGGTTCAATTCCTGTGTTACAGTGCCAAAAACCCAGGATCAATTCCTGTTGTTACCGTGCCATAACCCGCGATCAATTCCTGCTGTTACAGTGCCAACAAACCGGGTTCAATTCCTGCCATTGCTGTACCAACAAATGGGTTCAATTCCTGCTGTTACCGTGCCATAACCCGCGATCAATTCCTGCTGGTACAGTGCCAACAACTCGGGTTCAATTCCTCCTGTTACAGTGTCAAGAAACTGGTTCAATTCATGCTGTTCAGAGTCAACAAACGGGTTCAATTCCTGTGTTACAGTGCCAAAAACTCACGTTCAATTCTACCTGTTACAGTGCCAACAAATGAGTTCAATTCCTGTGTTACAGTGCCAACAACCCAGGTTCCATTCCTGCTGTTCAGTGCCAAGAAATGGGTTCAATTCCTACTTTTCAGTGCCAACCAAGGGGTTCAATTCCTGCTGTTAGAGTGCCATCAACCTAGGATCAATTCTTGCTGTTACAGTGACAACAAATGGGTTCAATTCCTGCTGTTACAGTGCCAAAAACCCAGGATCAATTTCTGCTGTTACAGTGCCAATAACCCGCGATAAATTCCTGCTGTTACAGTGCCAACAAACGGGTCAATTCCTGCTGTTACAGTGCCAACAACCCAGGTTCAATTCCTCCTTTTAAAGAGCCAGCAACCCGGGTTCAATTCCTGCTGTTACAGTAACACCAAATGGGTTCCATTCCTGCTGTTACAGTGCCAACAATCCAGGTTCAATTCTGCTGTTACTGTGCCACCAACACGCATTCAATTCCTGCTGTTCAGTGCCAACAAACAGGTTCAATTCCTGCTGATACAGTACCAACAACCCGGGTTCAGTTCGTGCTGTTACAGTGCCAACCAACGGGTTCAACTCCAACTGTTACAGTGTCATCAACGCAGGATCAATTTCTGCTGTTACAGTGTCAACAAACTGGTTCAATTCATGCTGTTCAGTGCCAAAAACCCAGGATCAATTCCTGCTGTTACAGAGCCAACAAACTGGTTCAATTCACGCTGTTACAGTGCCAACAACCCCGGTTCAATTCCTCCTGTTACAGTGCCATCAACTCGGGTTAAATTCCTGCTGTTACAGTGCCAACAACCCAGGTTCAATTCCTGCTGTTCTGTGCCAACAAACAGGTTCAATTCCTGCTGTTACAGTGCCAACAACCCAGGTTCAATTCTGCTGTTACTGTGCCACCAACATGCATTCAATTCCTGCTGTTCAGTGTCAACAAACTGGTTCAATTCATGCTGTTACTGTGCCACCAACACACATTCAATTCCTGCTGTTCAGTGTCAACAAACTGGTTCAATTCATGCTGTTACAGTGCCAACAACCCAGGTTCAATTCCTGCTGTTACAGTGCCAACAAACAGGTTCAATTCCTGTGTTACAGTGCCAACAACCCAGGTTCAATTCTGCTGTTACTGTGCCACCAACATGCATTCAATTCCTGCTGTTCAGTGTCAACAAACTGGTTCAATTCATGCTGTTACTGTGCCACCAACACACATTCAATTCATGCTGTTACAGTGCCAACAACCCAGGTTCAATTCCTGCTGTTACAGTGCCAACAAACAGGTTCAATTCCTGCTGTTACAGTGCCAACAAACAGGTTCAATTCCTGCGGATACAGTGCCAACAGCCTGGGTTGAATTCCTGACATTGCAGTGGCAACCAACAGGTTCAAATCCTCCTGTTACAGTGCCAACAACCCGGGTTCAATTTGTGCTGTTACAGTGCCAAATAACGGGTTCAATTCCTGCTGTTACAGCGCCAACAAACCGGGTTCAATTCCTGCCTTTGCTGTACCAACAAATGGGTTCAATTCCTGCTGTTACAGTGCCAACAACTCGGGTTCAATTCCTGCAGTTACAGTGCCAAAAACCCAGGTTCAATTCTGCTGTTACAGTGCCACCAACATGCGTTCAAGTCCTGCTGTTACAGTGCCAACAACCCGGGTTCAATTCCTGCTGTTCAGTGCCAACAAACAGGTTCCATTCCTGCGGATACAGTGCCAACAGCCCAGGTTCAATTCCTGCCATTGCAGTGGCAACCAACAGGTTCAAATCCTGCTGTTACAGTGCAAATAAACAGGTTCAGTTCCTGCCGTTGCTGTACCAACAAATGGGTTCAATTCTTGCAGTTCAGTGCCATCCAACGGGTTCAATACCTGCTGATACAGTGCCAAAAACCCGGGTTCAATTCGTGCCGTTACAGTGCCAACCAACGGGTTCAACTCCAACTGTTACAGTGTCATCAATGCAGGATCAATTTCTGCTGTTACAGTGTCAGCAAACTGGTTCAATTCATGCTGTTTAATGTCAATGAACGGGTTCAATTCCTGATTTTACAGTGCCAAAAACCCAGGTTCAATTCTGCTGTTACAGTGCCACCAACACGCGTTCATTTCCCTGCTGTTCAGTGCCAACAAACAGGTTCAATTCCTGCGGATACAGTGCCAACAGCCTGGGTTCAATTCCTGAAATTGCAGTGGATACCAACGGTTTCAAACCCTGCCGTTGCAGTGACAACATGCGTCTTCAATTCCTGCTGTTATAGTGCCAACAAACTGGGTTCAATTCCTGCCGTTGCTGTACCAACAAATGGGTTCAATTCTTGCAGTTCAGTGCCATCCAACGGGTTCAATACCTGCTGATACAGTGCCAAAAACCCGGGTTCAATTCGTGCCGTTACAGTGCCAACCAACGGGTTCAACTCCAACTGTTACAGTGTCATCAATGCAGGATCAATTTCTGCTGTTACAGTGTCAGCAAACTGGTTCAATTCATGCTGTTTAATGTCAATGAACAGGTTCAATTCCTGCTTTTACGGTACCAAGAACTCAGGTTCAATTCTGCTGTTACAGTGCCACCAACACGCGTTCAATTCCCTGCTGTTCAGTGCCAACAAACAGGTTCAATTCCTGCGGATACAGTGCCAACAGCCTGGGTTCAATTCCTGAAATTGCAGTGGATACCAACGGTTTCAAACCCGGCCGTTGCAGTGACAACATACGTCTTCAATTACTGCTGTTATAGTGCCAACAAACTGGGTTCAATTCCTGTGTTACAGTGCCAAAAATCCAGGATCAATTTCTGCTGTTACAGTGCCAACAAATGGGTTCAATTCCTGTGTTACAGTGCCAAAAATCCAGGTTCAATTCGTGCTGTTACAGTGCCACCAACCTGGGTTCAATTCCTGCTGTTCAGTGCCAACAAACCGGTTCAATTCCTGTGGATACAATGCCAGCAAAAAGGTTCCATTCCTATGGATACAGGGCCAACAGCCTGGGTTCAATTCCTGCAGTTGCAGTGCTAACAACGCAAGATCAATTTCTGCTGTTACAGTGTCAACAAACTGGTTGAATTCATGCTGTTCAGTGTCAATGAACGGGTTCAATTCCTGTGTTACAGTGCCAACAGCCCAGCTTCAATTCCTGCTGTTACAGTGCCAACAACTCGGGTTCATCTTCTCCTGTTACAGTGCCAACAACCCCGGTTCAATTCATCCTGTTACAGTGCCAACAACCCCGGTTCAATTCCTCCTGTTACAGTGCCATCAACTCGGGTTAAATTCCTGCTGTTACAGTGCCAACAACCCAGGTTCAATTCCTGCTGTTCTGTGCCAACAAACAGGTTCAATTCCTGCTGTTACAGTGCCAATAACCAAGGTTCAATTCTGCTGTTACGGTGCCACCAACACGCATTCAATTCCTGCTGTTCAGTGCCAACAAACAGGTTCAATTCCTGCTGATACAGTGCCAACAACCCGGGTTCAGTTCGTGCTGTTACAGTGCCAACTAACGGGTTCAACTCCAACTGTTACAGTGTCATCAATGCAGGATCAATTTCTGCTGTTACAGTGTCAACAAACTGGTTCAATTCATGCTGTTCAGTGCCAACCAATGGGTTCAATTCCTGCTGTTACAGTGCCATCAACCTAGGATCAATTCCTGCAGTTACAGTGCCAACAAATGGGTTCAATTCCTGCTGTTACAGTGCCAACAACTCGGGTTCAATTCCTGCAGTTACAGTGCCAAAAACCCAGGTTCAATTCTGCTGTTACAGTGCCACCAACATGCGTTCAAGACCTGCTGTTACAGTGCCAACAACCCGGGTTCAATTCCTGTGTTACAGTGCCAACAAACCGGGTTCAATTCCTGCCATTGCTGTACCAACAAATGGGTTCAATTCCTGCTGTTACCGTGCCATAACCCGCGATCAATTCCTGCTGGTACAGTGCCAACAACTTGGGTTCAATTCCTCCTGTTACAGTGTCAAGAAACTGGTTCAATTCATGCTGTTCAGTGTCAACAAACGGGTTCAATTCCTGTGTTACAGTGCCAAAAACTGACGTTCAATTCTACCTGTTACAGTGCCAACAAATGAGTTCAATACCTGTGTTACAGTGCCAACAACCCAGGTTCCATTCCTGCTGTTCAGTGCCAAGAAATGGGTTCAATTCCTGCTTTTCAGTGCCAACCAAGGGGTTCAATTCCTGCTGTTAGAGTGCCATCAACCTAGGATCAATTCTTGCTGTTACAGTGACAACAAATGGGTTCAATTCCTGCTGTTACAGTGCCAAAAATCCAGGATCAATTCCTGCTGTTACAGTGCCAACAAATGGGTTCAATTCCTGTGTTACAGTGCCAAAAACCCAGGATCAATTCCTGCTGTTACCGTGCCATAACCCGCGATCAATTCCTGCTGTTACAGTGCCAACAAACCGGGTTCAATTCCTGCCATTGCTGTACCAACAAATGGGTTCAATTCCTGCTGTTACCGTGCCATTACCCGCGATCAATTCCTGCTGGTACAGTGCCAACCACTCGGGTTCAATTCCTCCTGTTACAGTGTCAAGAAACTGGTTCAATTCATGCTGTTCAGTGTCAACAAACGGGTTCAATTCCTGTGTTACAGTGCCAAAAACACACGTTCAATTCTACCTGTTACAGTGCCAACAAATGAGTTCAATTCCTGTGTTACAGTGCCAACAACCCAGGTTCCATTCCTGCTGTTCAGTGCCAAGAAATGGGTTCAATTCCTACTTTTCAGTGCCAACCAAGGGGTTCAATTCCTGCTGTTAGAGTGCCATCAACCTAGGATCAATTCTTGCTGTTACAGTGACAACAAATGGGTTCAATTCCTGCTGTTACAGTGCCAGAAACCCAGGATCAATTTCTGCTGTTACAGTGCCAATAACCCGCGATAAATTCCTGCTGTTACAGTGCCAACAAACGGGTCAATTCCTGCTGTTACAGTGCCAACAACCCAGGTTCAATTCCTCCTTTTAAAGAGCCAGCAACCCGGGTTCAATTCCTGCTGTTACAGTCCCACCAAATGGGTTCCATTCCTGCTGTTACAGTGCCAACAATCCAGGTTCAATTCATGCTGTTACTGTGCCACCAACACGCATTCAATTCCTGCTGTTCAGTGCCAACAAACAGGTTCAATTCCTGCTGATACAGTACCAACAACCCGGGTTCAGTTCGTGCTGTTACAGTGCCAACCAACGGGTTCAACTCCAACTGTTACAGTGTCATCAACGCAGGATCAATTTCTGCTGTTACAGTGTCAACAAACTGGTTCAATTCATGCTGTTCAGTGCCAAAAACCCAGGATCAATTCCTGCTGTTAAAGTGCCAACAAACTGGTTCAATTCACGCTGTTACAGTGCCAACAAACCCGGTTCAATTCCTCCTGTTACAGTGCCATCAACTCGGGTTAAATTCCTGCTGTTACAGTGCTAACAACCCAGGTTCAATTCCTGCTGTTCTGTGCCAACAAACAGGTTCAATTCCTGTGTTACAGTGCCAACAACCCAGGTTCAATTCTGCTGTTACTTTGCCACCAACATGCATTCAATTCCTGCTGTTCAGTGTCAACAAACTGGTTCAATTCATGCTGTTACTGTGCCACCAACACACATTCAATTCCTGCTGTTCAGTGTCAACAAACTGGTTCAATTCATGCTGTTACAGTGCCAACAAACAGGTTCAATTCCTGCTGTTACAGTGCCAACAGCCTGGGTTCAATTCCTGACATTGCAGTGGCAACCAACAGGTTCAAATCCTCCTGTTACAGTGCCAACAACCCGGGTTCAATTTGTGCTGTTACAGTGCCAAATAACGGGTTCAATTCCTGCTGTTACAGCGCCAACAAACCGGGTTCAATTCCTGCCTTTGCTGTACCCACAAATGGGTTCAATTCCTGCTGTTACAGTGCCAACAACTCGGGTTCAATTCCTGCAGTTACAGTGCCAAAAACCCAGGTTCAATTCTGCTGTTACAGTGCCACCAACATGCGTTCAAGTCCTGCTGTTACAGTGCCAACAAACCGGGTTCAATTCCTGCTGTTACAGTGCCAACAAACGGGTTCAATTCCTGCTGTTACAGTGCCAATAAACAGGTTCAATTCCTGCGGATACAGTGTCAACAGCCCGGGTTCAATTCCTGCCATTGCAGTGGCAACCAACAGGTTCAAATCCTCCTGTTACAGTGCCAACAACTGGGTTCAATTCCTCCGGTTACAGTGCCAACGACCCGGGTTCAATTCCTGCTGTTCTGTGCCAACAAACAGGTTCCATTCCTGCGGATACAGTGCCAACAGCCCTGGTTCAATTCCTGCCATTGCAGTGGCAACCAACAGGTTCAAATCCTGCTGTTACAGTGCAAATAAACAGGTTCAGTTCCTGCCGTTGCTGTACCAACAAATGGATTCAATTCTTGCAGTTCAGTGCCATCCAACGGGTTCAATACCTGCTGATACAGTGCCAAAAACCCGGGTTCAATTCGTGCCGTTACAGTGCCAACCAACGGGTTCAACTCCAACTGTTACAGTGTCATCAATGCAGGATCAATTTCTGCAGTTACAGTGTCAGCAAACTGGTTCAATTCATGCTGTTTAATGTCAATGAACGGGTTCAATTCCTGTGTTACAGTGCCAACAGCCCAGCTTCAATTCCTGCTGTTACAGTGCCAACAACTCGGGTTCATCTTCTCCTGTTACAGTGCCAACAACCCCGGTTCAATTCATCCTGTTACAGTGCCAACAACCCCGGTTCAATTCCTCCTGTTACAGTGCCATCAACTCGGGTTAAATTCCTGCTGTTACAGTGCCAACAACCCAGGTTCAATTCCTGCTGTTCTGTGCCAACAAACCGGTTCAATTCCTGCTGTTACAGTGCCAATAACCCAGGTTCAATTCTGCTGTTACTGTGCCACCAACACGCATTCAATTCCTGCTGTTCAGTGCCAACAAACAGGTTCAATTCCTGCTGATACAGTGCCAACAACCCGGGTTCAGTTCGTGCTGTTACAGTGCCAACCAACAGGTTCAACTCCAACTGTTACAGTGTCATCAACGCAGGATCAATTTCTGCTGTTACAGTGTCAACAAACTGGTTCAATTCATTCTGTTCAGTGCCAAAAACCCAGGATCAATTCCTGCTGTTACAGTGCCAAAAACCTAGGATCAATTCCTGCTGTTACCGTGCCAACAAACTGGTTCAATTCACGCTGTTACAGTGCCAAAAACCCAGGTTCCATTCCTGCTGTTACAGTGCCACCAACCCGGGTTCAATTCCTGCTAGTCAGTGCCAACAAACTGGTTCAATTCACGCTGTTACAGTGCCAATAACCAAGGTTCAATTCTGCTGTTACGGTGCCACCAACACGCATTCAATTCCTGCTGTTCAGTGCCAACAAACAGGTTCAATTCCTGCTGATACAGTGCCAACAACCCGGGTTCAGTTCGTGCTGTTACAGTGCCAACTAACGGGTTCAACTCCAACTGTTACAGTGTCATCAATGCAGGATCAATTTCTGCTGTTACAGTGTCAACAAACTGGTTCAATTCATGCTGTTCAGTGCCAACCAATGGGTTCAATTCCTGCTGTTACAGTGCCATCAACCTAGGATCAATTCCTGCAGTTACAGTGCCAACAAATGGGTTCAATTCCTGCTGTTACAGTGCCAACAACTCGGGTTCAATTCCTGCAGTTACAGTGCCAAAAACCCAGGTTCAATTCTGCTGTTACAGTGCCACCAACATGCGTTCAAGACCTGCTGTTACAGTGCCAACAACCCGGGTTCAATTCCTGTGTTACAGTGCCAACAAACCGGGTTCAATTCCTGCCATTGCTGTACCAACAAATGGGTTCAATTCCTGCTGTTACCGTGCCATAACCCGCGATCAATTCCTGCTGGTACAGTGCCAACAACTTGGGTTCAATTCCTCCTGTTACAGTGTCAAGAAACTGGTTCAATTCATGCTGTTCAGTGTCAACAAACGGGTTCAATTCCTGTGTTACAGTGCCAAAAACTGACGTTCAATTCTACCTGTTACAGTGCCAACAAATGAGTTCAATACCTGTGTTACAGTGCCAACAACCCAGGTTCCATTCCTGCTGTTCAGTGCCAAGAAATGGGTTCAATTCCTGCTTTTCAGTGCCAACCAAGGGGTTCAATTCCTGCTGTTAGAGTGCCATCAACCTAGGATCAATTCTTGCTGTTACAGTGACAACAAATGGGTTCAATTCCTGCTGTTACAGTGCCAAAAATCCAGGATCAATTCCTGCTGTTACAGTGCCAACAAATGGGTTCAATTCCTGTGTTACAGTGCCAAAAACCCAGGATCAATTCCTGCTGTTACCGTGCCATAACCCGCGATCAATTCCTGCTGTTACAGTGCCAACAAACCGGGTTCAATTCCTGCCATTGCTGTACCAACAAATGGGTTCAATTCCTGCTGTTACCGTGCCATTACCCGCGATCAATTCCTGCTGGTACAGTGCCAACCACTCGGGTTCAATTCCTCCTGTTACAGTGTCAAGAAACTGGTTCAATTCATGCTGTTCAGTGTCAACAAACGGGTTCAATTCCTGTGTTACAGTGCCAAAAACACACGTTCAATTCTACCTGTTACAGTGCCAACAAATGAGTTCAATTCCTGTGTTACAGTGCCAACAACCCAGGTTCCATTCCTGCTGTTCAGTGCCAAGAAATGGGTTCAATTCCTACTTTTCAGTGCCAACCAAGGGGTTCAATTCCTGCTGTTAGAGTGCCATCAACCTAGGATCAATTCTTGCTGTTACAGTGACAACAAATGGGTTCAATTCCTGCTGTTACAGTGCCAGAAACCCAGGATCAATTTCTGCTGTTACAGTGCCAATAACCCGCGATAAATTCCTGCTGTTACAGTGCCAACAAACGGGTCAATTCCTGCTGTTACAGTGCCAACAACCCAGGTTCAATTCCTCCTTTTAAAGAGCCAGCAACCCGGGTTCAATTCCTGCTGTTACAGTCCCACCAAATGGGTTCCATTCCTGCTGTTACAGTGCCAACAATCCAGGTTCAATTCATGCTGTTACTGTGCCACCAACACGCATTCAATTCCTGCTGTTCAGTGCCAACAAACAGGTTCAATTCCTGCTGATACAGTACCAACAACCCGGGTTCAGTTCGTGCTGTTACAGTGCCAACCAACGGGTTCAACTCCAACTGTTACAGTGTCATCAACGCAGGATCAATTTCTGCTGTTACAGTGTCAACAAACTGGTTCAATTCATGCTGTTCAGTGCCAAAAACCCAGGATCAATTCCTGCTGTTAAAGTGCCAACAAACTGGTTCAATTCACGCTGTTACAGTGCCAACAAACCCGGTTCAATTCCTCCTGTTACAGTGCCATCAACTCGGGTTAAATTCCTGCTGTTACAGTGCTAACAACCCAGGTTCAATTCCTGCTGTTCTGTGCCAACAAACAGGTTCAATTCCTGTGTTACAGTGCCAACAACCCAGGTTCAATTCTGCTGTTACTTTGCCACCAACATGCATTCAATTCCTGCTGTTCAGTGTCAACAAACTGGTTCAATTCATGCTGTTACTGTGCCACCAACACACATTCAATTCCTGCTGTTCAGTGTCAACAAACTGGTTCAATTCATGCTGTTACAGTGCCAACAAACAGGTTCAATTCCTGCTGTTACAGTGCCAACAGCCTGGGTTCAATTCCTGACATTGCAGTGGCAACCAACAGGTTCAAATCCTCCTGTTACAGTGCCAACAACCCGGGTTCAATTTGTGCTGTTACAGTGCCAAATAACGGGTTCAATTCCTGCTGTTACAGCGCCAACAAACCGGGTTCAATTCCTGCCTTTGCTGTACCCACAAATGGGTTCAATTCCTGCTGTTACAGTGCCAACAACTCGGGTTCAATTCCTGCAGTTACAGTGCCAAAAACCCAGGTTCAATTCTGCTGTTACAGTGCCACCAACATGCGTTCAAGTCCTGCTGTTACAGTGCCAACAAACCGGGTTCAATTCCTGCTGTTACAGTGCCAACAAACGGGTTCAATTCCTGCTGTTACAGTGCCAATAAACAGGTTCAATTCCTGCGGATACAGTGTCAACAGCCCGGGTTCAATTCCTGCCATTGCAGTGGCAACCAACAGGTTCAAATCCTCCTGTTACAGTGCCAACAACTGGGTTCAATTCCTCCGGTTACAGTGCCAACGACCCGGGTTCAATTCCTGCTGTTCTGTGCCAACAAACAGGTTCCATTCCTGCGGATACAGTGCCAACAGCCCTGGTTCAATTCCTGCCATTGCAGTGGCAACCAACAGGTTCAAATCCTGCTGTTACAGTGCAAATAAACAGGTTCAGTTCCTGCCGTTGCTGTACCAACAAATGGATTCAATTCTTGCAGTTCAGTGCCATCCAACGGGTTCAATACCTGCTGATACAGTGCCAAAAACCCGGGTTCAATTCGTGCCGTTACAGTGCCAACCAACGGGTTCAACTCCAACTGTTACAGTGTCATCAATGCAGGATCAATTTCTGCAGTTACAGTGTCAGCAAACTGGTTCAATTCATGCTGTTTAATGTCAATGAACGGGTTCAATTCCTGTGTTACAGTGCCAACAGCCCAGCTTCAATTCCTGCTGTTACAGTGCCAACAACTCGGGTTCATCTTCTCCTGTTACAGTGCCAACAACCCCGGTTCAATTCATCCTGTTACAGTGCCAACAACCCCGGTTCAATTCCTCCTGTTACAGTGCCATCAACTCGGGTTAAATTCCTGCTGTTACAGTGCCAACAACCCAGGTTCAATTCCTGCTGTTCTGTGCCAACAAACCGGTTCAATTCCTGCTGTTACAGTGCCAATAACCCAGGTTCAATTCTGCTGTTACTGTGCCACCAACACGCATTCAATTCCTGCTGTTCAGTGCCAACAAACAGGTTCAATTCCTGCTGATACAGTGCCAACAACCCGGGTTCAGTTCGTGCTGTTACAGTGCCAACCAACAGGTTCAACTCCAACTGTTACAGTGTCATCAACGCAGGATCAATTTCTGCTGTTACAGTGTCAACAAACTGGTTCAATTCATTCTGTTCAGTGCCAAAAACCCAGGATCAATTCCTGCTGTTACAGTGCCAAAAACCTAGGATCAATTCCTGCTGTTACCGTGCCAACAAACTGGTTCAATTCACGCTGTTACAGTGCCAAAAACCCAGGTTCCATTCCTGCTGTTACAGTGCCACCAACCCGGGTTCAATTCCTGCTAGTCAGTGCCAACAAACTGGTTCAATTCACGCTGTTACAGTGCCAAAAACCCAGGTTCAATTCCTCCTGTTACAGTGCCACCAACCCGGGTTCAATTCATCCTGTTACAGAGCCAACAACCCCGGTTCAATTCCTCCTGTTACAGTGCCATCAACTCGGGTTAAATTCCTGCTGTTACAGTGCCAACAACCCAGTTTCAATTCCTGCTGTTCTGTGCCAACAAACAGGTTCAATTCCTGTTGTTACAGTGCCAACAACCCAGGTTCAATTCTGCTGTTACAGTGCCACCAACCCGGGTTCAATTCCTGCTGGTCAGTGCCAACAAACTGGTTCAATTCACGCTGTTACAGTGCCAAAAAACCAGGTTCAATTCCTGCTATTACAGTGCCACCAACCCGGGTTCAATTCCTGCTGTTCAGTGCCAACAAACTGGTTCAATTCACGCTGTTACAGTGCCAAAAATCCAGGTTCAATTCCTGCGGATACAGTGCCAACAAAAAGGTTCCATTCCTGCGGATACAGTGCCAACAGCCCGGGTTCAATTCCTGCCGTTGCAGTGGCAACCAACAGGTTCAAATCCACCTGTTACAGTGCAAATAAACAGGTTCAGTTCCTGCCGTTGCTGTACCAACAAATGGGTTCAATTCTTGCAGTTCAGTGCCATCCAACGGGTTCAATACCTGCTGATACAGTGCCAAAAACCCGGGTTCAATTCGTGCCGTTACAGTGCCAAACAACGGGTTCAACTCCAACTGTTACAGTGTCATCAATGCAGGATCAATTTCTACTGTTACAGTGTCAGCAAACTGGTTCAATTCATGCTGTTCAGTGTCAATGAACGGGTTCAATTCCTGTGTTACAGTGCCAACAGCCCAGCTTCAATTCCTGCTGTTACAGTGCCAACAACTCGGGTTCATCTTCTCCTGTTACAGTGCCAACAACCCCGGTTCAATTCATCCTGTTACAGTGCCAACAACCCCGGTTCAATTCCTCCTGTTACAGTGCCATCAACTCGGGTTAAATTCCTGCTGTTACAGTGCCAACAACCCAGGTTCAATTCCTGCTGTTCTGTGCCAACAAACAGGTTCAATTCCTGCTGTTACAGTGCCAATAACCCAGGTTCAATTCTGCTGTTACTGTGCCACCAACACGCATTCAATTCCTGCTGTTCAGTGCCAACAAACAGGTTCAATTCCTGCTGATACAGTGCCAACAACCCGGGTTCAGTTCGTGCTGTTACAGTGCCAACCAACGGGTTCAACTCCAACTGTTACAGTGTCATCAACGCAGGATCAATTTCTGCTGTTACAGTGTCAACAAACTGGTTCAATTCATGCTGTTCAGTGCCAACCAATGGGTTCAATTCCTGCTGTTACAGTGCCATCAACCTAGGATCTATTCCTGCAGTTACAGTGCCAACAAATGGGTTCAATTACTGCTGTTACAGTGCCAACAACCCGGGTTCAATTCCTGCAGTTACAGTGCCAAAAACCCGGGTTCAATTCCTGTGTTACAGTGCCAACAACCCGGGTTCAATTCCTGCTGTTACAGTGCCAACAAACCGGGTTCAATTCCTGCCGTTGCTGTACCAACAAATGGGTTCAATTCCTGCTGTTTCAGTGCCAACAAATGGGTTCAATTCCTGCTGTTACAGTGCTAACAAACGGGTTCAATTCCTGCGGATACAGTGCCAACAGCCCGGGTTCAATTCCTGCTGTTACAGTGCCAACAAACGTGTTCAATTCCTCCTGTTACAGTGCCAATAACCCGTGATCAATTCCTGTGTTACAGTGCCAACAACCCTCGTTCAATTCCTGTTGTTCAGTGCCAACAAGCAGGTTGAATTCCTGCTGTTACAGTGCCAAAAAACCAGGTTCAATTCCTGCCGTTGCTGTACCAACAAATGGGTTCAATACTTGCAGTTCAGTGCCATCCAACGGGTTCAATTCCTGTTGTTCAGTGCTAACAAACAGGTTGAATTCCTGCTGTTACAGTGCCAACAAATGGGTTCAATTCCTGCTGTTACAGTGCCAACAAATGGGTTCAATTCCTGCTGTTACAGTGCCAATAAACAGGTTCAATTCCTGCGGATACAGTGCCAACAGCCCGGGTTCAATTCCTGCCGTTGCAGTGGCAACCAACAGGTTCAAATCCTCCTGTTACAGTGCCAACAACTGGGTTCAATTCCTCCTGTTACAGTGCCAACGACCCGGGTTCAATTTCTGCTGTTACAGTGCCAACAACTGGGTTCAATTCCTCCTGTTACAGTGCCAACGACCCGGGTTCAATTCCTGCTGTTCTGTGCCAACAAACAGGTTCAATTCCTGCGGATACAGTGCCAACAGCCTGGGTTCAATTCCTGCTGTTACAGTGCCAACAACCCGGGTTTAATTCCTCCGTTGCAGTGCCAACAACCAGGGTTCAATTCCTCCTGTTACAGTGCCAACGACCCGGGTTCAATTCCTGCTGTTACAGTGCCAACAACCCGGGTTCAATTCCTGCTGTTACAGTGCCAACAACTCGGGTTCAATTCCTGCTGTTACAGTGCCATCAACCCGTGTTAAATTCCTGCTGTTACAGTGTCAACAAATGGGTTCAATTCCTGCAGTTACAGTGCCAAAAACCCAGGTTCAATTCTGCTGTTACAGTGCCACCAACATGCGTTCAAGTCCTGCTGTTACAGTGCCAACAACCCAGGTTCAATTCCTGCTGTTCTGTGCCAACAAACAGGTTCAATTCCTGCTGTTACAGTGCCAATAACCCAGGTTCAATTCTGCTGTTACTGTGCCACCAACACGCATTCAATTCCTGCTGTTCAGTGGCAACAAACAGGTTCAATTCCTGCTGATTCAGTGCCAACAACCCGGGTTCAGTTCGTGCTGTTACAGTCCCAACCAACGGGTTCAACTCCAACTGTTACAGTGTCATCAATGCAGGATAAATTTCTGCTGTTACAGTGTCAACAAACTGGATCAATTCATGCTGTTCAGTGCCAACCAATGGGTTCAATTCCTGCTGTTACAGTGCCATCAACCTAGGATCAATTCCTGCAGTTACAGTGCCAACAACCTGTGTTCAATTCTTGTGTTACAGTGCCAACAACCCGGGTTCAATTCCTGTGTTACAGTGCCAACAACCCGGGTTCAATTCTGCTGTTACTGTGCCACCAACACGCATTCAATTCCTGCTGTTCAGTGCCAACAAACAGGTTCAATTCCTGCTGATACAGTACCAACAACCTGGGTTCAGTTCGTGCTGTTACAGTGCCAACAAACGTGTTCAATTCCACCTGTTACAGTGTCAACAAACCGGGTTCAATTCCTGCTGTTACAGTGCCATAAAACCAGGTTCAATTCCTGCCGTTGCTGTACCAAGAAATGGGTTCAATACTTGCAGTTCAGTGCCATCCAACGGGTTAAATTCCTGTTGTTCAGTGCTAACAAACAGGTTGAATTCCTGCTGTTACAGTGCCAACAAATGGGTTCAATTCCTGCTGTTACAGTGCCAATAAACAGGTTCAATTCCTGCGGATACAGTGCCAACAGCCCGGGTTCAATTCCTGCCGTTGCAGTGGCAACCAACAGGTTCAAATCCTCCTGTTACAGTGCCAACAACTGGGTTCAATTCCTCCTGTTACAGTGCCAACGACCCGGGTTCAATTCCTGCTGTTCTGTGCAAACAAACAGGTTCAATTCCTGCGGATACAGTGCCAACAGCCTGTGTTCAATTCCTGCTGTTACAGTGTCAACAAACGGGTTCAATTCCTGCCGTTGCTGTACCAACAAATGGGTTCAATACTTGCAGTTCAGTGCCATCCAACGGGTTGAATTCCTGCTGATACAGTGCCAACTACCCGGGTTCAATTCCTGCTGTTACAGTGCCAACAACCCGGGTTTAATTCCTCCTGTTGCAGTGCCAACAACCAGGGTTCAATTCCTCCTGTTACAGTGCCAACGACCCGGGTTCAATTCCTGCTGTTACAGTGTCAACAACCCGGGTTCAATTCCTGCTGTTACAGTGCCAACAACTCGGGTTAAATTCCTGCTGTTACAGTGTCAACAAATGGGTTCAATTCCTGTGTTAAAGTGCCAACAACCCAGGTTCAATTCCTGCTGTTAGAGTGCCATCAACCCGGGTTAAATTCCTGCTGTTACAGTGTCAACAAATGGGTTCAATTCCTGTGTTACAGTGCCAACAACCCGGGTTCAATTCCTGCTGTTACAGTGCCAACAAACCGGGTTCAATTCCTTCCGTTGCTGTACCAACAAATGGGTTCAATTCCTGCTGTTTCAGTGCTAACAAATGGGTTCAAATCCTGCTGTTACAGTGCCAACAAATGGGTTCAATTCCTGTGTTACAGTGCCAACAACCCTGGTTCAATTCCTGCTGTTACAGTGCCAACTAACCGGGTTCAATTCCTGTGTTACAGTGCCAACAACCCGGGTTCAATTCCTGCTGTTACAGTGCCAACAACCCGGGTTGAATTCCTGCTGTTACAGTGCCAACAAACCGGGTTCAATTCCTGCCGTTGCTGTACCAAAAAATGGGTTCAATTCCTGCTGTTTCAGTGCCAACAAATGGGTTCAATTCCTGCTGTTACAGTGCTAACAAACGGGTTCAATTCCTGCTGTTACAGTGCCAATAAACAGGTTCAATTCCTGCGGATACAGTGCCAACAAATGGGTTCAATTCCTGCTGTTACAGTGCCAACAAATGGGTTCAATTCCTGCTGTTACAGTGCCAATAAACAGGTTCAATTCCTGCTGTTACAGTGCCAACAAACGGGTTCAATTCCTGTTGTTCAGTGCCAACAAAAGGGTTCAATTCCTGCTGTTACAGTGCCAACAAACGTGTTCAATTCCACCTGTTACAGTGTCAACAAACCGGGTTCAATTCCTGCTGTTACAGTGCCAACAAACGGGTTCAATTCCTGTGTTACAGTGCCAATAACCCGTGATCAATTCCTGTGTTACAGTGCCAACAACCCTGGTTCAATTCCTGTTGTTCAGTGCCAACAAGCAGGTTGAATTCCTGCTGTTACAGTGCCAAAAAACCAGGTTCAATTCCTGCTGTTGCTGTACCAACAAATGGGTTCAATACTTGCTGTTCAGTGCCATCCAACGGTTTAAATTCCTGTTGTTCAGTGCTAACAAACAGGTTGAATTCCTGCTGTTACAGTGCCAACAAATGGGTTCAATTCCTGCTGTTACAGTGCCAACAAATGGGTTCAATTCCTGCTGTTACAGTGCCAACAAACGTGTTCAATTCCACCTGTTACAGTGCCAACAAACGTGTTCAATTCCACCTGTTACAGTGTCAACAAACCGGGTTCAATTCCTGCTGTTACAGTGCCATAAAACCAGGTTCAATTCCTGCCGTTGCTGTACCAACAAATGGGTTCAATACTTGCAGTTCAGTGCCATCCAACGGGTTAAATTCCTGTTGTTCAGTGCTAACAAACAGGTTGAATTCCTGCTGTTACAGTGCCAACAAATGGGTTCAATTCCTGCTGTTACAGTGCCAATAAACAGGTTCAATTCCTGCGGATACAGAGCCAACAAATGGGTTCAATTCCTGCCGTTACAGTGCCAATAAACAGGTTGAATTCCTGCTGTTACAGTGCCAACAAATGGGTTCAATTCCTGCTGTTACAGTGCCAACAAATGGGTTCAATTCCTGCTGTTACAGTGCCAATAAACAGGTTCAATTCCTGCGGATACAGTGCCAACAGCCCGGGTTCAATTCCTGCCGTTGCAGTGGCAACCAACAAGTTCAAATCCTCCTGTTACAGTGCCAACAACTGGGTTCAATTCCTGCTGATACAGTACCAACAACCTGGGTTCAGTTCGTGCTGTTACAGTGCCAACAAACGTGTTCAATTCCACCTGTTACAGTGTCAACAAACCGGGTTCAATTCCTGCTGTTACAGTGCCATAAAACCAGGTTCAATTCCTGCCGTTGCTGTACCAAGAAATGGGTTCAATACTTGCAGTTCAGTGCCATCCAACGGGTTAAATTCCTGTTGTTCAGTGCTAACAAACAGGTTGAATTCCTGCTGTTACAGTGCCAACAAATGGGTTCAATTCCTGCTGTTACAGTGCCAATAAACAGGTTCAATTCCTGCGGATACAGTGCCAACAGCCCGGGTTCAATTCCTGCCGTTGCAGTGGCAACCAACAGGTTCAAATCCTCCTGTTACAGTGCCAACAACTGGGTTCAATTCCTCCTGTTACAGTGCCAACGACCCGGGTTCAATTCCTGCTGTTCTGTGCAAACAAACAGGTTCAATTCCTGCGGATACAGTGCCAACAGCCTGTGTTCAATTCCTGCTGTTACAGTGTCAACAAACGGGTTCAATTCCTGCCGTTGCTGTACCAACAAATGGGTTCAATACTTGCAGTTCAGTGCCATCCAACGGGTTGAATTCCTGCTGATACAGTGCCAACTACCCGGGTTCAATTCCTGCTGTTACAGTGCCAACAACCCGGGTTTAATTCCTCCTGTTGCAGTGCCAACAACCAGGGTTCAATTCCTCCTGTTACAGTGCCAACGACCCGGGTTCAATTCCTGCTGTTACAGTGTCAACAACCCGGGTTCAATTCCTGCTGTTACAGTGCCAACAACTCGGGTTAAATTCCTGCTGTTACAGTGTCAACAAATGGGTTCAATTCCTGTGTTAAAGTGCCAACAACCCAGGTTCAATTCCTGCTGTTACAGTGCCATCAACCCGGGTTAAATTCCTGCTGTTACAGTGTCAACAAATGGGTTCAATTCCTGTGTTACAGTGCCAACAACCCGGGTTCAATTCCTGCTGTTACAGTTCCAACAAACCGGGTTCAATTCCTTCCGTTGCTGTACCAACAAATGGGTTCAATTCCTGCTGTTTCAGTGCTAACAAATGGGTTCAAATCCTGCTGTTACAGTGCCAACAAATGGGTTCAATTCCTGTGTTACAGTGCCAACAACCCTGGTTCAATTCCTGCTGTTACAGTGCCAACTAACCGGGTTCAATTCTTGTGTTATAGTGCCAACAACCCGGGTTCAATTCCTGTGTTACAGTGCCAACAACCCGGGTTGAATGCCTGCTGTTACAGTGCCAACAAACCGGGTTCAATTCCTGCCGTTGCTGTACCAAAAAATGGGTTCAATTCCTGCTGTTTCAGTGCCAACAAATGGGTTCAATTCCTGCTGTTACAGTGCTAACAAACGGGTTCAATTCCTGCTGTTACAGTGCCAATAAACAGGTTCAATTCCTGCGGATACAGTGCCAACAAATGGGTTCAATTCCTGCTGTTACAGTGCCAACAAATGGGTTCAATTCCTGCTGTTACAGTGCCAATAAACAGGTTCAATTCCTGCTGTTACAGTGCCAACAAACGGGTTCAATTCCTGTTGTTACAGTGCCAACAAAAGGGTTCAATTCCTGCTGTTACAGTGCCAACAAATGGGTTCAATTCCTGCTGTTACAGTGCCAACAAACGTGTTCAATTCCACCTGTTACAGTGTCAACAAACCGGGTTCAATTCCTGCTGTTACAGTGCCAACAAACGGGTTCAATTCCTGTGTTACAGTGCCAATAACCCGTGATCAATTCCTGTGTTACAGTGCCAACAACCCTGGTTCAATTCCTGTTGTTCAGTGCCAACAAGCAGGTTGAATTCCTGCTGTTACAGTGCCAAAAAACCAGGTTCAATTCCTGCCGTTGCTGTACCAACAAATGGGTTCAATACTTGCTGTTCAGTGCCATCCAACGGTTTAAATTCCTGTTGTTCAGTGCTAACAAACAGGTTGAATTCCTGCTGTTACAGTGCCAACAAATGGGTTCAATTCCTGCTGTTACAGTGCCAACAAATGGGTTCAATTCCACCTGTTACAGTGCCAACAAACGTGTTCAATTCCACCTGTTACAGTGCCAACAAACGTGTTCAATTCCACCTGTTACAGTGTCAATAAACCGGGTTCAATTCCTGCTGTTACAGTGCCAACAAACGGGTTCAATTCCTGTGTTACAGTGCCAATAACCCGTGATCAATTCCTGTGTTACAGTGCCAACAACCCTGGTTCAATTCCTGTTGTTCAGTGCCAACAAGCAGGTTGAATTCCTGCTGTTACAGTGCCAATAAACAGGTTCAATTCCTGCGGATACAGTGCCAACAAATGGGTTCAATTCCTGCTGTTACAGTGTCAACAACCCAGGTTCAATTCCTGCTGTTACAGTGCCAATAAACAGGTTCAATTCCTGTGGATACAGTGCCAACAGCCCAGGTTCAATTCCTGCCGTTGCAGTGGCAACCAACAGGTTCAAATCCTCCTGTTACAGTGCCAACAACTGGGTTCAATTCCTCCTGTTACAGTGCCAACGACCCGGGTTCAATTTCTGCTGTTACAGTGCCAACAACTGGGTTCAATTCCTCCTGTTACAGTGCCAACGACCCGGGTTCAATTCCTGCTGTTCTGTGCCAACAAACAGGTTCAATTCCTGCTGTTACAGTGTCAACAAACGGGTTCAATTCCTGCCGTTGCTGTACCAACAAATGGGTTCAATACTTGCAGTTCAGTGCCATCCAACGGGTTGAATTCCTGCTGATACAGTGCCAACTACCCGGGTTCAATTCCTGCTGTTACAGTGCCAACAACCCGGGTTTAATTCCTCCTGTTGCAGTGCCAACAACCAGGGTTCAATTCCTCCTGTTACAGTGTCAACAACCCGGGTTCAATTCCTGCTGTTACAGTGCCAACAACTCGGGTTAAATTCCTGCTGTTACAGTGTCAACAAATGGGTTCAATTCCTGTGTTAAAGTGCCAACAACCCAGGTTCAATTCCTGCTGTTACAGTGCCATCAACCCGGGTTAAATTCCTGCTGTTACAGTGTCAACAAATGGGTTCAATTCCTGTGTTACAGTGCCAACAACCCGGGTTCAATTCCTGCTGTTACAGTGCCAACAAACCGGGTTCAATTCCTTCCGTTGCTGTACCAACAAATGGGTTCAATTCCTGCTGTTTCAGTGCTAACAAATGGGTTCAAATCCTGCTGTTACAGTGCCAACAAATGGGTTCAATTCCTGTGTTACAGTGCCAACAACCCTGGTTCAATTCCTGCTGTTACAGTGCCAACTAACCGGGTTCAATTCCTGCTGTTGCTGTCCCAAGAAATGGGTTCAATTCCTGCTGTTACAGTGCCAACAAATGCGTTCAATTCCTGCTGTTCAGTGCCAACAAACAGGTTCAATTCCTGCTGTTACAGTGCCAACAAACGGGTTCAATTCCTGTTGTTCAGTGCCAACAAACGGGTTCAATTCCTGTGTTACAGTGCCAACAACACTGGTTCAATTCCTGCTGTTACAGTGCCAATAAACCGGGTTCAATTCCTGCCGTTGCTGTACCAACAAATGGGTTCAATTCCTGCTGTTACAGTGCCAACAAATGGGTTCAATTCCTGCTGTTACAGTGCCAACAAACGTGTTCAATTCCACCTGTTACAGTGTCAACAAACCGGGTTCAATTCCTGCTGTTACAGTGCCAACAAACGGGTTCAATTCCTGTGTTACAGTGCCAATAACCCGTGATCAATTCCTGTGTTACAGTGCCAACAACCCTGGTTCAATTCCTGTTGTTCAGTGCCAACAAGCAGGTTGAATTCCTGCTGTTACAGTGCCATAAAACCAGGTTCAATTCCTGCCGTTGCTGTACCAACAAATGGGTTCAATACTTGCAGTTCAGTGCCATCCAACGGTTTAAATTCCTGTTGTTCAGTGCTAACAAACAGGTTGAATTCCTGCTGTTACAGTGCCAACAAATGGGTTCAATTCCTGCTGTTACAGTGCCAACAAATGGGTTCAATTCCTGCTCTTACAGTGCCAACAAACGTGTTCAATTCCACCTGTTACATTGTCAACAAACCGGGTTCAATTCCTGCTGTTACAGTGCCAACAAACGGGTTCAATTCCTGTGTTACAGTGCCAATAACCCGTGATCAATTCCTGTGTTACAGTGCCAACAACCCTGGTTCAATTCCTGCCGTTGCTGTACCAAAAAATGGGTTCAATTCCTGCTGTTTCAGTGCCAACAAACGGGTTCAATTCCTGCTGTTACAGTGCCAATAAACAGGTTCAATTCCTGCGGATACAGTGCCAACAAATGGGTTCAATTCCTGCTGTTACAGTGCCAACAAATGGGTTCAATTCCTGCTGTTACAGTGCCAATAAACAGGTTCAATTCCTGTGTTACAGTGCCAACAGCCCAGCTTCAATTCCTGCTGTTACAGTGCCAACAACTCGGGTTCATCTTCTCCTGTTACAGTGCCAACAACCCCGGTTCAATTCATCCTGTTACAGTGCCAACAACCCCGGTTCAATTCCTCCTGTTACAGTGCCATCAACTCGGGTTAAATTCCTGCTGTTACAGTGCCAACAACCCAGGTTCAATTCCTGCTGTTCTGTGCCAACAAACAGGTTCAATTCCTGCTGTTACAGTGCCAATAACCCAGGTTCAATTCTGCTGTTACTGTGCCACCAACACGCATTCAATTCCTGCTGTTCAGTGCCAATAAGCAGGTTGAATTCCTGCTGTTACAGTGCCATAAAACCAGGTTCAATTCCTGCCGTTGCTGTACCAACAAATGGGTTCAATACTTGCAGTTCAGTGCCATCCAACGGTTTAAAGTCCTGTTGTTCAGTGCTAACAAACAGGTTGAATTCCTGCTGTTACAGTGCCAACAAATGGGTTCAATTCCTGCTGTTACAGTGCCAACAAATGGGTTCAATTCCTGCTCTTACAGTGCCAACAAACGTGTTCAATTCCACCTGTTACAGTGTCAACAAACCGGGTTCAATTCCTGCTGTTACAGTGCCAACAAACGGGTTCAATTCCTGTGTTACAGTGCCAATAACCCGTGATCAATTCCTGTGTTACAGTGCCAACAACCCTGGTTCAATTCCTGCCGTTGCTGTACCAAAAAATGGGTTCAATTCCTGCTGTTTCAGTGCCAACAAATGGGTTCAATTCCTGCTGTTACAGTGCTAACAAACGGGTTCAATTCCTGCTGTTACAGTGCCAATAAACAGGTTCAATTCCTGCGGATACAGTGCCAACAAATGGGTTCAATTCCTGCTGTTACAGTGCCAACAAATGGGTTCAATTCCTGCTGTTACAGTGCCAATAAACAAGTTCAATTCCTGCGGATACAGTGCCAACAGCCCGGGTTCAATTCCTGCCGTTGCAGTGGCAACCAACAGGTTCAAATCCTCCTGTTACAGTGCCAACGACCCGGGTTCAATTCCTGCTGTTACAGTGCCAACAACTGGGTTCAATTCCTCCTGTTACAGTGCCAACGACCCGGGTTCAATTCCTGCTGTTCTGTGCCAACAAACAGGTTCAATTCCTGCGGATACAGTGCCAACATCCTGTGTTCAATTCCTGCTGTTACAGTGTCAACAAACGGGTTCAATTCCTGCCGTTGCTGTACCAACAAATGGGTTCAATACTTGCAGTTCAGTGCCATCCAACGGGTTGAATTCCTGCTGATACAGTGCCAACTACCCGGGTTCAATTCCTGCTGTTACAGTGCCAACAACCCGGGTTTAATTCCTCCTGTAGCAGTGCCAACAACCAGGGTTCAATTCCTCCTGTTACAGTGCCAACGACCCGGGTTCAATTCCTGCTGTTACAGTGTCAACAACCCGGGTTCAATTCCTGCTGTTACAGTGCCAACAACTCGGGTTAAATTCCTGCTGTTACAGTGTCAACAAATGGGTTCAATTCCTGTGTTAAAGTGCCAACAACCCAGGTTCAATTCCTGCTGTTACAGTGCCATCAACCCGGGTTAAATTCCTGCTGTTACAGTGTCAACAAATGGGTTCAATTCCTGTGTTACAGTGCCAACAACCCGGGTTCAATTCCTGCTGTTACAGTGCCAACAAACCGGGTTCAATTCCTTCCGTTGCTGTACCAACAAATGGGTTCAATTCCTGCTGTTTCAGTGCTAACAAATGGGTTCAAATCCTGCTGTTACAGTGCCAACAAATGGGTTCAATTCCTGTGTTACAGTGCCAACAACCCTGGTTCAATTCCTGCTGTTACAGTGCCAACTAACCGGGTTCAATTCCTGCTGTTGCTGTCCCAAGAAATGGGTTCAATTCCTGCTGTTACAGTGCCAACAAATGCGTTCAATTCCTGCTGTTCAGTGCCAACAAACAGGTTCAATTCCTGCTGTTACAGTGCCAACAAACGGGTTCAATTCCTGTTGTTCAGTGCCAACAAACGGGTTCAATTCCTGCTGTTACAGTGCCAATAAACCGGGTTCAATTCCTGCCGTTGCTGTACCAACAAATGGGTTCAATTCCTGCTGTTACAGTGCCAACAAATGGGTTCAATTCCTGCTGTTACAGTGCCAACACACGTGTTCAATTCCACCTGTTACAGTGTCAACAAACTGGGTTCAATTCCTGCTGTTACAGTGCCAACAAACGGGTTCAATTCCTGTGTTACAGTGCCAATAACCCGTGATCAATTCCTGTGTTACAGTGCCAACAACCCTGGTTCAATTCCTGTTGTTCAGTGCCAACAAGCAGGTTGAATTCCTGCTGTTACAGTGCCATAAAACCAGGTTCAATTCCTGCCGTTGCTGTACCAACAAATGGGTTCAATACTTGCAGTTCAGTGCCATCCAACGGTTTAAATTCCTGTTGTTCAGTGCTAACAAACAGGTTGAATTCCTGCTGTTACAGTGCCAACAAATGGGTTCAATTCCTGCTGTTACAGTGCCAACAAATGGGTTCAATTCCTGCTGTTACAGTGCCAATAAACAGGTTCAATTCCTGCGGATACAGTGCCAACAAATGGGTTCAATTCCTGCTGTTACAGTGCCAACAAATGGGTTCAATTCCTGCTGTTACAGTGCCAATAAACAGGTTCAATTCCTGCGGATACAGTGCCAACAGCCCGGGTTCAATTCCTGCCGTTGCTGTGGCAACGAACAGGTTCAAATCCTCCTGTTACAGTGCCAACAACTGGGTTCAATTCCTCCTGTTATAGTGCCAACGACCCGGGTTCAATTCCTGCTGTTCTGTGCCAACAAACAGGTTCAATTCCTGCGGATACAGTGCCAACAGCCTGTGTTCAATTCCTGCTGTTACAGTGTCAACAAACGGGTTCAATTCCTGCCGTTGCTGTACCAACAAATGGGTTCAATACTTGCAGTTCAGTGCCATCCAACGGGTTGAATTCCTGCTGATACAGTGCCAACGACCCGGGTTCAATTCCTGCTGTTACAGTGCCAACAACCCGGGTTTAATTCCTCCTGTTGCAGTGCCAACAACCAGGGTTCAATTCCTCCTGTTACAGTGCCAACGACCCGGGTTCAATTCCTGTGTTAAAGTGCCAACAACCCAGGTTCAATTCCTGCTGTTACAGTGCCATCAACCCGGGTTAAATTCCTGCTGTTACAGTGTCAACAAATGGGTTCAATTCCTGTGTTACAGTGCCAGCAACCCGGGTTCAATTCCTGCTGTTACAGTGCCAACAAACCGGGTTCAATTCCTTCCGTTGCTGTACCAACAAATGGGTTCAATTCCTGCTGTTTCAGTGCTAACAAATGGGTTCAAATCCTGCTGATACAGTGCCAACAAATGGGTTCAATTCCTCTTTTACAGTGCCAACAACCCTGGTTCAATTCCTGCTGTTACAGTGCCAACTAACCGGGTTCAATTCCTGCTGTTGCTGTCCCAAGAAATGGGTTCAATTCCTGCTGTTACAGTGCCAACAAATGCGTTCAATTCCTGCTGTTCAGTTCCAACAAACAGGTTCAATTCCTGCTGTTACAGTGCCAACAAACGGGTTCAATTCCTGTTGTTCAGTGCCAACAAACGGGTTCAATTCCTGTGTTACAGTGCCAACAACACTGGTTCAATTCCTGCTGTTACAGTGCCAATAAACCGGGTTCAATTCCTGCCGTTGCTGTACCAACAAATGGGTTCAATTCCTGCTGTTACAGTGCCAACAAATGGGTTCAATTCCTGCTGTTACAGTACCAACAAACGTGTTCAATTCCACCTGTTACAGTGTCAACAAACCGGGTTCAATTCCTGCTGTTACAGTGCCAACAAACGGGTTCAATTCCTGTGTTACAGTGCCAATAACCCGTGATCAATTCCTGTGTTACAGTGCCAACAACCCTGGTTCAATTCCTGCCGTTGCTGTACCAAAAAATGGGTTCAATTCCTGCTGTTTCAGTGCCAACAAATGGGTTCAATTCCTGCTGTTACAGTGCTAACAAACTGGTTCAGTTCCTGCTGTTACAGTGCCAATAAACAGGTTCAATTCCTGCGGATACAGTGCCAACATATGGGTTCAATTCCTGCTGTTACAGTGCCAACAAATGGGTTCAATTCCTGCTGTTACAGTGCCAATAAACAGGTTCAATTCCTGCGGATACAGTGCCAACAGCCCGGGTTCAATTCCTGCCGTTGCAGTGGCAACCAACAGGTTCAAATCCTCCTGTTACAGTGCCAACGACCCGGGTTCAATTCCTGCTGTTACAGTGCCAACAACTGGGTTCAATTCCTCCTGTTACATTGCCAACGACCCGGCTTCAATTCCTGCTGTTACAGTGTCAACAAACGGGTTCAATTCCTGCCGTTGCTGTACCAACAAATGGGTTCAATACTTGCAGTTCAGTGCCATCCAACGGGTTGAATTCCTGCTGATTCAGTGCCAACTACCCGGGTTCAATTCCTGCTGTTACAGTGCCAACAACCCGGGTTTAATTCCTCCTGTTGCAGTGCCAACAACCAGGGTTCAATTCCTCCTGTTACAGTGCCAACGACCCGGGTTCAATTCCTGCTGTTACAGTGTCAACAACCCGGGTTCAATTCCTGCTGTTACAGTGCCAACAACTCGGGTTAAATTCCTGCTGTTACAGTGTCAACAAATGGGTTCAATTCCTGTGTTAAAGTGCCAACAACCCAGGTTCAATTCCTGCTGTTACAGTGCCATCAACCCGGGTTAAATTCCTGCTGTTACAGTGTCAACAAATGGGTTCAATTCCTGTGTTACAGTGCCAACAACCCGGGTTCAATTCCTGCTGTTACAGTGCCAACAAACCGGGTTCAATTCCTTCCGTTGCTGTACCAACAAATGGGTTCAATTCCTGCTGTTTCAGTGCTAACAAATGGGTTCAAATCCTGCTGTTACAGTGCCAACTAATGGGTTGAATTCCTGTGTTACAGTGCCAACAACCCTGGTTCAATTCCTGCTGTTACAGTGCCAACTAACCGGGTTCAATTCCTGCTGTTGCTGTCCCAAGAAATGGGTTCAATTCCTGCTGTTACAGTGCCAACAAATGCGTTCAATTCCTGCTGTTCAGTGCCAACAAACAGGTTCAATTCCTGCTGTTACAGTGCCAACAAACGGGTTCAATTCCTGTTGTTCAGTGCCAACAAACGGGTTCAATTCCTGTGTTACAGTGCCAACAACACTGGTTCAATTCCTGCTGTTACAGTGCCAATAAACCGGGTTCAATTCCTGCCGTTGCTGTACCAACAAATGGGTTCAATTCCTGCTGTTACAGTGCCAACAAATGGGTTCAATTCCTGCTGTTACAGTGCCAACAAACGTGTTCAATTCCACCTGTTACAGTGTCAACAAACCGGGTTCAATTCCTGCTGTTACAGTGCCAACAAACGGGTTCAATTCCTGTGTTACAGTGCCAATAACACGTGATCAATTCCTGTGTTACAGTGCCAACAACCCTGGTTCAATTCCTGTTGTTCAGTGCCAACAAGCAGGTTGAATTCCTGCTGTTACAGTGCCATAAAACCAGGTTCAATTCCTGCCGTTGCTGTACCAACAAATGGGTTCAATACTTGCAGTTCAGTGCCATCCAACGGGTTAAATTCCTGTTGTTCAGTGCTAACAAACAGGTTGAATTCCTGCTGTTACAGTGCCAACAAATGGGTTCAATTCCTGCTGTTACAGTGCCAACAAATGGGTTCAATTCCTGCTGTTACAGTGCCAACAAATGGGTTCAATTCCTGCTGTTACAGTGCCAATAAACAGGTTCAATTCCTGCGGATACAGTGCCAACTGCCCGGGTTCAATTCCTGCCGTTGCAGTGGCAACCAACAGGTTCAAATCCTCCTGTTACAGTGCCAACAACTGGGTTCAATTCCTCCTGTTACAGTGACAACGACCCGGGTTCAATTCCTGCTGTTCTGTGCCAACAAACAGGTTCAATTCCTGCGGATACAGTGCCAACAGCCTGTGTTCAATTCCTGCTGTTACAGTGTCAACAAACGGGTTCAATTCCTGCCGTTGCTGTACCAACAAATGGGTTCAATACTTGCAGTTCAGTGCCATCCAACGGGTTGAATTCCTGCTGATACAGTGCCAACTACCCGGGTTCAATTCCTGCTGTTACAGTGCCAACAACCCGGGTTTAATTCCTCCTGTTGCAGTGCCAACAACCAGGGTTCAATTCCTCCTGTTACAGTGCCAACGACCCGGGTTCAATTCCTGTGTTAAAGTGCCAACAACCCAGGTTCAATTCCTGCTGTTACAGTGCCATCAACCCGGGTTAAATTCCTGCTGTTACAGTGTCAACAAATGGGTTCAATTCCTGTGTTACAGTGCCAGCAACCCGGGTTCAATTCCTGCTGTTACAGTGCCAACAAACCGGGTTCAATTCCTTCCGTTGCTGTACCAACAAATGGGTTCAATTCCTGCTGTTTCAGTGCTAACAAATGGGTTCAAATCCTGCTGTTACAGTGCCAACAAATGGGTTCAATTCCTGTGTTACAGTGCCAACAACCCTGGTTCAATTCCTGCTGTTACAGTGCCAACTAACCGGGTTCAATTCCAGCTGTTGCTGTCCCAAGAAATGGGTTCAATTCCTGCTGTTACAGTGCCAACAAATGCGTTCAATTCCTGCTGTTCAGTGCCAACAAACAGGTTCAATTCCTGCTGCTACAGTGCCAACAAACGGGTTCAATTCCTGTTGTTCAGTGCCAACAAACGGGTTCAATTCCTGTGTTATAGTGCCAACAACCCTGGTTCAATTCCTGCTGTTACAGTGCCAATAAACCGGGTTCAATTCCTGCCGTTGCTGTACCAACAAATGGGTTCAATTCCTGCTGTTACAGTGCCAACAAATGGGTTCAATTCCTGCTGTTACAGTGCCAACAAATAGGTTCAATTCCTGACATTGCAGTGGCAACCAGCGAATTCAATTTCTGCTGTTACAGTGCCAACAAACCGGGTTGAATTCCTGCTGTTGCTGGACCAACAAATGGGTTCAATTCATGCTGTTCTGTGCCAACAAACGTGTTCAATTACTCCTGTTACACTGTCAACAAACCAGGTTCAATTCCTGCTGTTACAGTGCCAACAAACGGGTTCAATTCCTGTGCTACAGTGCCAATAACCCGTGATCAATTCCTGTGTTACAGTGCCAACTACCCGGGTTCAATTCCTGTGTTACAGTGCCAACAACCCTGGTTCAATTCCTGTTGTTCAGTGCCAACAAGCAGGTTGAATTCCTGCTGTTACAGTGCCATAAAACCAGGTTCAATTCCTGCCGTTGCTGTACCAACAAATGGGTTCAATACTTGCAGTTCAGTGCCATCCAACGGTTTAAATTCCTGTTGTTCAGTGCTAACAAACAGGTTGAATTCCTGCTGTTACAGTGCCAACAAATGGGTTCAATTCCTGCTGTTACAGTGCCAACAAATGGGTTCAATTCCTGCTGTTACAGTGCCAATAAACAGGTTCAATTCCTGCGGATACAGTGCCAACAAATGGGTTCAATTCCTGCTGTTACAGTGCCAACAAATGGGTTCAATTCCTGCTGTTACAGTGCCAATAAACAGGTTCAATTCCTGCGGATACAGTGCCAACAGCCCGGGTTCAATTCCTGCCGTTGCTGTGGCAACCAACAGGTTCAAATCCTCCTGTTACAGTGCCAACAACTGGGTTCAATTCCTCCTGTTACAGTGCCAACGACCCGGGTTCAATTCCTGCTGTTCTGTGCCAACAAACAGGTTCAATTCCTGCGGATACAGTGCCAACAGCCTGTGTTCAATTCCTGCTGTTACAGTGTCAACAAACGGGTTCAATTCCTGCCGTTGCTGTACCAACAAATGGGTTCAATACTTGCAGTTCAGTGCCATCCAACGGGTTGAATTCCTGCTGATACAGTGCCAACGACCCGGGTTCAATTCCTGCTGTTACAGTGCCAACAACCCGGGTTTAATTCCTCCTGTTGCAGTGCCAACAACCAGGGTTCAATTCCTCCTGTTACAGTGCCAACGACCCGGGTTCAATTCCTGTGTTAAAGTGCCAACAACCCAGGTTCAATTCCTGCTGTTACAGTGCCATCAACCCGGGTTAAATTCCTGCTGTTACAGTGTCAACAAATGGGTTCAATTCCTGTGTTACAGTGCCAGCAACCCGGGTTCAATTCCTGCTGTTACAGTGCCAACAAAACCGGGTTCAATTCCTTCCGTTGCTGTACCAACAAATGGGTTCAATTCCTGCTGTTTCAGTGCTAACAAATGGGTTCAAATCCTGCTGATACAGTGCCAACAAATGGGTTCAATTCCTCTTTTACAGTGCCAACAACCCTGGTTCAATTCCTGCTGTTACAGTGCCAACTAACCGGGTTCAATTCCTGCTGTTGCTGTCCCAAGAAATGGGTTCAATTCCTGCTGTTACAGTGCCAACAAATGCGTTCAATTCCTGCTGTTCAGTTCCAACAAACAGGTTCAATTCCTGCTGTTACAGTGCCAACAAACGGGTTCAATTCCTGTTGTTCAGTGCCAACAAACGGGTTCAATTCCTGTGTTACAGTGCCAACAACACTGGTTCAATTCCTGCTGTTACAGTGCCAATAAACCGGGTTCAATTCCTGCCGTTGCTGTACCAACAAATGGGTTCAATTCCTGCTGTTACAGTGCCAACAAATGGGTTCAATTCCTGCTGTTACAGTGCCAACAAACGTGTTCAATTCCACCTGTTACAGTGTCAACAAACCGGGTTCAATTCCTGCTGTTACAGTGCCAACAAACGGGTTCAATTCCTGTGTTACAGTGCCAATAACCCGTGATCAATTCCTGTGTTACAGTGCCAACAACCCTGGTTCAATTCCTGCCGTTGCTGTACCAAAAAATGGGTTCAATTCCTGCTGTTTCAGTGCCAACAAATGGGTTCAATTCCTGCTGTTACAGTGCTAACAAACTGGTTCAGTTCCTGCTGTTACAGTGCCAATAAACAGGTTCAATTCCTGCGGATACAGTGCCAACAAATGGGTTCAATTCCCGCTGTTACAGTGCCAACAAATGGGTTCAATTCCTGCTGTTACAGTGCCAATAAACAGGTTCAATTCCTGCGGATACAGTGCCAACAGCCCGGGTTCAATTCCTGCCGTTGCAGTGGCAACCAACAGGTTCAAATCCTCCTGTTACAGTGCCAACGACCCGGGTTCAATTCCTGCTGTTACAGTGCCAACAACTGGGTTCAATTCCTCCTGTTACATTGCCAACGACCCGGGTTCAATTCCTGCTGTTCTGTGCCAACAAACAGGTTCAATTCCTGCGGATACAGTGCCAACAGCCTGTGTTCAATTCCTGCTGTTACAGTGTCAACAAACGGGTTCAATTCCTGCCGTTGCTGTACCAACAAATGGGTTCAATACTTGCAGTTCAGTGCCATCCAACGGGTTGAATTCCTGCTGATTCAGTGCCAACTACCCGGGTTCAATTCCTGCTGTTACAGTGCCAACAACCCGGGTTTAATTCCTCCTGTTGCAGTGCCAACAACCAGGGTTCAATTCCTCCTGTTACAGTGCCAACGACCCGGGTTCAATTCCTGCTGTTACAGTGTCAACAACCCGGGTTCAATTCCTGCTGTTACAGTGCCAACAACTCGGGTTAAATTCCTGCTGTTACAGTGTCAACAAATGGGTTCAATTCCTGTGTTAAAGTGCCAACAACCCAGGTTCAATTCCTGCTGTTACAGTGCCATCAACCCGGGTTAAATTCCTGCTGTTACAGTGTCAACAAATGGGTTCAATTCCTGTGTTACAGTGCCAACAACCCGGGTTCAATTCCTGCTGTTACAGTGCCAACAAACCGGGTTCAATTCCTTCCGTTGCTGTACCAACAAATGGGTTCAATTCCTGCTGTTTCAGTGCTAACAAATGGGTTCAAATCCTGCTGTTACAGTGCCAACTAATGGGTTGAATTCCTGTGTTACAGTGCCAACAACCCTGGTTCAATTCCTGCTGTTACAGTGCCAACTAACCGGGTTCAATTCCTGCTGTTGCTGTCCCAAGAAATGGGTTCAATTCCTGCTGTTACAGTGCCAACAAATGCGTTCAATTCCTGCTGTTCAGTGCCAACAAACAGGTTCAATTCCTGCTGTTACAGTGCCAACAAACGGGTTCAATTCCTGTTGTTCAGTGCCAACAAACGGGTTCAATTCCTGTGTTACAGTGCCAACAACACTGGTTCAATTCCTGCTGTTACAGTGCCAATAAACCGGGTTCAATTCCTGCCGTTGCTGTACCAACAAATGGGTTCAATTCCTGCTGTTACAGTGCCAACAAATGGGTTCAATTCCTGCTGTTACAGTGCCAACAAACGTGTTCAATTCCACCTGTTACAGTGTCAACAAACCGGGTTCAATTCCTGCTGTTACAGTGCCAACAAACGGGTTCAATTCCTGTGTTACAGTGCCAATAACACGTGATCAATTCCTGTGTTACAGTGCCAACAACCCTGGTTCAATTCCTGTTGTTCAGTGCCAACAAGCAGGTTGAATTCCTGCTGTTACAGTGCCATAAAACCAGGTTCAATTCCTGCCGTTGCTGTACCAACAAATGGGTTCAATACTTGCAGTTCAGTGCCATCCAACGGGTTAAATTCCTGTTGTTCAGTGCTAACAAACAGGTTGAATTCCTGCTGTTACAGTGCCAACAAATGGGTTCAATTCCTGCTGTTACAGTGCCAACAAATGGGTTCAATTCCTGCTGTTACAGTGCCAACAAATGGGTTCAATTCCTGCTGTTACAGTGCCAATAAACAGGTTCAATTCCTGCGGATACAGTGCCAACTGCCCGGGTTCAATTCCTGCCGTTGCAGTGGCAACCAACAGGTTCAAATCCTCCTGTTACAGTGCCAACAACTGGGTTCAATTCCTCCTGTTACAGTGACAACGACCCGGGTTCAATTCCTGCTGTTCTGTGCCAACAAACAGGTTCAATTCCTGCGGATACAGTGCCAACAGCCTGTGTTCAATTCCTGCTGTTACAGTGTCAACAAACGGGTTCAATTCCTGCCGTTGCTGTACCAACAAATGGGTTCAATACTTGCAGTTCAGTGCCATCCAACGGGTTGAATTCCTGCTGATACAGTGCCAACTACCCGGGTTCAATTCCTGCTGTTACAGTGCCAACAACCCGGGTTTAATTCCTCCTGTTGCAGTGCCAACAACCAGGGTTCAATTCCTCCTGTTACAGTGCCAACGACCCGGGTTCAATTCCTGTGTTAAAGTGCCAACAACCCAGGTTCAATTCCTGCTGTTACAGTGCCATCAACCCGGGTTAAATTCCTGCTGTTACAGTGTCAACAAATGGGTTCAATTCCTGTGTTACAGTGCCAGCAACCCGGGTTCAATTCCTGCTGTTACAGTGCCAACAAACCGGGTTCAATTCCTTCCGTTGCTGTACCAACAAATGGGTTCAATTCCTGCTGTTTCACTGCTAACAAATGGGTTCAAATCCTGCTGTTACAGTGCCAACAAATGGGTTCAATTCCTGTGTTACAGTGCCAACAACCCTGGTTCAATTCCTGCTGTTACAGTGCCAACTAACCGGGTTCAATTCCAGCTGTTGCTGTCCCAAGAAATGGGTTCAATTCCTGCTGTTACAGTGCCAACAAATGCGTTCAATTCCTGCTGTTCAGTGCCAACAAACAGGTTCAATTCCTGCTGCTACAGTGCCAACAAACGGGTTCAATTCCTGTTGTTCAGTGCCAACAAACGGGTTCAATTCCTGTGTTATAGTGCCAACAACCCTGGTTCAATTCCTGCTGTTACAGTGCCAATAAACCGGGTTCAATTCCTGCCGTTGCTGTACCAACAAATGGGTTCAATTCCTGCTGTTACAGTGCCAACAAATGGGTTCAATTCCTGCTGTTACAGTGCCAACAAATAGGTTCAATTCCTGACATTGCAGTGGCAACCAGCGAATTCAATTTCTGCTGTTACAGTGCCAACAAACCGGGTTGAATTCCTGCTGTTGCTGGACCAACAAATGGGTTCAATTCATGCTGTTCTGTGCCAACAAACGTGTTCAATTACTCCTGTTACACTGTCAACAAACCAGGTTCAATTCCTGCTGTTACAGTGCCAACAAACGGGTTCAATTCCTGTGCTACAGTGCCAATAACCCGTGATCAATTCCTGTGTTACAGTGCCAACTACCCGGGTTCAATTCCTGCTGTTACAGTGCCAACAACCCGGGTTTAATTCCTCCTGTTGCAGTGCCAACAACCAGGGTTCAATTCCTCCTGTTACAGTGCCAACGACCCGGGTTCAATTCCTGCTGTTACAGTGTCAACAACCCGGGTTCAATTCCTGCTGTTACAGTGCCAACAACTCGGGTTAAATTCCTGCTGTTACAGTGTCAACAAATGGGTTCAATTCCTGTGTTAAAGTGCCAACAACCCAGGTTCAATTCCTGCTGTTACAGTGCCATCAACCCGGGTTAAATTCCTGCTGTTACAGTGTCAACAAATGGGTTCAATTCCTGTGTTACAGTGCCAACAACCCGGGTTCAATTCCTGCTGTTACAGTGCCAACAAACCGGGTTCAATTCCTTCCGTTGCTGTACCAACAAATGGGTTCAATTCCTGCTGTTTCAGTGCTAACAAATGGGTTCAAATCCTGCTGTTACAGTGCCAACTAATGGGTTGAATTCCTGTGTTACAGTGCCAACAACCCTGGTTCAATTCCTGCTGTTACAGTGCCAACTAACCGGGTTCAATTCCTGCTGTTGCTGTCCCAAGAAATGGGTTCAATTCCTGCTGTTACAGTGCCAACAAATGCGTTCAATTCCTGCTGTTCAGTGCCAACAAACAGGTTCAATTCCTGCTGTTACAGTGCCAACAAACGGGTTCAATTCCTGTTGTTCAGTGCCAACAAACGGGTTCAATTCCTGTGTTACAGTGCCAACAACACTGGTTCAATTCCTGCTGTTACAGTGCCAATAAACCGGGTTCAATTCCTGCCGTTGCTGTACCAACAAATGGGTTCAATTCCTGCTGTTACAGTGCCAACAAATGGGTTCAATTCCTGCTGTTACAGTGCCAACAAACGTGTTCAATTCCACCTGTTACAGTGTCAACAAACCGGGTTCAATTCCTGCTGTTACAGTGCCAACAAACGGGTTCAATTCCTGTGTTACAGTGCCAATAACCCGTGATCAATTCCTGTGTTACAGTGCCAACAACCCTGGTTCAATTCCTGTTGTTCAGTGCCAACAAGCAGGTTGAATTCCTGCTGTTACAGTGCCATAAAACCAGGTTCAATTCCTGCCGTTGCTGTACCAACAAATGGGTTCAATACTTGCAGTTCAGTGCCATCCAACGGGTTAAATTCCTGTTGTTCAGTGCTAACAAACAGGTTGAATTCCTGCTGTTACAGTGCCAACAAATGGGTTCAATTCCTGCTGTTACAGTGCCAACAAATGGGTTCAATTCCTGCTGTTACAGTGCCAACAAATGGGTTCAATTCCTGCTGTTACAGTGCCAATAAACAGGTTCAATTCCTGCGGATACAGTGCCAACTGCCCGGGTTCAATTCCTGCCGTTGCAGTGGCAACCAACAGGTTCAAATCCTCCTGTTACAGTGCCAACAACTGGGTTCAATTCCTCCTGTTACAGTGACAACGACCCGGGTTCAATTCCTGCTGTTCTGTGCCAACAAACAGGTTCAATTCCTGCGGATACAGTGCCAACAGCCTGTGTTCAATTCCTGCTGTTACAGTGTCAACAAACGGGTTCAATTCCTGCCGTTGCTGTACCAACAAATGGGTTCAATACTTGCAGTTCAGTGCCATCCAACGGGTTGAATTCCTGCTGATACAGTGCCAACTACCCGGGTTCAATTCCTGCTGTTACAGTGCCAACAACCCGGGTTTAATTCCTCCTGTTGCAGTGCCAACAACCAGGGTTCAATTCCTCCTGTTACAGTGCCAACGACCCGGGTTCAATTCCTGTGTTAAAGTGCCAACAACCCAGGTTCAATTCCTGCTGTTACAGTGCCATCAACCCGGGTTAAATTCCTGCTGTTACAGTGTCAACAAATGGGTTCAATTCCTGTGTTACAGTGCCAGCAACCCGGGTTCAATTCCTGCTGTTACAGTGCCAACAAACCGGGTTCAATTCCTTCCGTTGCTGTACCAACAAATGGGTTCAATTCCTGCTGTTTCAGTGCTAACAAATGGGTTCAAATCCTGCTGTTACAGTGCCAACAAATGGGTTCAATTCCTGTGTTACAGTGCCAACAACCCTGGTTCAATTCCTGCTGTTACAGTGCCAACTAACCGGGTTCAATTCCAGCTGTTGCTGTCCCAAGAAATGGGTTCAATTCCTGCTGTTACAGTGCCAACAAATGCGTTCAATTCCTGCTGTTCAGTGCCAACAAACAGGTTCAATTCCTGCTGCTACAGTGCCAACAAACGGGTTCAATTCCTGTTGTTCAGTGCCAACAAACGGGTTCAATTCCTGTGTTATAGTGCCAACAACCCTGGTTCAATTCCTGCTGTTACAGTGCCAATAAACCGGGTTCAATTCCTGCCGTTGCTGTACCAACAAATGGGTTCAATTCCTGCTGTTACAGTGCCAACAAATGGGTTCAATTCCTGCTGTTACAGTGCCAACAAATAGGTTCAATTCCTGACATTGCAGTGGCAACCAGCGAATTCAATTTCTGCTGTTACAGTGCCAACAAACCGGGTTGAATTCCTGCTGTTGCTGGACCAACAAATGGGTTCAATTCATGCTGTTCTGTGCCAACAAACGTGTTCAATTACTCCTGTTACACTGTCAACAAACCAGGTTCAATTCCTGCTGTTACAGTGCCAACAAACGGGTTCAATTCCTGTGCTACAGTGCCAATAACCCGTGATCAATTCCTGTGTTACAGTGCCAACAACCCTGGTTCAATTCCTGTTGATCAGTGCCAACAAGCAGTTTGAATTCCTGCTGTTACAGTGCCAAAAAACCAGGTTCAATTCCTGCCGTTGCTGTAGCAACAAATGGGTTCAATACTTGCAGTTCAGTGCCATCCAATGGGTTCAATTCCTGTTGTTCACTGCTAACAAACAGGTTGAATTCCTGCTGTTACAGTGCCAACAAATGGTTTCAATTCCTGCTGTTACAGTGCCAATAAACAGGTTCAATTTCTGCGGATACAGTGCCAACAGCCCGGGTTCAATTCCTGCCGTTGCAGTGGCAACCAACAGGTTCAAATCCTCCTGTTACAGTGCCAACAACTGGGTTCAATTCCTGCTGATACAGTGCCAACTACCCGGGTTCAATTCCTGCTGTTACAGTGCCAACAACCCGGGTTAAATTCCTGCTGTTACAGTGCCAACAACCCCGGTTCAATTCATCCTGTTACAGTGCCAACAACCCCGGTTCAATTCCTCCTATTACAGTGCCATCAACTCGGGTTAAATTCCTGCTGTTACAGTGCCAACAACCCAGGTTCAATTCCTGCTGTTCTGTGCCAACAAACAGGTTCAATTCCTGCTGTTACAGTGCCAATAACCCAGGTTCAATTATGCTGTTACTGTGCCACCAACATGCATTCAATTCCTGCTGTTCAGTGCCAACAAACAGGTTCAATTCCTGCTGATACAGTGCCAACAACCCGGGTTCAGTTCGTGCTGTTACAGTGCCAACCAACGGGTTCAACTCCAACTGTTACAGTGTCATCAACGCAGGATCAATTTCTGCTGTTACAGTGTCAACAAACTGGTTCAATTCATGCTGTTCAGTGCCAACCAATGGGTTCAATTCCTGCTGTTACAGTGCCATCAACCTAGGATCAATTCCTGCTGTTACAGTGCCAACAACTCGGGTTCAATTCCTGCAGTTACAGTGCCAAAAACCCAGATTCAATTCTGCTGTTACAGTGCCACCAACATGCGTTCAAGTCCTGCTGTTACAGTGCCAACAACCCGGGTTCAATTCCTGTGTTACAGTGCCAACAACCCGGGTTCAATTCCTGTGTTACAGTGCCAACAACCCGGGTTCAATTCCTGCTGTTACAGTGCCAACAAACCGGGTTCAATTCCTGCCGTTGCTGTACCAACAAATGGGTTCAATTCCTGCTGTTACAGTGCTAACAAACGGGTTCAATTCCTGCGGATACAGTGCCAACAGCCCGGGTTCAATTCCTGCTGTTACAGTGCCAACAAACGTGTTCAATTCCTCCTGTTACAGTGTCAACAAACCGGGTTCAATTCCTGCTGTTACAGTGCCAACAAACGGGTTCAATTCCTGCTGTTACAGTGCCAATAACCCGTGATCAATTCCTGTGTTACAGTGCCAACAACCCTGGTTCAATTCCTGTTGTTCAGTGCCAACAAGCAGGTTGAATTCCTGCTGTTACAGTGCCAAAAAACCAGGTTCAATTCCTGCCGTTGCTGGACCAACAAATGGGTTCAATACTTGCAGTTCAGTGCCATCCAACGGGTTCAATTCCTGTTGTTCAGTGCTAACAAACAGGTTGAATTCCTGCTGTTACAGTGCCAACAAATGGGTTCAATTCCTGCTGTTACAGTGCCAACAAATGGGTTCAATTCCTGCTGTTACAGTGCCAATAAACAGGTTCAATTCCTGCGGATACAGTGCCAACAGCCCGGGTTCAATTCCTGCCATTGCAGTGGCAACCAACAGGTTCAAATCCTCCTGTTACAGTGCCAACAACTGGGTTCAATTCCTCCTGTTACAGTGCCAACGACCCGGGTTCAATTTCTGCTGTTACAGTGCCAACAACTGGGTTCAATTCCTCCTGTTACAGTGCCAACGACCCGGGTTCAATTCCTGCTGTTCTGTGCCAACAAACAGGTTCAATTCCTGCGGATACAGTGCCAACAGCCTGGGTTCAATTCCTGCTGTTACAGTGCCAACAACCCGGGTTTAATTCCTCCGTTGCAGTGCCAACAACCAGGGTTCAATTCCTCCTGTTACAGTGCCAACGACCCGGGTTCAATTCCTGCTGTTACAGTGCCAACAACCCGGGTTCAATTCCTGCTGTTACAGTGCCAACAACTCGGGTTCAATTCCTGCTGTTACAGTGCCATCAACCCGGGTTAAATTCCTGCTGTTACAGTGTCAACAAATGGGTTCAATTCCTGTGTTACAGTGCCAAAAACCCAGGTTCAATTCTGCTGTTACAGTGCCACCAACATGCGTTCAAGTCCTGCTGTTACAGTGCCAACAACCCAGGTTCAATTCCTGCTGTTCTGTGCCAACAAACAGGTTCAATTCCTGCTGTTACAGTGCCAATAACCCAGGTTCAATTCTGCTGTTACTGTGCCACCAACACGCATTCAATTCCTGCTGTTCTGTGCCAACAAACAGGTTCAATTCCTGCGGATACAGTGCCAACAGCCTGTGTTGAATTCCTGCTGTTACAGTGTCAACAAACGGGTTCAATTCCTGCCGTTGCTGTACCAACAAATGGGTTCAATACTTGCAGTTCAGTGCCATCCAACGGGTTGAATTCCTGCTGATACAGTGCCAACTACCCGGGTTCAATTCCTGCTGTTACAGTGCCAACAACCCGGGTTTAATTCCTCCTGTTGCAGTGCCAACAACCAGGGTTCAATTCCTCCTGTTACAGTGCCAACGACCCGGGTTCAATTCCTGTGTTAAAGTGCCAACAACCCAGGTTCAATTCCTGCTGTTACAGTGCCATCAACCCGGGTTAAATTCCTGCTGTTACAGTGTCAACAAATGGGTTCAATTCCTGTGTTACAGTGCCAGCAACACGGGTTAAATTCCTGCTGTTACAGTGTCAACAAATGGGTTCAATTCCTGTGTTACAGTGCCAACAACCCGGGTTCAATTCCTGCTGTTACAGTGCCAACAAACCGGGTTCAATTCCTTCCGTTGCTGTACCAACAAATGGGTTCAATTCCTGCTGTTTCAGTGCTAACAAATGGGTTCAAATCCTGCTGTTACAGTGCCAACAAATGGGTTCAATTCCTGTGTTACAGTGCCAACAACCCTGGTTCAATTCCTGCTGTTACAGTGCCAACTAACTGGGTTCAATTCCTGCTGTTGCTGTCCCAAGAAATGGGTTCAATTCCTGCTGTTACAGTGCCAACAAATGCGTTCAATTCCTGCTGTTCAGTGCCAACAAACAGGTTCAATTCCTGCTGTTACAGTGCCAACAAACGGGTTCAATTCCTGTTGTTCAGTGCCAACAAACGGGTTCAATTCCTGTGTTACAGTGCCAACAACACTGGGTCAATTCCTGCTGTTACAGTGCCAATAAACCGGGTTCAATTCCTGCCATTGCTGTACCAACAAATGGGGTCAATTCCTGCTGTTACAGTGCCAACAAATGGGTTCAATTCCTGCTGTTACAGTGCCAACAACTCGGGTTCAATTCCTGCTGTTACAGTGCCAACAAACGTGTTCAATTCCACCTGTTACAGTGTCAACAAACCGGGTTCAATTCCTGCTGTTACAGTGCCAACAGCCCGGGTTCAATTCCTGCTGTTACAGTGCCAACAAACGTGTTCAATTCCAACTGTTACAGTGTCAACAAACCGGGTTCAATTCCTGCTGTTACAGTGTCAACAAACCGGGTTTAATTCCTGCTGTTACAGTGCCAACAACTGGGTTCAATTCCTCCTGTTACAGTGACAACGACCCGGGTTCAATTCCTGCTGTTCTGTGCCAACAAACAGGTTCAATTCCTGCGGATACAGTGCCAACAGCCTGTGTTCAATTCCTGCTGTTACAGTGTCAACAAACGGGTTCAATTCCTGCCGTTGCTGTACCAACAAATGGGTTCAATACTTGCAGTTCAGTGCCATCCAACGGGTTGAATTCCTGCTGATACAGTGCCAACTACCCGGGTTCAATTCCTGCTGTTACAGTGCCAACAACCCGGGTTTAATTCCTCCTGTTGCAGTGCCAACAACCAGGGTTCAATTCCTCCTGTTACAGTGCCAACGACCCGGGTTCAATTCCTGTGTTAAAGTGCCAACAACCCAGGTTCAATTCCTGCTGTTACAGTGCCATCAACCCGGGTTAAATTCCTGCTGTTACAGTGTCAACAAATGGGTTCAATTCCTGTGTTACAGTGCCAGCAACCCGGGTTCAATTCCTGCTGTTACAGTGCCAACAAACCGGGTTCAATTCCTTCCGTTGCTGTACCAACAAATGGGTTCAATTCCTGCTGTTTCAGTGCTAACAAATGGGTTCAAATCCTGCTGTTACAGTGCCAACAAATGGGTTCAATTCCTGTGTTACAGTGCCAACAACCCTGGTTCAATTCCTGCTGTTACAGTGCCAACTAACCGGGTTCAATTCCAGCTGTTGCTGTCCCAAGAAATGGGTTCAATTCCTGCTGTTACAGTGCCAACAAATGCGTTCAATTCCTGCTGTTCAGTGCCAACAAACAGGTTCAATTCCTGCTGCTACAGTGCCAACAAACGGGTTCAATTCCTGTTGTTCAGTGCCAACAAACGGGTTCAATTCCTGTGTTATAGTGCCAACAACCCTGGTTCAATTCCTGCTGTTACAGTGCCAATAAACCGGGTTCAATTCCTGCCGTTGCTGTACCAACAAATGGGTTCAATTCCTGCTGTTACAGTGCCAACAAATGGGTTCAATTCCTGCTGTTACAGTGCCAACAAATAGGTTCAATTCCTGACATTGCAGTGGCAACCAGCGAATTCAATTTCTGCTGTTACAGTGCCAACAAACCGGGTTGAATTCCTGCTGTTGCTGGACCAACAAATGGGTTCAATTCATGCTGTTCTGTGCCAACAAACGTGTTCAATTACTCCTGTTACACTGTCAACAAACCAGGTTCAATTCCTGCTGTTACAGTGCCAACAAACGGGTTCAATTCCTGTGCTACAGTGCCAATAACCCGTGATCAATTCCTGTGTTACAGTGCCAACAACCCTGGTTCAATTCCTGTTGATCAGTGCCAACAAGCAGTTTGAATTCCTGCTGTTACAGTGCCAAAAAACCAGGTTCAATTCCTGCCGTTGCTGTAGCAACAAATGGGTTCAATGCTTGCAGTTCAGTGCCATCCAATGGGTTCAATTCCTGTTGTTCACTGCTAACAAACAGGTTGAATTCCTGCTGTTACAGTGCCAACAAATGGGTTCAATTCCTGCTGTTACAGTGCCAACAAATGGTTTCAATTCCTGCTGTTACAGTGCCAATAAACAGGTTCAATTCCTGCGGATACAGTGCCAACAGCCCGGGTTCAATTCCTGCCGTTGCAGTGGCAACCAACAGGTTCAAATCCTCCTGTTACAGTGCCAACAACTGGGTTCAATTCCTGCTGATACAGTGCCAACTACCCGGGTTCAATTCCTGCTGTTACAGTGCCAACAACCCGGGTTAAATTCCTGCTGTTACAGTGCCAACAACCCCGGTTCAATTCATCCTGTTACAGTGCCAACAACCCCGGTTCAATTCCTCCTATTACAGTGCCATCAACTCGGGTTAAATTCCTGCTGTTACAGTGCCAACAACCCAGGTTCAATTCCTGCTGTTCTGTGCCAACAAACAGGTTCAATTCCTGCTGTTACAGTGCCAATAACCCAGGTTCAATTATGCTGTTACTGTGCCACCAACATGCATTCAATTCCTGCTGTTCAGTGCCAACAAACAGGTTCAATTCCTGCTGATACAGTGCCAACAACCCGGGTTCAGTTCGTGCTGTTACAGTGCCAACCAACGGGTTCAACTCCAACTGTTACAGTGTCATCAACGCAGGATCAATTTCTGCTGTTACAGTGTCAACAAACTGGTTCAATTCATGCTGTTCAGTGCCAACCAATGGGTTCAATTCCTGCTGTTACAGTGCCATCAACCTAGGATCAATTCCTGCTGTTACAGTGCCAACAACTCGGGTTCAATTCCTGCAGTTACAGTGCCAAAAACCCAGATTCAATTCTGCTGTTACAGTGCCACCAACATGCGTTCAAGTCCTGCTGTTACAGTGCCAACAACCCGGGTTCAATTCCTGTGTTACAGTGCCAACAACCCGGGTTCAATTCCTGTGTTACAGTGCCAACAACCCGGGTTCAATTCCTGCTGTTACAGTGCCAACAAACCGGGTTCAATTCCTGCCGTTGCTGTACCAACAAATGGGTTCAATTCCTGCTGTTACAGTGCTAACAAACGGGTTCAATTCCTGCGGATACAGTGCCAACAGCCCGGGTTCAATTCCTGCTGTTACAGTGCCAACAAACGTGTTCAATTCCTCCTGTTACAGTGTCAACAAACCGGGTTCAATTCCTGCTGTTACAGTGCCAACAAACGGGTTCAATTCCTGCTGTTACAGTGCCAATAACCCGTGATCAATTCCTGTGTTACAGTGCCAACAACCCTGGTTCAATTCCTGTTGTTCAGTGCCAACAAGCAGGTTGAATTCCTGCTGTTACAGTGCCAAAAAACCAGGTTCAATTCCTGCCGTTGCTGGACCAACAAATGGGTTCAATACTTGCAGTTCAGTGCCATCCAACGGGTTAAATTCCTGTTGTTCAGTGCTAACAAACAGGTTGAATTCCTGCTGTTACAGTGCCAACAAATGGGTTCAATTCCTGCTGTTACAGTGCCAACAAATGGGTTCAATTCCTGCTGTTACAGTGCCAATAAACAGGTTCAATTCCTGCGGATACAGTGCCAACAGCCCGGGTTCAATTCCTGCCATTGCAGTGGCAACCAACAGGTTCAAATCCTCCTGTTACAGTGCCAACAACTGGGTTCAATTCCTCCTGTTACAGTGCCAACGACCCGGGTTCAATTTCTGCTGTTACAGTGCCAACAACTGGGTTCAATTCCTCCTGTTACAGTGCCAACGACCCGGGTTCAATTCCTGCTGTTCTGTGCCAACAAACAGGTTCAATTCCTGCGGATACAGTGCCAACAGCCTGGGTTCAATTCCTGCTGTTACAGTGCCAACAAACCGGGTTCAATTCCTTCCGTTGCTGTACCAACAAATGGGTTCAATTCCTGCTGTTTCAGTGCTAACAAATGGGTTCAAATCCTGCTGTTACAGTGCCAACAAATGGGTTCAATTCCTGTGTTACAGTGCCAACAACCCTGGTTCAATTCCTGCTGTTACAGTGCCAACTAACCGGGTTCAATTCCAGCTGTTGCTGTCCCAAGAAATGGGTTCAATTCCTGCTGTTACAGTGCCAACAAATGCGTTCAATTCCTGCTGTTCAGTGCCAACAAACAGGTTCAATTCCTGCTGCTACAGTGCCAACAAACGGGTTCAATTCCTGTTGTTCAGTGCCAACAAACGGGTTCAATTCCTGTGTTATAGTGCCAACAACCCTGGTTCAATTCCTGCTGTTACAGTGCCAATAAACCGGGTTCAATTCCTGCCGTTGCTGTACCAACAAATGGGTTCAATTCCTGCTGTTACAGTGCCAACAAATGGGTTCAATTCCTGCTGTTACAGTGCCAACAAATAGGTTCAATTCCTGACATTGCAGTGGCAACCAGCGAATTCAATTTCTGCTGTTACAGTGCCAACAAACCGGGTTGAATTCCTGCTGTTGCTGGACCAACAAATGGGTTCAATTCATGCTGTTCTGTGCCAACAAACGTGTTCAATTACTCCTGTTACACTGTCAACAAACCAGGTTCAATTCCTGCTGTTACAGTGCCAACAAACGGGTTCAATTCCTGTGCTACAGTGCCAATAACCCGTGATCAATTCCTGTGTTACAGTGCCAACAACCCTGGTTCAATTCCTGTTGATCAGTGCCAACAAGCAGTTTGAATTCCTGCTGTTACAGTGCCAAAAAACCAGGTTCAATTCCTGCCGTTGCTGTAGCAACAAATGGGTTCAATACTTGCAGTTCAGTGCCATCCAATGGGTTCAATTCCTGTTGTTCACTGCTAACAAACAGGTTGAATTCCTGCTGTTACAGTGCCAACAAATGGGTTCAATTCCTGCTGTTACAGTGCCAACAAATGGTTTCAATTCCTGCTGTTACAGTGCCAATAAACAGGTTCAATTCCTGCGGATACAGTGCCAACAGCCCGGGTTCAATTCCTGCCGTTGCAGTGGCAACCAACAGGTTCAAATCCTCCTGTTACAGTGCCAACAACTGGGTTCAATTCCTGCTGATACAGTGCCAACTACCCGGGTTCAATTCCTGCTGTTACAGTGCCAACAACCCGGGTTAAATTCCTGCTGTTACAGTGCCAACAACCCCGGTTCAATTCATCCTGTTACAGTGCCAACAACCCCGGTTCAATTCCTCCTATTACAGTGCCATCAACTCGGGTTAAATTCCTGCTGTTACAGTGCCAACAACCCAGGTTCAATTCCTGCTGTTCTGTGCCAACAAACAGGTTCAATTCCTGCTGTTACAGTGCCAATAACCCAGGTTCAATTATGCTGTTACTGTGCCACCAACATGCATTCAATTCCTGCTGTTCAGTGCCAACAAACAGGTTCAATTCCTGCTGATACAGTGCCAACAACCCGGGTTCAGTTCGTGCTGTTACAGTGCCAACCAACGGGTTCAACTCCAACTGTTACAGTGTCATCAACGCAGGATCAATTTCTGCTGTTACAGTGTCAACAAACTGGTTCAATTCATGCTGTTCAGTGCCAACCAATGGGTTCAATTCCTGCTGTTACAGTGCCATCAACCTAGGATCAATTCCTGCTGTTACAGTGCCAACAACTCGGGTTCAATTCCTGCAGTTACAGTGCCAAAAACCCAGATTCAATTCTGCTGTTACAGTGCCACCAACATGCGTTCAAGTCCTGCTGTTACAGTGCCAACAACCCGGGTTCAATTCCTGTGTTACAGTGCCAACAACCCGGGTTCAATTCCTGTGTTACAGTGCCAACAACCCGGGTTCAATTCCTGCTGTTACAGTGCCAACAAACCGGGTTCAATTCCTGCCGTTGCTGTACCAACAAATGGGTTCAATTCCTGCTGTTACAGTGCTAACAAACGGGTTCAATTCCTGCGGATACAGTGCCAACAGCCCGGGTTCAATTCCTGCTGTTACAGTGCCAACAAACGTGTTCAATTCCTCCTGTTACAGTGTCAACAAACCGGGTTCAATTCCTGCTGTTACAGTGCCAACAAACGGGTTCAATTCCTGCTGTTACAGTGCCAATAACCCGTGATCAATTCCTGTGTTACAGTGCCAACAACCCTGGTTCAATTCCTGTTGTTCAGTGCCAACAAGCAGGTTGAATTCCTGCTGTTACAGTGCCAAAAAACCAGGTTCAATTCCTGCCGTTGCTGGACCAACAAATGGGTTCAATACTTGCAGTTCAGTGCCATCCAACGGGTTCAATTCCTGTTGTTCAGTGCTAACAAACAGGTTGAATTCCTGCTGTTACAGTGCCAACAAATGGGTTCAATTCCTGCTGTTACAGTGCCAACAAATGGGTTCAATTCCTGCTGTTACAGTGCCAATAAACAGGTTCAATTCCTGCGGATACAGTGCCAACAGCCCGGGTTCAATTCCTGCCATTGCAGTGGCAACCAACAGGTTCAAATCCTCCTGTTACAGTGCCAACAACTGGGTTCAATTCCTCCTGTTACAGTGCCAACGACCCGGGTTCAATTTCTGCTGTTACAGTGCCAACAACTGGGTTCAATTCCTCCTGTTACAGTGCCAACGACCCGGGTTCAATTCCTGCTGTTCTGTGCCAACAAACAGGTTCAATTCCTGCGGATACAGTGCCAACAGCCTGGGTTCAATTCCTGCTGTTACAGTGCCAACAACCCGGGTTTAATTCCTCCGTTGCAGTGCCAACAACCAGGGTTCAATTCCTCCTGTTACAGTGCCAACGACCCGGGTTCAATTCCTGCTGTTACAGTGCCAACAACCCGGGTTCAATTCCTGCTGTTACAGTGCCAACAACTCGGGTTCAATTCCTGCTGTTACAGTGCCATCAACCCGGGTTAAATTCCTGCTGTTACAGTGTCAACAAATGGGTTCAATTCCTGTGTTACAGTGCCAAAAACCCAGGTTCAATTCTGCTGTTACAGTGCCACCAACATGCGTTCAAGTCCTGCTGTTACAGTGCCAACAACCCAGGTTCAATTCCTGCTGTTCTGTGCCAACAAACAGGTTCAATTCCTGCTGTTACAGTGCCAATAACCCAGGTTCAATTCTGCTGTTACTGTGCCACCAACACGCATTCAATACCTGCTGTTCTGTGCCAACAAACAGGTTCAATTCCTGCGGATACAGTGCCAACAGCCTGTGTTGAATTCCTGCTGTTACAGTGTCAACAAACGGGTTCAATTCCTGCCGTTGCTGTACCAACAAATGGGTTCAATACTTGCAGTTCAGTGCCATCCAACGGGTTGAATTCCTGCTGATACAGTGCCAACTACCCGGGTTCAATTCCTGCTGTTACAGTGCCAACAACCCGGGTTTAATTCCTCCTGTTGCAGTGCCAACAACCAGGGTTCAATTCCTCCTGTTACAGTGCCAACGACCCGGGTTCAATTCCTGTGTTAAAGTGCCAACAACCCAGGTTCAATTCCTGCTGTTACAGTGCCATCAACCCGGGTTAAATTCCTGCTGTTACAGTGTCAACAAATGGGTTCAATTCCTGTGTTACAGTGCCAGCAACACGGGTTAAATTCCTGCTGTTACAGTGTCAACAAATGGGTTCAATTCCTGTGTTACAGTGCCAACAACCCGGGTTCAATTCCTGCTGTTACAGTGCCAACAAACCGGGTTCAATTCCTTCCGTTGCTGTACCAACAAATGGGTTCAATTCCTGCTGTTTCAGTGCTAACAAATGGGTTCAAATCCTGCTGTTACAGTGCCAACAAATGGGTTCAATTCCTGTGTTACAGTGCCAACAACCCTGGTTCAATTCCTGCTGTTACAGTGCCAACTAACCGGGTTCAACCCTGCTGTTGCTGTCCCAAGAAATGGGTTCAATTCCTGCTGTTACAGTGCCAACAAATGCGTTCAATTCCTGCTGTTCAGTGCCAACAAACAGGTTCAATTCCTGCTGTTACAGTGCCAACAAACGGGTTCAATTCCTGTTGTTCAGTGCCAACAAACGGGTTCAATTCCTGTGTTACAGTGCCAACAACACTGGGTCAATTCCTGCTGTTACAGTGCCAATAAACCGGGTTCAATTCCTGCCATTGCTGTACCAACAAATGGGGTCAATTCCTGCTGTTACAGTGCCAACAAATGGGTTCAATTCCTGCTGTTACAGTGCCAACAACTCGGGTTCAATTCCTGCTGTTACAGTGCCAACAAACGTGTTCAATTCCACCTGTTACAGTGTCAACAAACCGGGTTCAATTCCTGCTGTTACAGTGCCAACAGCCCGGGTTCAATTCCTGCTGTTACAGTGCCAACAAACGTGTTCAATTCCACCTGTTACAGTGTCAACAAACCGGGTTCAATTCCTGCTGTTACAGTGTCAACAAACCGGGTTTAATTCCTGCTGTTACAGTGCCAACAAACGGGTTCAATTCCTGTGTTACAGTGCCAATAACCCGTGATCAATTCCTGTGTTACAGTGCCAACAACCCTGGTTCAATTCCTGTTGTTCAGTGCCAACAAGCAGGTTGAATTCCTGCTGTTACAGTGCCATAAAACCAGGTTCAATTCCTGCCGTTGCTGTACCAACAAATGGGTTCAATACTTGCAGTTCAGTGCCATCCAACGGGTTAAATTCCTGTTGTTCAGTGCTAACAAACAGGTTGAATTCCTGCTGTTACAGTGCCAACAAATGGGTTCAATTCCTGCTGTTACAGTGCCAACAAATGGGTTCAATTCCTGCTGTTACAGTGCCAATAAACAGGTTCAATTCCTGCGGATACAGTGCCAACAGCCCGGGTTCAATTCCTGCCGTTGCAGTGGCAACCAACAGGTTCAAATCCTCCTGTTACAGTGCCAATAAACAGGTTCAATTCCTCCTGTTACAGTGCCAACGACCCGGGTTCAATTCCTGCTGTTCTGTGCCAACAAACAGGTTCAATTCCTGCGGATACAGTGCCAACAGCCTGTGTTCAATTCCTGCTGTTACAGTGTCAACAAACGGGTTCAATTCCTGCCGTTGCTGTACCAACAAATGGGTTCAATACTTGCAGTTCAGTGCCATCCAACGGGTTGAATTCCTGCTGATACAATGCCAACTACCCGGGTTCAATTCCTGCTGTTACAGTGCCAACAACCCGGGTTTAATTCCTCCTGTTGCAGTGCCAACAACCAGGGTTCAATTCCTCCTGTTACAGTGCCAACGACCCGGGTTCAATTCCTGTGTTAAAGTGCCAACAACCCAGGTTCAATTCCTGCTGTTACAGTGCCATCAACCCGGGTTAAATTCCTGCTGTTACAGTGTCAACAAATGGGTTCAATTCCTGTGTTACAGTGCCAACAACCCGGGTTCAATTCCTGCTGTTACAGTGTCAACAAATGGGTTCAATTCCTGTGTTACAGTGCCAACAACCAGGGTTCAATTCCTCCTGTTACAGTGCCAACGACCCGGGTTCAATTCCTGTGTTACAGTGCCAACAACCCGGGTTCAATTCCTGTGTTACAGTGCCAGCAACCCGGGTTCAATTCCTTCCGTTGCTGTACCAACAAATGGGTTCAATTCCTGCTGTTTCAGTGCTAACAAATGGGTTCAAATCCTGCTGTTACAGTGCCAACAAATGGGTTCAATTCCTGTGTTACAGTGCCAACAACCCTGGTTCAATTCCTGCTGTTACAGTGCCAACTAACCGGGTTCAATTCCTGCTGTTGCTGTCCCAAGAAATGGGTTCAATTCCTGCTGTTACAGTGCCAACAAATGCGTTCAATTCCTGCTGTTCAGTGCCAACAAACAGGTTCAATTCCTGCTGTTACAGTGCCAACAAACGGGTTCAATTCCTGTTGTTCAGTGCCAACAAACGGGTTCAATTCCTGTGTTACAGTGCCAATAAACCGGGTTCAATTCCTGCCGTTGCTGTACCAACAAATGGGTTCAATTCCTGCTGTTACAGTGCCAACAAATGGGTTCAATTCCTGCTGTTACAGTGCCAACAAATAGGTTCAATTCCTGACATTGCAGTGGCAACCAGCGAATTCAATTTCTGCTGTTACAGTGCCAACAAACCGGGTTGAATTCCTGCTGTTGCTGGACCAACAAATGGGTTCAATTCATGTTGTTCTGTGCCAACAAACGTGTTCAATTCCTCCTGTTACAGTGTCAACAAACGGGTTCAATTCCTGTGCTACAGTGCCAATAACCCGTGATCAATTCCTGTGTTACAGTGCCAACAACCCTGGTTCAATTCCTGTTGATCAGTGCCAACAAGCAGTTTGAATTCCTGCTGTTACAGTGCCAAAAAACCAGGTTCAATTCCTGCCGTTGCTGTAGCAACAAATGGGTTCAATACTTGCAGTTCAGTGCCATCCAATGGGTTCAATTCCTGTTGTTCACTGCTAACAAACAGGTTGAATTCCTGCTGTTACAGTGCCAACAAATGGGTTCAATTCCTGCTGTTACAGTGCCAACAAATGGTTTCAATTCCTGCTGTTACAGTGCCAATAAACAGGTTCAATTCCTGCGGATACAGTGCCAACAGCCCGGGTTCAATTCCTGCCGTTGCAGTGGCAACCAACAGGTTCAAATCCTCCTGTTACAGTGCCAACAACTGGGTTCAATTCCTCCTGTTACAGTGCCAACGACCCGGGTTCAATTCCTGCTGTTCTGTGCCAACAAACAGGTTCAATTCCTGCGGATACAGTGCCAACAGCCTGGGTTCAATTCCTGCTGTTACAGTGTCAACAAATGGGTTCAATTCCTGCCGTTGCTGTACCAATAAATGGGTTCAATACTTGCAGTTCAGTGCCATCCAACGGGTTCAATTCCTGCTGATACAGTGCCAACTACCCGGGTTCAATTCCTGCTGTTACAGTGCCAACAACCCGGGTTAAATTCCTGCTGTTACAGTGCCAACAACCCAGGTTCAATTCCTGCTGTTCTGTGCCAACAAACAGGTTCAATTTCTGCTGTTACAGTGCCAACAAACGTGTTCAATTCCACCTGTTACAGTGTCAACAAACCGGGTTCAATTCCTGCTGTTACAGTGCCAACAAACGGGTTCAATTCCTGTGTTACAGTGCCAATAACCCGTGATCAATTCCTGTGTTACAGTGCCAACAAGCAGGTTGAATTCCTGCTGTTACAGTGCCATAAAACCAGGTTCAATTCCTGCCGTTGCTGTACCAACAAATGGGTTCAATACTTGCAGTTCAGTGCCATCCAACGGGTTAAATTCCTGTTGTTCAGTGCTAACAAACAGGTTGAATTCCTGCTGTTACAGTGCCAACAAATGGGTTCAATTCCTGCTGTTACAGTGCCAACAAATGGGTTCAATTCCTGCTGTTACAGTGCCAATAAACAGATTCAAATCCTGCGGATACAGTGCCAACAAATGGGTTCAATTCCTGCTGTTATAGTGCCAACAAATGGGTTCAATTCCTGCTGTTACAGTGCCAATAAACAGGTTCAATTCCTGCGGATACAGTGCCAAGAGCCCGGGTTCAATTCCTGCCGTTGCAGTGGCAACCAACAGGTTCAAATCCTCCTGTTACAGTGCCAACAACTGGGTTCAATTCCTCCTGTTACAGTGCCAACGACCCGGGTTCAATTCCTGCTGTTCTGTGCCAACAAACAGGTTCAATTCCTGCGGATACAGTGCCAACAGCCTGTGTTCAATTCCTGCTGTTACAGTGTCAACAAACGGGTTCAATTCCTGCCGTTGCTGTACCAACAAATGGGTTCAATACTTGCAGTTCAGTGCCATCCAATGGGTTGAATTCCTGCTGATACAATGCCAACTACCCGGGTTCAATTCCTGCTGTTACAGTGCCAACAACCCGGGTTTAATTCCTCCTGTTGCAGTGCCAACAACCAGGGTTCAATTCCTCCTGTTACAGTGCCAACGACCCGGGTTCAATTCCTGCTGTTACAGTGCCAACAACCCGGGTTTAATTCCTCCGTTGCAGTGCCAACAACCAGGGTTCAATTCCTCCTGTTACAGTGCCAACGACCCGGGTTCAATTCCTGCTGTTACAGTGCCAACAACCCGGGTTCAATTCCTGCTGTTACAGTGCCAACAACTCGCGTTCAATTCCTGCTGTTACAGTGCCATCAACCCGGGTTAAATTCCTGCTATTACAGTGCCAACAAATGCGTTCAATTCCTGCTGTTCAGTGCCAACAAACAGGTTCAATTCCTGCTGTTACAGTGCCAACAAACGGGTTCAATTCCTGTTGTTCAGTGCCAACAAACGGGTTCAATTCCTGTGTTACAGTGCCAACAACACTGGTTCAATTCCTGCTGTTACAGTGCCAATAAACCGGGTTCAATTCCTGCCATTGCTGTACCAACAAATGGGTTCAATTCCTGCTGTTACAGTGCCAACAAATGGGTTCAATTCCTGCTGTTACAGTGCCAACAACTCGGGTTCAATTCCTGCTGTTACAGTGCCAACAAACGTGTTCAATTCCACCTGTTACAGTGTCAACAAACCGGGTTCAATTCCTGCTGTTACAGTGCCAACAGCCCGGGTTCAATTCCTGCTGTTACAGTGCCAACAAACGTGTTCAATTCCACCTGTTACAGTGTCAACAAACCGGGTTCAATTCCTGCTGTTACAGTGTCAACAAACCGGGTTCAATTCCTGCTGTTACAGTGCCAACAAACGGGTTCAATTCCTGTGTTACAGTGCCAATAACCCGTGATCAATTCCTGTGTTACAGTGCCAACAACCCTGGTTCAATTCCTGTTGTTCAGTGCCAACAAGCAGGTTGAATTCCTGCTGTTACGGTGCCATAAAACCAGGTTCAATTCCTGCCGTTGCTGTACCAACAAATGGGTTCAATACTTGCAGTTCAGTGCCATCCAATGGGTTAAATTCCTGTTGTTCAGTGCTAACAAACAGGTGGAATTCCTGCTGTTACAGTGCCAACAAATGGGTTCAATTCCTGCTGTTACAGTGCCAACAAATGGGTTCAATTCCTGCTGTTACAGTGCCAACAAATGGGTTCAATTCCTGCTGTTACAGTGCCAATAAACAGGTTCAATTCCTGCGGATACAGTGCCAACAGCCCGGGTTCAATTCCTGCCGTTGCAGTGGCAACCAACAGGTTCAAATCCTCCTGTTACAGTGCCAACAACTGGGTTCAATTCCTCCTGTTACAGTGCCAACGACCCGGGTTCAATTCCTGCTGTTCTGTGCCAACAAACAGGTTCAATTCCTGCGGATACAGTGCCAACAGCCTGTGTTCAATTCCTGCTGTTACAGTGTCAACAAACGGGTTCAATTCCTGCCGTTGCTGTACCAACAAATGGGTTCAATACTTGCAGTTCAGTGCCATCCAACGGGTTGAATTCCTGCTGATACAGTGCCAACTACCCGGGTTCAATTCCTGCTGTTACAGTGCCAACAACCCGGGTTTAATTCCTCCTGTTGCAGTGCCAACAACCAGGGTTCAATTCCTCCTGTTACAGTGCCAACGACCCGGGTTCAATTCCTGCTGTTACAGTGTCAACAACCCGGGTTCAATTCCTGCTGTTACAGTGCCAACAACTCGGGTTAAATTCCTGCTGTTACAGTGTCAACAAATGGGTTCAATTCCTGTGTTAAAGTGCCAACAACCCAGGTTCAATTCCTGCTGTTACAGTGCCATCAACCCGGGTTAAATTCCTGCTGTTACAGTGTCAACAAATAAGTTCAATTCCTGTGTTACAGTGCCAACAACCCGGGTTCAATTCCTGCTGTTACAGTGCCAACAAACCGGGTTCAATTCCTTCCGTTGCTGTACCAACAAATGGGTTCAAATCCTGCTGTTACAGTGCCAACAAATGGGTTCAATTCCTGTGTTACAGTGCCAACTAACCGGGTTCAATTCCTGCTGTTGCTGTCCCAAGAAATGGGTTCAATTCCTGCTGTTACAGTGCCAACAAATGCGTTCAATTCCTGCTGTTCAGTGCCAACAAACAGGTTCAATTCCTGCTGTTACAGTGCCAACAAACGGGTTCAATTCCTGTTGTTCAGTGCCAACAAACGGGTTCAATTCCTGTGTTACAGTGCCAACAACACTGGTTCAATTCCTGCTGTTACAGTGCCAATAAACCGGGTTCAATTCCTGCCGTTGCTGTACCAACAAATGGGTTCAATTCCTGCTGTTACAGTGCCAACAAATGGGTTCAATTCATGCTGTTACAGTGCCAACAAACGTGTTCAATTCCACCTGTTACAGTGTCAACAAACCGGGTTCAATTCCTGCTGTTACAGTGCCAACAAACGGGTTCAATTCCTGTGTTACAGTGCCAATAACCCGTGATCAATTCCTGTGTTACAGTGCCAACAACCCTGGTTCAATTCCTGTTGTTCAGTGCCAACAAGCAGGTTGAATTCCTGCTGTTACAGTGCCATAAAACCAGGTTCAATTCCTGCCGTTGCTGTACCAACAAATGGGTTCAATACTTGAAGTTCAGTGCCATCCAACGGGTTAAATTCCTGTTGTTCAGTGCTAACAAACAGGTTGAATTCCTGCTGTTACAGTGCCAACAAATGGGTTCAATTCCTGCTGTTACAGTGCCAACAAATGGGTTCAATTCCTGCTGTTACAGTGCCAATAAACAGGTTCAATTCCTGCGGATACAGTGCCAACAGCCCGGGTTCAATTCCTGCTGTTGCAGTGGCAACCAACAGGTTCAAATCCTCCTGTTACAGTGCCAACAACTGGGTTCAATTCCTCCTGTTACAGTGCCAATGACCCTGGTTCAATTCCTGTTGTTCAGTGCCAACAAGCAGGTTCAATTCCTGCGGATACAGTGCCATAAAACCAGGTTCAATTCCTGCCGTTGCTGTACCAACAAATGGGTTCAATACTTGCAGTTCAGTGGCATCCAACGGGTTAAATTCCTGTTGTTCAGTGCTAACAAACAGGTTGAATTCCTGCTGTTACAGTGCCAACAAACGTGTTCAATTCCACCTGTTACAGTGTCAACAAACCGGGTTCAATTCCTGCTGTTACAGTGCCAACAAACGTGTTCAATTCCTGTGTTACAGTGCCAACAACCCGTGATCAATTCCTGTGTTACAGTGCCAACAACCCTGGTTCAATTCCTGTTGTTCAGTGCCAACAAGCAGGTTGAATTCCTGCTGTTACAGTGCCAACAACACTGGTTCAATTCCTGCTGTTACAGTGCCAATAAACCGGGTTCAATTCCTGCCGTTGCTGTACCAACAAATGGGTTCAATTCCTGCTGTTACAGTGCCAACAAACGTGTTCAATTCCACCTGTTACAGTGACAACAAACCGGGTTCAATTCCTGCTGTTACAGTGCCAACAAACGGGTTCAATTCCTGTGTTACAGTGCCAATAACCCGTGATCAATTCCTGCTGTTACAGTGCCAACAAATGGGTTCAATTCCTGTGTTAGAGTGCCAACTAACCGGGTTCAATTCCAGCTGTTGCTGTCCCAAGAAATGGGTTCAATTCCTGCTGTTACAGTGCCAACAAATGCGTTCAATTCCTGCTGTTCAGTGCCAACAAACAGGTTCAATTCCTGCTGTTACAGTGCCAACAAACGGGTTCAATTCCTGTTGTTCAGTGCCAACAAACGGGTTCAATTCCTGTGTTACAGTGCCAACAACACTGGTTCAATTCCTGCTGTTACAGTGCCATTAAACCGGGTTCAATTCCTGCCGTTACTGTACCAACAAATGGGTTCAATTCCTGCTGTTACAGTGCCAACAAATGGGTTCAATTCCTGCTGTTACAGTGCCAACAAACGTGTTCAATTCCACCTGTTACAGTGTCAACAAACCGGGTTCAATTCCTGCTGTTACAGTGCCAACAAACGGGTTCAATTCCTGTGTTACAGTGCCAATAACCCGTGATCAATTCCTGTGTTACAGTGCCAACAACCCGGGTTCAATTCCTGCTGTTACAGTGCCAACAACTCGGGTTCAATTCCTGCTGTTACAGTGCCATCAACCCGGGTTAAATTCCTGCTGTTACAGTGCCAACAAATGCGTTCAATTCCTGCTGTTCAGTGCCAACAAACAGGTTCAATTCCTGCTGTTACAGTGCCAACAAACGGGTTCAATTCCTGTTGTTCAGTGCCAACAAACGGGTTCAATTCCTGTGTTACAGTGCCAACAACACTGGTTCAATTCCTGCTGTTACAGTGCCAATAAACCGGGTTCAATTCCTGCCATTGCTGTACCAACAAATGGGTTCAATTCCTGCTGTTACAGTGCCAACAAATGGGTTCAATTCCTGCTGTTACAGTGCCAACAACTCGGGTTCAATTCCTGCTGTTACAGTGCCAACAAACGTGTTCAATTCCACCTGTTACAGTGTCAACAAACCGGGTTCAATTCCTGCTGTTACAGTGCCAACAGCCCGGGTTCAATTCCTGCTGTTACAGTGCCAACAAACGTGTTCAATTCCACCTGTTACAGTGTCAACAAACCGGGTTCAATTCCTGCTGTTACAGTGTCAACAAACCGGGTTCAATTCCTGCTGTTACAGTGCCAACAAACGGGTTCAATTCCTGTGTTACAGTGCCAATAACCCGTGATCAATTCCTGTGTTACAGTGCCAACAACCCTGGTTCAATTCCTGTTGTTCAGTGCCAACAAGCAGGTTGAATTCCTGCTGTTACAGTGCCATAAAACCAGGTTCAATTCCTGCCGTTGCTGTACCAACAAATGGGTTCAATACTTGCAGTTCAGTGCCATCCAACGGGTTAAATTCCTGTTGTTCAGTGCTAACAAACAGGTGGAATTCCTGCTGTTACAGTGCCAACAAATGGGTTCAATTCCTGCTGTTACAGTGCCAACAAATGGGTTCAATTCCTGCTGTTACAGTGCCAACAAATGGGTTCAATTCCTGCTGTTACAGTGCCAATAAACAGGTTCAATTCCTGCGGATACAGTGCCAACAGCCCGGGTTCAATTCCTGCCGTTGCAGTGGCAACCAACAGGTTCAAATCCTCCTGTTACAGTGCCAACAACTGGGTTCAATTCCTCCTGTTACAGTGCCAACGACCCGGGTTCAATTCCTGCTGTTCTGTGCCAACAAACAGGTTCAATTCCTGCGGATACAGTGCCAACAGCCTGTGTTCAATTCCTGCTGTTACAGTGTCAACAAACGGGTTCAATTCCTGCCGTTGCTGTACCAACAAATGGGTTCAATACTTGCAGTTCAGTGCCATCCAACGGGTTGAATTCCTGCTGATACAGTGCCAACTACCCGGGTTCAATTCCTGCTGTTACAGTGCCAACAACCCGGGTTTAATTCCTCCTGTTGCAGTGCCAACAACCAGGGTTCAATTCCTCCTGTTACAGTGCCAACGACCCGGGTTCAATTCCTGCTGTTACAGTGTCAACAACCCGGGTTCAATTCCTGCTGTTACAGTGCCAACAACTCGGGTTAAATTCCTGCTGTTACAGTGTCAACAAATGGGTTCAATTCCTGTGTTAAAGTGCCAACAACCCAGGTTCAATTCCTGCTGTTACAGTGCCATCAACCCGGGTTAAATTCCTGCTGTTACAGTGTCAACAAATGGGTTCAATTCCTGTGTTACAGTGCCAACAACCCGGGTTCAATTCCTGCTGTTACAGTGCCAACAAACCGGGTTCAATTCCTTCCGTTGCTGTACCAACAAATGGGTTCAAATCCTGCTGTTACAGTGCCAACAAATGGGTTCAATTCCTGTGTTACAGTGCCAACTAACCGGGTTCAATTCCTGCTGTTGCTGTCCGAAGAAATGGGTTCAATTCCTGCTGTTACAGTGCCAACAAATGCGTTCAATTCCTGCTGTTCAGTGCCAACAAACAGGTTCAATTCCTGCTGTTACAGTGCCAACAAACGGGTTCAATTCCTGTTGTTCAGTGCCAACAAACGGGTTCAATTCCTGTGTTACAGTGCCAACAACACTGGTTCAATTCCTGCTGTTACAGTGCCAATAAACCGGGTTCAATTCCTGCCGTTGCTGTACCAACAAATGGGTTCAATTCCTGCTGTTACAGTGCCAACAAATGGGTTCAATTCCTGCTGTTACAGTGCCAACAAACGTGTTCAATTCCACCTGTTACAGTGTCAACAAACCGGGTTCAATTCCTGCTGTTACAGTGCCAACAAACGGGTTCAATTCCTGTGTTACAGTGCCAATAACCCGTGATCAATTCCTGTGTTACAGTGCCAACAACCCTGGTTCAATTCCTGTTGTTCAGTGCCAACAAGCAGGTTGAATTCCTGCTGTTACAGTGCCATAAAACCAGGTTCAATTCCTGCCGTTGCTGTACCAACAAATGGGTTCAATACTTGCAGTTCAGTGCCATCCAACGGGTTAAATTCCTGTTGTTCAGTGCTAACAAACAGGTTGAATTCCTGCTGTTACAGTGCCAACAAATGGGTTCAATTCCTGCTGTTACAGTGCCAACAAATGGGTTCAATTCCTGCTGTTACAGTGCCAATAAACAGGTTCAATTCCTGCGGATACAGTGCCAACAGCCCGCGTTCAATTCCTGTTGTTGCAGTGGCAACCAACAGGTTCAAATCCTCCTGTTACAGTGCCAACAACTGGGTTCAATTCCTCCTGTTACAGTGCCAATGACCCTGGTTCAATTCCTGTTGTTCAGTGCCAACAAGCAGGTTCAATTCCTGCGGATACAGTGCCATAAAACCAGGTTCAATTCCTGCCGTTGCTGTACCAACAAATGGGTTCAATACTTGCAGTTCAGTGGCATCCAACGGGTTAAATTCCTCTTGTTCAGTGCTAACAAACAGGTTGAATTCCTGCTGTTACAGTGCCAACAAACGTGTTCAATTCCACCTGTTACAGTGTCAACAAACCGGGTTCAATTCCTGCTGTTACAGTGCCAACAAACGGGTTCAATTCCTGTGTTACAGTGCCAATAACCCGTGATCAATTCCTGTGTTACAGTGCCAACAACCCGTGATCAATTCCTGTGTTACAGTGCCAACAACCCTGGTTCAATTCCTGTTGTTCAGTGCCAACAAGCAGGTTGAATTCCTGCTGTTACAGTGCCAACAACACTGGTTCAATTCCTGCTGTTACAGTGCCAATAAACCGGGTTCAATTCCTGCCGTTGCTGTACCAACAAATGAGTTCAATTCCTGCTGTTACAGTGCCAACAAATGGGTTCAATTCCTGCTGTTACAGTGCCAACAAACGTGTTCAATTCCACCTGTTACAGTGTCAACAAACCGGGTTCAATTCCTGCTGTTACAGTGCCAACAAACGGGTTCAATTCCTGTGTTACAGTGCCAATAACCCGTGATCAATTCCTGCTGTTACAGTGCCAACAAATGGGTTCAATTCCTGTGTTAGAGTGCCAACTAACCGGGTTCAATTCCTGCTGTTGCTGTCCCAAGAAATGGGTTCAATTCCTGCTGTTACAGTGCCAACAAATGCGTTCAATTCCTGCTGTTCAGTGCCAACAAACAGGTTCAATTCCTGCTGTTACAGTGCCAACAAACGGGTTCAATTCCTGTTGTTCAGTGCCAACAAACGGGTTCAATTCCTGTGTTACAGTGCCAACAACACTGGTTCAATTCCTGCTGTTACAGTGCCATTAAACCGGGTTCAATTCCTGCCGTTGCTGTACCAACAAATGGGTTCAATTCCTGCTGTTACAGTGCCAACAAATGGGTTCAATTCCTGCTGTTACAGTGCCAACAAACGTGTTCAATTCCACCTGTTACAGTGTCAACAAACCGGGTTCAATTCCTGCTGTTACAGTGCCAACAAACGGGTTCAATTCCTGTGTTACAGTGCCAATAACCCGTGATCAATTCCTGCTGTTACAGTGCCAACAAATGGGTTCAATTCCTGTGTTAGAGTGCCAACTAACCGGGTTCAATTCCTGCTGTTGCTGTCCCAAGAAATGGGTTCAATTCCTGCTGTTACAGTGCCAACAAATGCGTTCAATTCCTGCTGTTCAGTGCCAACAAACAGGTTCAATTCCTGCTGTTACAGTGCCAACAAACGGGTTCAATTCCTGTTGTTCAGTGCCAACAAACGGGTTCAATTCCTGTGTTACAGTGCCAACAACACTGGTTCAATTCCTGCTGTTACAGTGCCATTAAACCGGGTTCAATTCCTGCCGTTGCTGTACCAACAAATGGGTTCAATTCCTGCTGTTACAGTGCCAACAAATGGGTTCAATTCCTGCTGTTACAGTGCCAACAAACGTGTTCAATTCCACCTGTTACAGTGTCAACAAACCGGGTTCAATTCCTGCTGTTACAGTGCCAACAAACGGGTTCAATTCCTGTGTTACAGTGCCAATAACCCGTGATCAATTCCTGTGTTACAGTGCCAACAACCCTGGTTCAATTCCTGTTGTTCAGTGCCAACAAGCAGGTTGAATTCCTGCTGTTACAGTGCCATAAAACCAGGTTCAATTCCTGCCGTTGCTGTACCAACAAATGGGTTCAATACTTGCAGTTCAGTGCCATCCAACGGGTTAAATTCCTGTTGTTCAGTGCTAACAAACAGGTGGAATTCCTGCTGTTACAGTGCCAACAAATGGGTTCAATTCCTGCTGTTACAGTGCCAACAAATGGGTTCAATTCCTGCTGTTACAGTGCCAACAAATGGGTTCAATTCCTGCTGTTACAGTGCCAATAAACAGGTTCAATTCCTGCGGATACAGTGCCAACAGCCCGGGTTCAATTCCTGCCGTTGCAGTGGCAACCAACAGGTTCAAATCCTCCTGTTACAGTGCCAACAACTGGGTTCAATTCCTCCTGTTACAGTGCCAACGACCCGGGTTCAATTCCTGCTGTTCTGTGCCAACAAACAGGTTCAATTCCTGCGGATACAGTGCCAACAGCCTGTGTTCAATTCCTGCTGTTACAGTGTCAACAAACGGGTTCAATTCCTGCCGTTGCTGTACCAACAAATGGGTTCAATACTTGCAGTTCAGTGCCATCCAACGGGTTGAATTCCTGCTGATACAGTGCCAACTACCCGGGTTCAATTCCTGCTGTTACAGTGCCAACAACCCGGGTTTAATTCCTCCTGTTGCAGTGCCAACAACCAGGGTTCAATTCCTCCTGTTACAGTGCCAACGACCCGGGTTCAATTCCTGCTGTTACAGTGTCAACAACCCGGGTTCAATTCCTGCTGTTACAGTGCCAACAACTCGGGTTAAATTCCTGCTGTTACAGTGTCAACAAATGGGTTCAATTCCTGTGTTAAAGTGCCAACAACCCAGGTTCAATTCCTGCTGTTACAGTGCCATCAACCCGGGTTAAATTCCTGCTGTTACAGTGTCAACAAATGGGTTCAATTCCTGTGTTACAGTGCCAACAACCCGGGTTCAATTCCTGCTGTTACAGTGCCAACAAACCGGGTTCAATTCCTTCCGTTGCTGTACCAACAAATGGGTTCAAATCCTGCTGTTACAGTGCCAACAAATGGGTTCAATTCCTGTGTTACAGTGCCAACTAACCGGGTTCAATTCCTGCTGTTGCTGTCCGAAGAAATGGGTTCAATTCCTGCTGTTACAGTGCCAACAAATGCGTTCAATTCCTGCTGTTCAGTGCCAACAAACAGGTTCAATTCCTGCTGTTACAGTGCCAACAAACGGGTTCAATTCCTGTTGTTCAGTGCCAACAAACGGGTTCAATTCCTGTGTTACAGTGCCAACAACACTGGTTCAATTCCTGCTGTTACAGTGCCAATAAACCGGGTTCAATTCCTGCCGTTGCTGTACCAACAAATGGGTTCAATTCCTGCTGTTACAGTGCCAACAAATGGGTTCAATTCCTGCTGTTACAGTGCCAACAAACGTGTTCAATTCCACCTGTTACAGTGTCAACAAACCGGGTTCAATTCCTGCTGTTACAGTGCCAACAAACGGGTTCAATTCCTGTGTTACAGTGCCAATAACCCGTGATCAATTCCTGTGTTACAGTGCCAACAACCCTGGTTCAATTCCTGTTGTTCAGTGCCAACAAGCAGGTTGAATTCCTGCTGTTACAGTGCCATAAAACCAGGTTCAATTCCTGCCGTTGCTGTACCAACAAATGGGTTCAATACTTGCAGTTCAGTGCCATCCAACGGGTTAAATTCCTGTTGTTCAGTGCTAACAAACAGGTTGAATTCCTGCTGTTACAGTGCCAACAAATGGGTTCAATTCCTGCTGTTACAGTGCCAACAAATGGGTTCAATTCCTGCTGTTACAGTGCCAATAAACAGGTTCAATTCCTGCGGATACAGTGCCAACAGCCCGCGTTCAATTCCTGTTGTTGCAGTGGCAACCAACAGGTTCAAATCCTCCTGTTACAGTGCCAACAACTGGGTTCAATTCCTCCTGTTACAGTGCCAATGACCCTGGTTCAATTCCTGTTGTTCAGTGCCAACAAGCAGGTTCAATTCCTGCGGATACAGTGCCATAAAACCAGGTTCAATTCCTGCCGTTGCTGTACCAACAAATGGGTTCAATACTTGCAGTTCAGTGGCATCCAACGGGTTAAATTCCTCTTGTTCAGTGCTAACAAACAGGTTGAATTCCTGCTGTTACAGTGCCAACAAACGTGTTCAATTCCACCTGTTACAGTGTCAACAAACCGGGTTCAATTCCTGCTGTTACAGTGCCAACAAACGGGTTCAATTCCTGTGTTACAGTGCCAATAACCCGTGATCAATTCCTGTGTTACAGTGCCAACAACCCGTGATCAATTCCTGTGTTACAGTGCCAACAACCCTGGTTCAATTCCTGTTGTTCAGTGCCAACAAGCAGGTTGAATTCCTGCTGTTACAGTGCCAACAACACTGGTTCAATTCCTGCTGTTACAGTGCCAATAAACCGGGTTCAATTCCTGCCGTTGCTGTACCAACAAATGAGTTCAATTCCTGCTGTTACAGTGCCAACAAATGGGTTCAATTCCTGCTGTTACAGTGCCAACAAACGTGTTCAATTCCACCTGTTACAGTGTCAACAAACCGGGTTCAATTCCTGCTGTTACAGTGCCAACAAACGGGTTCAATTCCTGTGTTACAGTGCCAATAACCCGTGATCAATTCCTGCTGTTACAGTGCCAACAAATGGGTTCAATTCCTGTGTTAGAGTGCCAACTAACCGGGTTCAATTCCTGCTGTTGCTGTCCCAAGAAATGGGTTCAATTCCTGCTGTTACAGTGCCAACAAATGCGTTCAATTCCTGCTGTTCAGTGCCAACAAACAGGTTCAATTCCTGCTGTTACAGTGCCAACAAACGGGTTCAATTCCTGTTGTTCAGTGCCAACAAACGGGTTCAATTCCTGTGTTACAGTGCCAACAACACTGGTTCAATTCCTGCTGTTACAGTGCCATTAAACCGGGTTCAATTCCTGCCGTTGCTGTACCAACAAATGGGTTCAATTCCTGCTGTTACAGTGCCAACAAATGGGTTCAATTCCTGCTGTTACAGTGCCAACAAACGTGTTCAATTCCACCTGTTACAGTGTCAACAAACCGGGTTCAATTCCTGCTGTTACAGTGCCAACAAACGGGTTCAATTCCTGTGTTACAGTGCCAATAACCCGTGATCAATTCCTGCTGTTACAGTGCCAACAAATGGGTTCAATTCCTGTGTTAGAGTGCCAACTAACCGGGTTCAATTCCTGCTGTTGCTGTCCCAAGAAATGGGTTCAATTCCTGCTGTTACAGTGCCAACAAATGCGTTCAATTCCTGCTGTTCAGTGCCAACAAACAGGTTCAATTCCTGCTGTTACAGTGCCAACAAACGGGTTCAATTCCTGTTGTTCAGTGCCAACAAACGGGTTCAATTCCTGTGTTACAGTGCCAACAACACTGGTTCAATTCCTGCTGTTACAGTGCCATTAAACCGGGTTCAATTCCTGCCGTTGCTGTACCAACAAATGGGTTCAATTCCTGCTGTTACAGTGCCAACAAATGGGTTCAATTCCTGCTGTTACAGTGCCAACAAACGTGTTCAATTCCACCTGTTACAGTGTCAACAAACCGGGTTCAATTCCTGCTGTTACAGTGCCAACAAACGGGTTCAATTCCTGTGTTACAGTGCCAATAACCCGTGATCAATTCCTGTGTTACAGTGCCAACAACCCTGGTTCAATTCCTGTTGTTCAGTGCCAACAAGCAGGTTGAATTCCTGCTGTTACAGTGCCATAAAACCAGGTTCAATTCCTGCCGTTGCTGTACCAACAAATGGGTTCAATACTTGCAGTTCAGTGCCATCCAACGGGTTAAATTCCTGTTGTTCAGTGCTAACAAACAGGTTGAATTCCTGCTGTTACAGTGCCAACAAATGGGTTCAATTCCTGCTGTTACAGTGTCAACAAATGGGTTCAATTCCTGTGTTACAGTGCCAACAACCCGGGTTCATTTCCTGCTGTTACAGTGCCAACAAACCGGGTTCAATTCCTTCCGTTGCTGTACCAACAAATGGGTTCAATTCCTCCTGTTACAGTGCCAACCAACGGGTTCAACTCCAACTGTTACAGTGTCATCAACGCAGGATCAATTTCTGCTGTTACAGTGTCAACAAACTGGTTCAATTCATGCTGTTCAGTGCCAACCAATGGGTTCAATTCCTGCTGTTACAGTGCCATCAGCCTAGGATCAATTCCTGCAGTTACAGTGCCAACAAATGGGTTCAATTCCTGCTGTTACAGTGCCAACAACTCGGGTTCAATTCCTGCAGTTACAGTGCCAAAAACCCAGGTTCAATTCTGCTGTTACAGTGCCACCAACATGCGTTAAAGTCCTGCTGTTACAGTGCCAACAACCCGGGTTCAATTCCTGCTGTTCAGTGCCAACAAACAGGTTACACTCCTGCGGATACAGTGCCAACAACCCGGGTTCAATTCTGCTGTTACTGTGCCACCAACACGCATTCAATTCCTGCTGTTCAGTGCCAACAAACAGGTTCAATTCCTGCTGATACAGTGCCAACAACCTGGGTTCAGTTCGTGCTGTTACAGTGCCAACCAACGGGTTCAACTCCAACTGTTACAGTGTCATCAACGCAGGATCAATTTCTGCTGTTACAGTGTCAACAAACTGGTTCAATTCATGCTGTTCAGTGCCAACCAATGGGTTCAATTCCTGCTGTTACAGTGCCATCAGCCTAGGATCAATTCCTGCTGTTACAGTGCCAAAAACCCAGGTTCAATTCTGCTGTTACATTGCCACCAACATGCGTTAAAGTCCTGCTGTTACAGTGACAACAACCCGGGTTCAATTCCTGTGTTACAGTGCCAACAACCCGGGTTCAATTCCTGTGTTACAGTGCCAACAACCCGGGTTGAATTCCTGCTGTTACAGTGCCAACAAACCGGGTTCAATTCCTGCCGTTGCTGTACCAAAAAATGGGTTCAATTCCTGCTGTTTCAGTGCCAACAAATGGGTTCAATTCCTGCTGTTACAGTGCTAACAAACGGGTTCAATTCCTGCGGATACAGTGCCAACAGCCCGGGTTCAATTCCTGCTGTTACAGTGCCAACAAACGTGTTCAATTCCACCTGTTACAGTGTCAACAAACCGGGTTCAATTCCTGCTGTTACAGTGCCAACAAACGGGTTCAATTCCTGTGTTACAGTGCCAACAACCCTGGTTCAATTCCTGTTGTTCAATGCCAACAAGCAGGTTGAATTCCTGCTGTTACAGTGCCATAAAACCAGGTTCAATTCCTGCCGTTGCTGTACCAACAAATGGGTTCAATACTTCCAGTTCAGTGCCATCCAACGGGTTAAATTCCTGTTGTTCAGTGCTAACAAACAGGTTGAATTCCTGCTGTTACAGTGCCAACAAATGGGTTCAATTCCTGCTGTTACAGTGCCAACAAATGGGTTCAATTCCTGCTGTTACAGTGCCAATAAACAGATTCAATTCCTGCGGATACAGTGCCAACAGCCCGCGTTCAATTCCTGCCGTTGCAGTGGCAACCAACAGGTTCAAATCCTCCTGTTACAGTGCCAACAGCCTGTGTTCAATTCCTGCTGTTACAGTGTCAACAAACGGGTTCAATTCCTGCCGTTGCTGTACCAACAAATGGGTTCAATACTTGCAGTTCAGTGCCATCCAACGGGTTGAATTCCTGCTGATACAGTGCCAACTACCCGGGTTCAATTCCTGCTGTTACAGTGCCAACAACCCGGGTTTAATTCCTCCTGTTGCAGTGCCAACAACCAGGGTTCAATTCCTCCTGTTACAGTGCCAACGACCCGGGTTCAATTCCTGCTGTTCTGTGCAAACAAACAGGTTCAATTCCTGCGGATACAGTGCCAACAGCCTGTGTTCAATTCCTGCTGTTACAGTGTCAACAAACGGGTTCAATTCCTGCCGTTGCTGTACCAACAAATGGGTTCAATACTTGCAGTTCAGTGCCATCCAACGGGTTGAATTCCTGCTGATACAGTGCCAACTACCCGGGTTCAATTCCTGCTGTTACAGTGCCAACAACCCGGGTTTAATTCCTCCTGTTGCAGTGCCAACAACCAGGGTTCAATTCCTCCTGTTACAGTGCCAACGACCCGGGTTCAATTCCTGCTGTTACAGTGTCAACAACCCGGGTTCAATTCCTGCTGTTACAGTGCCAACAAACGGGTTCAATTCCTGTGTTACAGTGCCAATAACCCGTGATCAATTCCTGTGTTACAGTGCCAACAACCCTGGTTCAATTCCTGTTGTTCAGTGCCAACAAGCAGGTTGAATTCCTGCTGTTACAGTGCCATAAAACCAGGTACAATTCCTGCCGTTGCTGTACCAACAAATGGGTTCAATACTTGCAGTTCAGTGCCATCCAACGGGTTAAATTCCTGTTGTTCAGTGCTAACAAACAGGTTGAATTCCTGCTGTTACAGTGCCAACAAATGGGTTCAATTCCTGCTGTTACAGTGCCAACAAATGGGTTCAATTCCTGCTGTTACAGTGCCAACAAATGGGTTCAATTCCTGCTGTTACAGTGCCAATAAACAGGTTCAATTCCTGCGGATACAGTGCCAACAGCCCGGGTTCAATTCCTGCCGTTGCAGTGGCAACCAACAGGTTCAAGTCCTCCTGTTACAGTGCCAACAACTGGGTTCAATTCCTCCTGTTACAGTGCCAACGACCCGGGTTCAATTCCTGCTGTTCTGTGCCAACATACAGGTTCAATTCCTGCGGATACAGTGCCAACAGCCTGTGTTCAATTCCTGCTGTTACAGTGTCAACAAACGGGTTCAATTCCTGCCGTTGCTGTACCAACAAATGGGTTCAATACTTGCAGTTCAGTGCCATCCAACGGGTTGAATTCCTGCTGATACAGTGCCAACTACCCGGGTTCAATTCCTGCTGTTACAGTGCCAACAACCCGGGTTTAATTCCTCCTGTTGCAGTGCCAACAACCAGGGTTCAATTCCTCCTGTTACAGTGCCAACGACCCGGGTTCAATTCCTGCTGTTACAGTGTCAACAACCTGGGTTCAATTCCTGCTGTTACAGTGCCAACAACTCGGGTTAAATTCCTGCTGTTACAGTGTCAACAAATGGGTTCAATTCCTGTGTTAAAGTGCCAACAACCCAGGTTCAATTCCTGCTGTTACAGTGCCATCAACCCGGGTTAAATTCCTGCTGTTACAGTGTCAACAAATGGGTTCAATTCCTGTGTTACAGTGCCAACAACCCGGGTTCATTTCCTGCTGTTACAGTGCCAACAAACCGGGTTCAATTCCTTCCGTTGCTGTACCAACAAATGGGTTCAATTCCTCCTGTTACAGTGCCAACCAACGGGTTCAACTCCAACTGTTACAGTGTCATCAACGCAGGATCAATTTCTGCTGTTACAGTGTCAACAAACTGGTTCAATTCATGCTGTTCAGTGCCAACCAATGGGTTCAATTCCTGCTGTTACAGTGCCATCAGCCTAGGATCAATTCCTGCAGTTACAGTGCCAACAAATGGGTTCAATTCCTGCTGTTACAGTGCCAACAACTCGGGTTCAATTCCTGCAGTTACAGTGCCAAAAACCCAGGTTCAATTCTGCTGTTACAGTGCCACCAACATGCGTTAAAGTCCTGCTGTTACAGTGCCAACAACCCGGGTTCAATTCCTGCTGTTCAGTGCCAACAAACAGGTTACACTCCTGCGGATACAGTGCCAACAACCCGGGTTCAATTCTGCTGTTACTGTGCCACCAACACGCATTCAATTCCTGCTGTTCAGTGCCAACAAACAGGTTCAATTCCTGCTGATACAGTGCCAACAACCTGGGTTCAGTTCGTGCTGTTACAGTGCCAACCAACGGGTTCAACTCCAACTGTTACAGTGTCATCAACGCAGGATCAATTTCTGCTGTTACAGTGTCAACAAACTGGTTCAATTCATGCTGTTCAGTGCCAACCAATGGGTTCAATTCCTGCTGTTACAGTGCCATCAGCCTAGGATCAATTCCTGCTGTTACAGTGCCAAAAACCCAGGTTCAATTCTGCTGTTACATTGCCACCAACATGCGTTAAAGTCCTGCTGTTACAGTGACAACAACCCGGGTTCAATTCCTGTGTTACAGTGCCAACAACCCGGGTTCAATTCCTGTGTTACAGTGCCAACAACCCGGGTTGAATTCCTGCTGTTACAGTGCCAACAAACCGGGTTCAATTCCTGCCGTTGCTGTACCAAAAAATGGGTTCAATTCCTGCTGTTTCAGTGCCAACAAATGGGTTCAATTCCTGCTGTTACAGTGCTAACAAACGGGTTCAATTCCTGCGGATACAGTGCCAACAGCCCGGGTTCAATTCCTGCTGTTACAGTGCCAACAAACGTGTTCAATTCCACCTGTTACAGTGTCAACAAACCGGGTTCAATTCCTGCTGTTACAGTGCCAACAAACGGGTTCAATTCCTGTGTTACAGTGCCAACAACCCTGGTTCAATTCCTGTTGTTCAATGCCAACAAGCAGGTTGAATTCCTGCTGTTACAGTGCCATAAAACCAGGTTCAATTCCTGCCGTTGCTGTACCAACAAATGGGTTCAATACTTCCAGTTCAGTGCCATCCAACGGGTTAAATTCCTGTTGTTCAGTGCTAACAAACAGGTTGAATTCCTGCTGTTACAGTGCCAACAAATGGGTTCAATTCCTGCTGTTACAGTGCCAACAAATGGGTTCAATTCCTGCTGTTACAGTGCCAATAAACAGATTCAATTCCTGCGGATACAGTGCCAACAGCCCGCGTTCAATTCCTGCCGTTGCAGTGGCAACCAACAGGTTCAAATCCTCCTGTTACAGTGCCAACAGCCTGTGTTCAATTCCTGCTGTTACAGTGTCAACAAACGGGTTCAATTCCTGCCGTTGCTGTACCAACAAATGGGTTCAATACTTGCAGTTCAGTGCCATCCAACGGGTTGAATTCCTGCTGATACAGTGCCAACTACCCGGGTTCAATTCCTGCTGTTACAGTGCCAACAACCCGGGTTTAATTCCTCCTGTTGCAGTGCCAACAACCAGGGTTCAATTCCTCCTGTTACAGTGCCAACGACCCGGGTTCAATTCCTGCTGTTCTGTGCAAACAAACAGGTTCAATTCCTGCGGATACAGTGCCAACAGCCTGTGTTCAATTCCTGCTGTTACAGTGTCAACAAACGGGTTCAATTCCTGCCGTTGCTGTACCAACAAATGGGTTCAATACTTGCAGTTCAGTGCCATCCAACGGGTTGAATTCCTGCTGATACAGTGCCAACTACCCGGGTTCAATTCCTGCTGTTACAGTGCCAACAACCCGGGTTTAATTCCTCCTGTTGCAGTGCCAACAACCAGGGTTCAATTCCTCCTGTTACAGTGCCAACGACCCGGGTTCAATTCCTGCTGTTACAGTGTCAACAACCCGGGTTCAATTCCTGCTGTTACAGTGCCAACAACTCGGGTTAAATTCCTGCTGTTACAGTGTCAACAAATGGGTTCAATTCCTGTGTTAAAGTGCCAACAACCCAGGTTCAATTCCTGCTGTTACAGTGCCATCAACCCGGGTTAAATTCCTGCTGTTACAGTGTCAACAAATGGGTTCAATTCCTGTGTTACAGTGCCAACAACCCGGGTTCAATTCCTGCTGTTACAGTGCCAACAAACCGGGTTCAATTACTTCCGTTGCTGTACCAACAAATGGGTTCAATTCCTGCTGTTTCAGTGCTAACAAATGGGTTCAAATCCTGCTGTTACAGTGCCAACAAATGGGTTCAATTCCTGTGTTACAGTGCCAACTAACCGGGTTCAATTCCTGCTGTTGCTGTCCCAAGAAATGGGTTCAATTCCTGCTGTTACAGTGCCAACAAACGGGTTCAATTCCTGTTGTTCAGTGCCAAAAAATGGGTCCAATTCCTGTGTTACAGTGCCAACAACACTGGTTCAATTCCTGCTGTTACAGTGCCAATAAACCGGGTTCAATTCCTGCCGTTGCTGTACCAAAAAATGGGTTCAATTCCTGCTGTTTCAGTGCCAACAAATGGGTTCAATTCCTGCTGTTACAGTGCTAACAAACGGGTTCAATTCCTGCGGATACAGTGCCAACAGCCCGGGTTCAATTCCTGAAATTGCAGTGGATACCAATGGTTTCAAACCCTGCCGTTGCAGTGACAACATACGTCTTCAATTCCTGCTGTTATAGTGCCAACAAACTGGGTTCAATTCCTGCCGTTGCTGTACCAACAAATGGGTTCAATACTTGCAGTTCAGTGCCATCCAACGGGTTAAATTCCTGTTGTTCAGTGCTAACAAACAGGTTGAATTCATGCTGTTACAGTGCCAACAAATGGGTTCAATTCCTGCTGTTACAATGCCAACAAATGGGTTCAATTCCTGCTGTTACAGTGCCAACAAATGGGTTCAATTCCTGCTGTTACAGTGCCAATAAACAGGTTCAATTCCTGCGGATACAGTGCCAACAGCCCGCGTTTAATTCCTGCCGTTGCAGTGGCAACCAACAGGTTCAAATCGTCCTATTACAGTGCCAACAATCGGGTTCAATTCCTCCTGTTACAGTGCCAACGACCCGGGTTCAATTCCTGCTGTTCTGTGCCAACAAACAGGTTCAATTCCTGCGGATACAGTGCCAACAGCCTGTGTTCAATTCCTGCTGTTACAGTGTCAACAAACGGGTTCAATTCCTGCCGTTGCTGTACCAACAAATGGGTTCAATACTTGCAGTTCAGTGCCATCCAACGGGTTGAATTCCTGCTGATACAGTGCCAACTACCCGGGTTCAATTCCTGCTGTTACAGTGCCAACAACCCGGGTTTAATTCCTCCTGTTGCAGTGCCAACAACCAGGGTTCAATTCCTCCTGTTACAGTGCCAACGACCCGGGTTCAATTCCTGCTGTTACAGTGTCAACAACCCGGGTTCAATTCCTGCTGTTACAGTGCCAACAACTCGGGTTAAATTCCTGCTGTTACAGTGTCAACAAATGGGTTCAATTCCTGTGTTAAAGTGCCAACAACCCAGGTTCAATTCCTGCTGTTACAGTGCCATCAACCCGGGTTAAATTCCTGCTGTTACAGTGTCAACAAATGGGTTCAATTCCTGTGTTACAGTGCCAACAACCCGGGTTCAATTCCTGCTGTTACAGTGCCAACAAACCGGGTTCAATTCCTTCCGTTGCTGTACCAACAAATGGGTTCAAATCCTGCTGTTACAGTGCCAACAAATGGGTTCAATACTTGCAGTTCAGTGCCATCCAACGGGTTCAATTCCTGCGGATACAGTGCCAACAAATGGGTTCAATTCCTGCTGTTACAGTGCCAACAAATGGGTTCAATTCCTGCTGTTACAGTGCCAACAAATGGGTTCAATTCCTGCTGTTACAGTGCCAATAAACAGGTTCAATTCCTGCGGATACAGTGCCAACAGCCCGGGTTCAATTCCTGCCGTTGCAGTGGCAACCAACAGGTTCAAGTCCTCCTGTTACAGTGCCAACAACTGGGTTCAATTCCTCCTGTTACAGTGCCAACGACCCGGGTTCAATTCCTGCTGTTCTGTGCCAACATACAGGTTCAATTCCTGCGGATACAGTGCCAACAGCCTGTGTTCAATTCCTGCTGTTACAGTGTCAACAAACGGGTTCAATTCCTGCCGTTGCTGTACCAACAAATGGGTTCAATACTTGCAGTTCAGTGCCATCCAACGGGTTGAATTCCTGCTGATACAGTGCCAACTACCCGGGTTCAATTCCTGCTGTTACAGTGCCAACAACCCGGGTTTAATTCCTCCTGTTGCAGTGCCAACAACCAGGGTTCAATTCCTCCTGTTACAGTGCCAACGACCCGGGTTCAATTCCTGCTGTTACAGTGTCAACAACCTGGGTTCAATTCCTGCTGTTACAGTGCCAACAACTCGGGTTAAATTCCTGCTGTTACAGTGTCAACAAATGGGTTCAATTCCTGTGTTAAAGTGCCAACAACCCAGGTTCAATTCCTGCTGTTACAGTGCCAACAAATGCGTTCAATTCCTGCTGTTCAGTGCCAACAAACAGGTTCAATTCCTGCTGTTACAGTGCCAACAAACGGGTTCAATTCCTGTTGTTCAGTGCCAACAAACGGGTTCAATTCCTGTGTTACAGTGCCAACAACACTGGGTCAATTCCTGCTGTTACAGTGCCAATAAACAGGTTCAATTCCTGCGGATACAGTGCCAACAGCCCGGGTTCAATTCCTGCCGTTGCAGTGGCAACCAACAGGTTCAAATCCTCCTGTTACAGTGCCAACAACTGGGTTCAATTCCTCCTGTTACAGTGCCAACTAACCGGGTTCAATTCCTGCTGTTGCTGTCCGAAGAAATGGGTTCAATTCCTGCTGTTACAGTGCCAACAAATGCGTTCAATTCCTGCTGTTCAGTGCCAACAAACAGGTTCAATTCCTGCTGTTACAGTGCCAACAAACGGGTTCAATTCCTGTTGTTCAGTGCCAACAAACGGGTTCAATTCCTGTGTTACAGTGCCAACAACACTGGTTCAATTCCTGCTGTTACAGTGCCAATAAACCGGGTTCAATTCCTGCCGTTGCTGTACCAACAAATGGGTTCAATTCCTGCTGTTACAGTGCCAACAAATGGGTTCAATTCCTGCTGTTACAGTGCCAACAAACGTGTTCAATTCCACCTGTTACAGTGTCAACAAACCGGGTTCAATTCCTGCTGTTACAGTGCCAACAAACGGGTTCAATTCCTGTGTTACAGTGCCAATAACCCGTGATCAATTCCTGTGTTACAGTGCCAACAACCCTGGTTCAATTCCTGTTGTTCAGTGCCAACAAGCAGGTTGAATTCCTGCTGTTACAGTGCCATAAAACCAGGTTCAATTCCTGCCGTTGCTGTACCAACAAATGGGTTCAATACTTGCAGTTCAGTGCCATCCAACGGGTTAAATTCCTGTTGTTCAGTGCTAACAAACAGGTTGAATTCCTGCTGTTACAGTGCCAACAAATGGGTTCAATTCCTGCTGTTACAGTGCCAACAAATGGGTTCAATTCCTGCTGTTACAGTGCCAATAAACAGGTTCAATTCCTGCGGATACAGTGCCAACAGCCCGGGTTCAATTCCTGTTGTTGCAGTGGCAACCAACAGGTTCAAATCCTCCTGTTACAGTGCCAACAACTGGGTTCAATTCCTCCTGTTACAGTGCCAATGACCCTGGTTCAATTCCTGTTGTTCAGTGCCAACAAGCAGGTTCAATTCCTGCGGATACAGTGCCATAAAACCAGGTTCAATTCCTGCCGTTGCTGTACCAACAAATGGGTTCAATACTTGCAGTTCAGTGGCATCCAACGGGTTAAATTCCTCTTGTTCAGTGCTAACAAACAGGTTGAATTCCTGCTGTTACAGTGCCAACAAACGTGTTCAATTCCACCTGTTACAGTGCCAACAACCCTGGTTCAATTCCTGTTGTTCAGTGCCAACAAGCAGGTTGAATTCCTGCTGTTACAGTGCCAACAACACTGGTTCAATTCCTGCTGTTACAGTGCCAATAAACCGGGTTCAATTCCTGCCGTTGCTGTACCAACAAATGAGTTCAATTCCTGCTGTTACAGTGCCAACAAATGGGTTCAATTCCTGCTGTTACAGTGCCAACAAACGTGTTCAATTCCACCTGTTACAGTGTCAACAAACCGGGTTCAATTCCTGCTGTTACAGTGCCAACAAACGGGTTCAATTCCTGTGTTACAGTGCCAATAACCCGTGATCAATTCCTGCTGTTACAGTGCCAACAAATGGGTTCAATTCCTGTGTTAGAGTGCCAACTAACCGGGTTCAATTCCTGCTGTTGCTGTCCCAAGAAATGGGTTCAATTCCTGCTGTTACAGTGCCAACAAATGCGTTCAATTCCTGCTGTTCAGTGCCAACAAACAGGTTCAATTCCTGCTGTTACAGTGCCAACAAACGGGTTCAATTCCTGTTGTTCAGTGCCAACAAACGGGTTCAATTCCTGTGTTACAGTGCCAACAACACTGGGTCAATTCCTGCTGTTACAGTGCCAATAAACAGGTTCAATTCCTGCGGATACAGTGCCAACAGCCCGGGTTCAATTCCTGCCGTTGCAGTGGCAACCAACAGGTTCAAATCCTCCTGTTACAGTGCCAACAACTGGGTTCAATTCCTCCTGTTACAGTGCCAACGACCCGGGTTCAATTCCTGCTGTTCTGTGCCAACAAACAGGTTCAATTCCTGCGGATACAGTGCCAACAGCCTGTGTTCAATTCCTGCTGTTACAGTGTCAACAAACGGGTTCAATTCCTGCCGTTGCTGTACCAACAAATGGGTTCAATACTTGCAGTTCAGTGCCATCCAACGGGTTGAATTCCTGCTGATACAGTGCCAACTACCCGGGTTCAATTCCTGCTGTTACAGTGCCAACAACCCGGGTTTAATTCCTCCTGTTGCAGTGCCAACAACCAGGGTTCAATTCCTCCTGTTACAGTGCCAACGACCCGGGTTCAATTCCTGCTGTTACAGTGTCAACAACCCGGGTTCAATTCCTGCTGTTACAGTGCCAACAACTCGGGTTAAATTCCTGCTGTTACAGTGTCAACAAATGGGTTCAATTCCTGTGTTAAAGTGCCAACAACCCAGGTTCAATTCCTGCTGTTACAGTGCCATCAACCCGGGTTAAATTCCTGCTGTTACAGTGTCAACAAATGGGTTCAATTCCTGTGTTACAGTGCCAACAACCCGGGTTCAATTCCTGCTGTTACAGTGCCAACAAACCGGGTTCAATTCCTTCCGTTGCTGTACCAACAAATGGGTTCAAATCCTGCTGTTACAGTGCCAACAAATGGGTTCAATTCCTGTGTTACAGTGCCAACTAACCGGGTTCAATTCCTGCTGTTGCTGTCCGAAGAAATGGGTTCAATTCCTGCTGTTACAGTGCCAACAAATGCGTTCAATTCCTGCTGTTCAGTGCCAACAAACAGGTTCAATTCCTGCTGTTACAGTGCCAACAAACGGGTTCAATTCCTGTTGTTCAGTGCCAACAAACGGGTTCAATTCCTGTGTTACAGTGCCAACAACACTGGTTCAATTCCTGCTGTTACAGTGCCAATAAACCGGGTTCAATTCCTGCCGTTGCTGTACCAACAAATGGGTTCAATTCCTGCTGTTACAGTGCCAACAAATGGGTTCAATTCCTGCTGTTACAGTGCCAACAAACGTGTTCAATTCCACCTGTTACAGTGTCAACAAACCGGGTTCAATTCCTGCTGTTACAGTGCCAACAAACGGGTTCAATTCCTGTGTTACAGTGCCAATAACCCGTGATCAATTCCTGTGTTACAGTGCCAACAACCCTGGTTCAATTCCTGTTGTTCAGTGCCAACAAGCAGGTTGAATTCCTGCTGTTACAGTGCCATAAAACCAGGTTCAATTCCTGCCGTTGCTGTACCAACAAATGGGTTCAATACTTGCAGTTCAGTGCCATCCAACGGGTTAAATTCCTGTTGTTCAGTGCTAACAAACAGGTTGAATTCCTGCTGTTACAGTGCCAACAAATGGGTTCAATTCCTGCTGTTACAGTGCCAACAAATGGGTTCAATTCCTGCTGTTACAGTGCCAATAAACAGGTTCAATTCCTGCGGATACAGTGCCAACAGCCCGGGTTCAATTCCTGTTGTTGCAGTGGCAACCAACAGGTTCAAATCCTCCTGTTACAGTGCCAACAACTGGGTTCAATTCCTCCTGTTACAGTGCCAATGACCCTGGTTCAATTCCTGTTGTTCAGTGCCAACAAGCAGGTTCAATTCCTGCGGATACAGTGCCATAAAACCAGGTTCAATTCCTGCCGTTGCTGTACCAACAAATGGGTTCAATACTTGCAGTTCAGTGGCATCCAACGGGTTAAATTCCTCTTGTTCAGTGCTAACAAACAGGTTGAATTCCTGCTGTTACAGTGCCAACAAACGTGTTCAATTCCACCTGTTACAGTGTCAACAAACCGGGTTCAATTCCTGCTGTTACAGTGCCAACAAACGGGTTCAATTCCTGTGTTACAGTGCCAATAACCCGTGATCAATTCCTGTGTTACAGTGCCAACAACCCGTGATCAATTCCTGTGTTACAGTGCCAACAACCCTGGTTCAATTCCTGTTGTTCAGTGCCAACAAGCAGGTTGAATTCCTGCTGTTACAGTGCCAACAACACTGGTTCAATTCCTGCTGTTACAGTGCCAATAAACCGGGTTCAATTCCTGCCGTTGCTGTACCAACAAATGAGTTCAATTCCTGCTGTTACAGTGCCAACAAATGGGTTCAATTCCTGCTGTTACAGTGCCAACAAACGTGTTCAATTCCACCTGTTACAGTGTCAACAAACCGGGTTCAATTCCTGCTGTTACAGTGCCAACAAACGGGTTCAATTCCTGTGTTACAGTGCCAATAACCCGTGATCAATTCCTGCTGTTACAGTGCCAACAAATGGGTTCAATTCCTGTGTTAGAGTGCCAACTAACCGGGTTCAATTCCTGCTGTTGCTGTCCCAAGAAATGGGTTCAATTCCTGCTGTTACAGTGCCAACAAATGCGTTCAATTCCTGCTGTTCAGTGCCAACAAACAGGTTCAATTCCTGCTGTTACAGTGCCAACAAACGGGTTCAATTCCTGTTGTTCAGTGCCAACAAACGGGTTCAATTCCTGTGTTACAGTGCCAACAACACTGGTTCAATTCCTGCTGTTACAGTGCCATTAAACCGGGTTCAATTCCTGCCGTTGCTGTACCAACAAATGGGTTCAATTCCTGCTGTTACAGTGTCAACAAATGGGTTCAATTCCTGTGTTACAGTGCCAACAACCCGGGTTCATTTCCTGCTGTTACAGTGCCAACAAACCGGGTTCAATTCCTTCCGTTGCTGTACCAACAAATGGGTTCAATTCCTCCTGTTACAGTGCCAACCAACGGGTTCAACTCCAACTGTTACAGTGTCATCAACGCAGGATCAATTTCTGCTGTTACAGTGTCAACAAACTGGTTCAATTCATGCTGTTCAGTGCCAACCAATGGGTTCAATTCCTGCTGTTACAGTGCCATCAGCCTAGGATCAATTCCTGCAGTTACAGTGCCAACAAATGGGTTCAATTCCTGCTGTTACAGTGCCAACAACTCGGGTTCAATTCCTGCAGTTACAGTGCCAAAAACCCAGGTTCAATTCTGCTGTTACAGTGCCACCAACATGCGTTAAAGTCCTGCTGTTACAGTGCCAACAACCCGGGTTCAATTCCTGCTGTTCAGTGCCAACAAACAGGTTACACTCCTGCGGATACAGTGCCAACAACCCGGGTTCAATTCTGCTGTTACTGTGCCACCAACACGCATTCAATTCCTGCTGTTCAGTGCCAACAAACAGGTTCAATTCCTGCTGATACAGTGCCAACAACCTGGGTTCAGTTCGTGCTGTTACAGTGCCAACCAACGGGTTCAACTCCAACTGTTACAGTGTCATCAACGCAGGATCAATTTCTGCTGTTACAGTGTCAACAAACTGGTTCAATTCATGCTGTTCAGTGCCAACCAATGGGTTCAATTCCTGCTGTTACAGTGCCATCAGCCTAGGATCAATTCCTGCTGTTACAGTGCCAAAAACCCAGGTTCAATTCTGCTGTTACATTGCCACCAACATGCGTTAAAGTCCTGCTGTTACAGTGACAACAACCCGGGTTCAATTCCTGTGTTACAGTGCCAACAACCCGGGTTCAATTCCTGTGTTACAGTGCCAACAACCCGGGTTGAATTCCTGCTGTTACAGTGCCAACAAACCGGGTTCAATTCCTGCCGTTGCTGTACCAAAAAATGGGTTCAATTCCTGCTGTTTCAGTGCCAACAAATGGGTTCAATTCCTGCTGTTACAGTGCTAACAAACGGGTTCAATTCCTGCGGATACAGTGCCAACAGCCCGGGTTCAATTCCTGCTGTTACAGTGCCAACAAACGTGTTCAATTCCACCTGTTACAGTGTCAACAAACCGGGTTCAATTCCTGCTGTTACAGTGCCAACAAACGGGTTCAATTCCTGTGTTACAGTGCCAACAACCCTGGTTCAATTCCTGTTGTTCAATGCCAACAAGCAGGTTGAATTCCTGCTGTTACAGTGCCATAAAACCAGGTTCAATTCCTGCCGTTGCTGTACCAACAAATGGGTTCAATACTTCCAGTTCAGTGCCATCCAACGGGTTAAATTCCTGTTGTTCAGTGCTAACAAACAGGTTGAATTCCTGCTGTTACAGTGCCAACAAATGGGTTCAATTCCTGCTGTTACAGTGCCAACAAATGGGTTCAATTCCTGCTGTTACAGTGCCAATAAACAGATTCAATTCCTGCGGATACAGTGCCAACAGCCCGCGTTCAATTCCTGCCGTTGCAGTGGCAACCAACAGGTTCAAATCCTCCTGTTACAGTGCCAACAGCCTGTGTTCAATTCCTGCTGTTACAGTGTCAACAAACGGGTTCAATTCCTGCCGTTGCTGTACCAACAAATGGGTTCAATACTTGCAGTTCAGTGCCATCCAACGGGTTGAATTCCTGCTGATACAGTGCCAACTACCCGGGTTCAATTCCTGCTGTTACAGTGCCAACAACCCGGGTTTAATTCCTCCTGTTGCAGTGCCAACAACCAGGGTTCAATTCCTCCTGTTACAGTGCCAACGACCCGGGTTCAATTCCTGCTGTTCTGTGCAAACAAACAGGTTCAATTCCTGCGGATACAGTGCCAACAGCCTGTGTTCAATTCCTGCTGTTACAGTGTCAACAAACGGGTTCAATTCCTGCCGTTGCTGTACCAACAAATGGGTTCAATACTTGCAGTTCAGTGCCATCCAACGGGTTGAATTCCTGCTGATACAGTGCCAACTACCCGGGTTCAATTCCTGCTGTTACAGTGCCAACAACCCGGGTTTAATTCCTCCTGTTGCAGTGCCAACAACCAGGGTTCAATTCCTCCTGTTACAGTGCCAACGACCCGGGTTCAATTCCTGCTGTTACAGTGTCAACAACCCGGGTTCAATTCCTGCTGTTACAGTGCCAACAACTCGGGTTAAATTCCTGCTGTTACAGTGTCAACAAATGGGTTCAATTCCTGTGTTAAAGTGCCAACAACCCAGGTTCAATTCCTGCTGTTACAGTGCCATCAACCCGGGTTAAATTCCTGCTGTTACAGTGTCAACAAATGGGTTCAATTCCTGTGTTACAGTGCCAACAACCCGGGTTCAATTCCTGCTGTTACAGTGCCAACAAACCGGGTTCAATTACTTCCGTTGCTGTACCAACAAATGGGTTCAATTCCTGCTGTTTCAGTGCTAACAAATGGGTTCAAATCCTGCTGTTACAGTGCCAACAAATGGGTTCAATTCCTGTGTTACAGTGCCAACTAACCGGGTTCAATTCCTGCTGTTGCTGTCCCAAGAAATGGGTTCAATTCCTGCTGTTACAGTGCCAACAAACGGGTTCAATTCCTGTTGTTCAGTGCCAAAAAATGGGTCCAATTCCTGTGTTACAGTGCCAACAACACTGGTTCAATTCCTGCTGTTACAGTGCCAATAAACCGGGTTCAATTCCTGCCGTTGCTGTACCAAAAAATGGGTTCAATTCCTGCTGTTTCAGTGCCAACAAATGGGTTCAATTCCTGCTGTTACAGTGCTAACAAACGGGTTCAATTCCTGCGGATACAGTGCCAACAGCCCGGGTTCAATTCCTGAAATTGCAGTGGATACCAATGGTTTCAAACCCTGCCGTTGCAGTGACAACATACGTCTTCAATTCCTGCTGTTATAGTGCCAACAAACTGGGTTCAATTCCTGCCGTTGCTGTACCAACAAATGGGTTCAATACTTCCAGTTCAGTGCCATCCAACGGGTTAAATTCCTGTTGTTCAGTGCTAACAAACAGGTTGAATTCATGCTGTTACAGTGCCAACAAATGGGTTCAATTCCTGCTGTTACAATGCCAACAAATGGGTTCAATTCCTGCTGTTACAGTGCCAACAAATGGGTTCAATTCCTGCTGTTACAGTGCCAATAAACAGGTTCAATTCCTGCGGATACAGTGCCAACAGCCCGCGTTTAATTCCTGCCGTTGCAGTGGCAACCAACAGGTTCAAATCGTCCTATTACAGTGCCAACAATCGGGTTCAATTCCTCCTGTTACAGTGCCAACGACCCGGCTTCAATTCCTGCTGTTCTGTGCCAACAAACAGGTTCAATTCCTGCGGATACAGTGCCAACAGCCTGTGTTCAATTCCTGCTGTTACAGTGTCAACAAACGGGTTCAATTCCTGCCGTTGCTGTACCAACAAATGGGTTCAATACTTGCAGTTCAGTGCCATCCAACGGGTTGAATTCCTGCTGATACAGTGCCAACTACCCGGGTTCAATTCCTGCTGTTACAGTGCCAACAACCCGGGTTTAATTCCTCCTGTTGCAGTGCCAACAACCAGGGTTCAATTCCTCCTGTTACAGTGCCAACGACCCGGGTTCAATTCCTGCTGTTACAGTGTCAACAACCCGGGTTCAATTCCTGCTGTTACAGTGCCAACAACTCGGGTTAAATTCCTGCTGTTACAGTGTCAACAAATGGGTTCAATTCCTGTGTTAAAGTGCCAACAACCCAGGTTCAATTCCTGCTGTTACAGTGCCATCAACCCGGGTTAAATTCCTGCTGTTACAGTGTCAACAAATGGGTTCAATTCCTGTGTTACAGTGCCAACAACCCGGGTTCAATTCCTGCTGTTACAGTGCCAACAAACCGGGTTCAATTCCTTCCGTTGCTGTACCAACAAATGGGTTCAAATCCTGCTGTTACAGTGCCAACAAATGGGTTCAATTCCTGTGTTACAGTGCCAACTAACCGGGTTCAATTCCTGCTGTTGCTGTCCCAAGAAATGGGTTCAATTCCTGCTGATACAGTGCCAACAACCTGGGTTCAGTTCGTGCTGTTACAGTGCCAACCAACGGGTTCAACTCCAACTGTTACAGTGTCATCAACGCAGGATCAATTTCTGCTGTTACATTGTCAACAAACTGGTTCAATTCCTGCTGTTACAGTGCCATCAGCCTAGGATCAATTCCTGCTGTTACAGTGCCAACAACTCGGGTTCAATTCCTGCAGTTACAGTGCCAAGAACCCAGGTTCAATTCTGCTGTTACAGTGCCACCAACATGCGTTAAAGTCCTGCTGTTACAGTGCCAACAACCCGGGTTCAATTCCTGTGTTACAGTGCCAACAACCCGGGTTCAATTCCTGTGTTACAGTGCCAACAACCCGGGTTCAATTCCTGTGTTACAGTGCCAACAACCCGGGTTGAATTCCTGCTGTTACAGTGCCAACAAACCGGGTTCAATTCCTGCCGTTGCTGTACCAAAAAATGGGTTTAATTCCTGCTGTTTCAGTGCCAACAAATGGGTTCAATTCCTGCTGCTACAGTGCAAACAAACGGGTTCAATTCCTGCGGATACAGTGCCAACAGCCCGGGTTCAATTCCTGCTGTTACAGTGCCAACAAACGTGTTCAATTCCACCTGTTACAGTGTCAACAAACCGGGTTCAATTCCTGCTGTTACAGTGCCAACAAACGGGTTCAATTCCTGTGTTACAGTGCCAACAACCCTGGTTCAATTCCTGTTGTTCAATGCCAACAAGCAGGTTGAATTCCTGCTGTTACAGTGCCATAAAACCAGGTTCAATTCCTGCCGTTGCTGTACCAACAAATGGGTTCAATACTTGCAGTTCAGTGCCATCCAACGGGTTCAATTCCTGTTGTTCAGTGCTAACAAACAGGTTGAATTCCTGCTGTTACAGTGCCAACAAATGGGTTCAATTCCTGCTGTTACAGTGCCAATAAACAGATTCAATTCCTGCGGATACAGTGCCAACAGCCCGCGTTCAATTCCTGCCGTTGCAGTGGCAACCAACAGGTTCAAATCCTCCTGTTACAGTGCCAACAACTGGGTTCAATTCCTCCTGTTACAGTGTCAACGACCCGGGTTCAATTCCTGCTGTTCTGTGCCAACAAACAGGTTCAATTCCTGCGGATACAGTGCCAACAGCCTGTGTTCAATTCCTGCTGTTACAGTGTCAACAAACGGGTTCAATTCCTGCCGTTGCTGTACCAACAAATGGGTTCAATACTTGCAGTTCAGTGCCATCCAACGGGTTGAATTCCTGCTGATACAGTGCCAACTACCCGGGTTCAATTCCTGCTGTTACAGTGCCAACAACCCGGGTTTAATTCCTCCTGTTGCAGTGCCAACAACCAGGGTTCAATTCCTCCTGTTACAGTGCCAACGACCCGGGTTCAATTCCTGCTGTTACAGTGTCAACAACCCGGGTTCAATTCCTGCTGTTACAGTGCCAACAACTCGGGTTAAATTCCTGCTGTTACAGTGTCAACAAATGGGTTCAATTCCTGTGTTAAAGTGCCAACAACCCAGGTTCAATTCCTGCTGTTACAGTGCCATCAACCCGGGTTAAATTCCTGCTGTTACAGTGTCAACAAATGGGTTCAATTCCTGTGTTACAGTGCCAACAACCCGGGTTCAATTCCTGCTGTTACAGTGCCAACAAACGGGGTTCAATTCCTTCCGTTGCTGTACCAACAAATGGGTTCAATTCCTGCTGTTTCAGTGCTAACAAATGGGTTCAAATCCTGCTGTTACAGTGCCAACAAATGGGTTCAATTCCTGTGTTACAGTGCCAACTAACCGGGTTCAATTCCTGCTGTTGCTGTCCCAAGAAATGGGTTCAATTCCTGCTGTTACAGTGCCAACAAATGCGTTCAATTCCTGCTGTTCAGTGCCAACAAACAGGTTCAATTCCTGCTGTTACAGTGCCAACAAACGGGTTCAATTCCTGTTGTTCAGTGCCAACAAATGGGTCCAATTCCTGTGTTACAGTGCCAACAACACTGGTACAATTCCTGCTGTTACAGTGCCAATAAACCGGGTTCAATTCCTGCCTTTGCTGTACCAAAAAATGGGTTCAATTCCTGCTGTTTCAGTGCCAACAAATGGGTTCAATTCCTGCTGTTACAGTGCTAACAAACGGGTTCAATTCCTGCGGATACAGTGCCAACAGCCCGGGTTCAATTCCTGAAATTGCAGTGGATACCAACGGTTTCAAACCCTGCCGTTGCAGTGACAACATACGTCTTCAATTCCTGCTGTTATAGTGCCAACAAACTGGGTTCAATTCCTGCCGTTGCTGTACCAACAAATGGGTTCAATGCTTGCAGTTCAGTGCCATCCAACGGGTTAAATTCCTGTTGTTCAGTGCTAACAAACAGGTTGAATTCATGCTGTTACAGTGCCAACAAATGGGTTCAATTCCTGCTGTTAAAGTGCCAACAAATGGGTTCAATTCCTGCTGTTACAGTGAAAACAAATGGGTTCAATTCCTGCTGTTACAGTGCCAACAAATGGGTTCAATTCCTGCTGTTACAGTGCCAACAAATGGGTTCAATTCCTGCGGATACAGTGCCAACAGCCCGCGTTCAATTCCTGCCGTTGCAGTGGCAACCAACAGGTTCAAATCGTCCTATTACAGTGCCAACAATCGGGTTCAATTCCTCCTGTTACAGTGCCAACGACCCGGGTTCAATTCCTGCTGTTCTGTGCCAACAAACAGGTTCAATTCCTGCGGATACAGTGCCAACAGCCTGTGTTCAATTCCTGCTGTTACAGTGTCAACAAACGGGTTCAATTCCTGCCGTTGCTGTACCAACAAATGGGTTCAATACTTGCAGTTCAGTGCCATCCAACGGGTTGAATTCCTGCTAATACAGTGCCAACAACCCGGGTTTAATTCCTCCTGTTGCAGTGCCAACAACCAGGGTTCAATTCCTCCTGTTACAGTGCCAACGACCCGGGTTCAATTCCTGCTGTTACAGTGTCAACAACCCGGGTTCAATTCCTGCTGTTACAGTGCCAACAACTCGGGTTAAATTCCTGCTGTTAAAGTGTCAACAAATGGGTTCAATTCCTGTGTTAAAGTGCCAACAACCCAGGTTCAATTCCTGCTGTTACAGTGCCATCAACCCGGGTTAAATTCCTGCTGTTACAGTGTCAACAAATGGGTTCAATTCCTGTGTTACAGTGCCAACAACCCGGGTTCAATTCCTGCTGTTACAGTGCCAACAAACCGGGTTCAATTCCTTCCGTTGCTGTACCAACAAATGGGTTCAAATCCTGCTGTTACAGTGCCAACAAACGGGTTCAATTCCTGTGTTACAGTGCCAACTAACCGGGTTCAATTCCTGCTGTTGCTGTCCCAAGAAATGGGTTCAATTCCTGCTGTTACAGTGCCAACAAATGCGTTCAATTCCTGCTGTTCAGTGCCAACAAACAGGTTCAATTCCTGCTGTTACAGTGCCAACAAACGGGTTCAATTCCTGTTGTTCAGTGCCAACAAACGGGTTCAATTCCTGTGTTACAGTGCCAACAACACTGGTTCAATTCCTGCTGTTACAGTGCCAATAAACCGGGTTCAATTCCTGCCGTTGCTGTACCAACAAATGGGTTCAAATCCTGCTGTTACAGTGCCAACAAATGGGTTCAATTCCTGTGTTACAGTGCCAACTAACCGGGTTCAATTCCTGCTGTTGCTGTCCCAAGAAATGGGTTCAATTCCTGCTGATACAGTGCCAACAACCTGGGTTCAGTTCGTGCTGTTACAGTGCCAACCAACGGGTTCAACTCCAACTGTTACAGTGTCATCAACGCAGGATCAATTTCTGCTGTTACAGTGTCAACAAACTGGTTCAATTCATGCTGTTCAGTGCCAACCAATGGGTTCAATTCCTGCTGTTACAGTGCCATCAGCCTAGGATCAATTCCTGCTGTTACAGTGCCAACAAACCGGGTTCAATTCCTGCCTTTGCTGTACCAACAAATGGGTTCAATTCCTGCTGTTACAGTGCCAACAACTCGGGTTCAATTCTGCTGTTACAGTGCCACCAACATGCGTTAAAGTCCTGCTGTTACAGTGACAACAACCCGGGTTCAATTCCTGTGTTACAGTGCCAACAACCCGGGTTCAATTCCTGTGTTACAGTGCCAACAACCCGGGTTGAATTCCTGCTGTTACAGTGCCAACAAACGGGGTTCAATTCCTGCCGTTGCTGTACCAAAAAATGGGTTCAATTCCTGCTGTTTCAGTGCCAACAAATGGGTTCAATTCCTGCTGCTACAGTGCTAACAAACGGGTTCAATTCCTGCGGATACAGTGCCAACAGCCCGGGTTCAATTCCTGCTGTTACAGTGCCAACAAACGTGTTCAATTCCACCTGTTACAGTGTCAACAAACCGGGTTCAATTCCTGCTGTTACAGTGCCAACAAACGGGTTCAATTCCTGTGTTACAGTGCCAACAACCCTGGTTCAATTCCTGTTGTTCAATGCCAACAAGCAGGTTGAATTCCTGCTGTTACAGTGCCATAAAACCAGGTTCAATTCCTGCCGTTGCTGTACCAACAAATGGGTTCAATACTTGCAGTTCAGTGCCATCCAACGGGTTGAATTCCTGCTGATACAGTGCCAACTACCCGGGTTCAATTCCTGCTGTTACAGTGCCAACAACCCGGGTTTAATTCCTCCTGTTGCAGTGCCAACAACCAGGGTTCAATTCCTCCTGTTACAGTGCCAACGACCCGGGTTCAATTCCTGCTGTTACAGTGTCAACAACCCGGGTTCAATTCCTGCTGTTACAGTGCCAACAACTCGGGTTAAATTCCTGCTGTTACAGTGTCAACAAATGGGTTCAATTCCTGTGTTAAAGTGCCAACAACCCAGGTTCAATTCCTGCTGTTACAGTGCCATCAACCCGGGTTAAATTCCTGCTGTTACAGTGTCAACAAATGGGTTCAATTCCTGTGTTACAGTGCCAACAACCCGGGTTCAATTCCTGCTGTTACAGTGCCAACAAACGGGGTTCAATTCCTTCCGTTGCTGTACCAACAAATGGGTTCAATTCCTGCTGTTTCAGTGCTAACAAATGGGTTCAAATCCTGCTGTTACAGTGCCAACAAATGGGTTCAATTCCTGTGTTACAGTGCCAACTAACCGGGTTCAATTCCTGCTGTTGCTGTCCCAAGAAATGGGTTCAATTCCTGCTGTTACAGTGCCAACAAATGCGTTCAATTCCTGCTGTTCAGTGCCAACAAACAGGTTCAATTCCTGCTGTTACAGTGCCAACAAACGGGTTCAATTCCTGTTGTTCAGTGCCAACAAATGGGTCCAATTCCTGTGTTACAGTGCCAACAACACTGGTACAATTCCTGCTGTTACAGTGCCAATAAACCGGGTTCAATTCCTGCCTTTGCTGTACCAAAAAATGGGTTCAATTCCTGCTGTTTCAGTGCCAGCAAATGGGTTCAATTCCTGCTGTTACAGTGCTAACAAACGGGTTCAATTCCTGCGGATACAGTGCCAACAGCCCGGGTTCAATTCCTGAAATTGCAGTGGATACCAACGGTTTCAAACCCTGCCGTTGCAGTGACAACATACGTCTTCAATTCCTGCTGTTATAGTGCCAACAAACTGGGTTCAATTCCTGCCGTTGCTGTACCAACAAATGGGTTCAATGCTTGCAGTTCAGTGCCATCCAACGGGTTAAATTCCTGTTGTTCAGTGCTAACAAACAGGTTGAATTCATGCTGTTACAGTGCCAACAAATGGGTTCAATTCCTGCTGTTAAAGTGCCAACAAATGGGTTCAATTCCTGCTGTTACAGTGAAAACAAATGGGTTCAATTCCTGCTGTTACAGTGCCAACAAATGGGTTCAATTCCTGCTGTTACAGTGCCAACAAATGGGTTCAATTCCTGCGGATACAGTGCCAACAGCCCGCGTTCAATTCCTGCCGTTGCAGTGGCAACCAACAGGTTCAAATCGTCCTATTACAGTGCCAACAATCGGGTTCAATTCCTCCTGTTACAGTGCCAACGACCCGGGTTCAATTCCTGCTGTTCTGTGCCAACAAACAGGTTCAATTCCTGCGGATACAGTGCCAACAGCCTGTGTTCAATTCCTGCTGTTACAGTGTCAACAAACGGGTTCAATTCCTGCCGTTGCTGTACCAACAAATGGGTTCAATACTTGCAGTTCAGTGCCATCCAACGGGTTGAATTCCTGCTAATACAGTGCCAACAACCCGGGTTTAATTCCTCCTGTTGCAGTGCCAACAACCAGGGTTCAATTCCTCCTGTTACAGTGCCAACGACCCGGGTTCAATTCCTGCTGTTACAGTGTCAACAACCCGGGTTCAATTCCTGCTGTTACAGTGCCAACAACTCGGGTTAAATTCCTGCTGTTAAAGTGTCAACAAATGGGTTCAATTCCTGTGTTAAAGTGCCAACAACCCAGGTTCAATTCCTGCTGTTACAGTGCCATCAACCCGGGTTAAATTCCTGCTGTTACAGTGTCAACAAATGGGTTCAATTCCTGTGTTACAGTGCCAACAACCCGGGTTCAATTCCTGCTGTTACAGTGCCAACAAACCGGGTTCAATTCCTTCCGTTGCTGTACCAACAAATGGGTTCAAATCCTGCTGTTACAGTGCCAACAAACGGGTTCAATTCCTGTGTTACAGTGCCAACTAACCGGGTTCAATTCCTGCTGTTGCTGTCCCAAGAAATGGGTTCAATTCCTGCTGTTACAGTGCCAACAAATGCGTTCAATTCCTGCTGTTCAGTGCCAACAAACAGGTTCAATTCCTGCTGTTACAGTGCCAACAAACGGGTTCAATTCCTGTTGTTCAGTGCCAACAAACGGGTTCAATTCCTGTGTTACAGTGCCAACAACACTGGTTCAATTCCTGCTGTTACAGTGCCAATAAACCGGGTTCAATTCCTGCCGTTGCTGTACCAACAAATGGGTTCAAATCCTGCTGTTACAGTGCCAACAAATGGGTTCAATTCCTGTGTTACAGTGCCAACTAACCGGGTTCAATTCCTGCTGTTGCTGTCCCAAGAAATGGGTTCAATTCCTGCTGATACAGTGCCAACAACCTGGGTTCAGTTCGTGCTGTTACAGTGCCAACCAACGGGTTCAACTCCAACTGTTACAGTGTCATCAACGCAGGATCAATTTCTGCTGTTACAGTGTCAACAAACTGGTTCAATTCATGCTGTTCAGTGCCAACCAATGGGTTCAATTCCTGCTGTTACAGTGCCATCAGCCTAGGATCAATTCCTGCTGTTACAGTGCCAACAAACCGGGTTCAATTCCTGCCTTTGCTGTACCAACAAATGGGTTCAATTCCTGCTGTTACAGTGCCAACAACTCGGGTTCAATTCTGCTGTTACAGTGCCACCAACATGCGTTAAAGTCCTGCTGTTACAGTGACAACAACCCGGGTTCAATTCCTGTGTTACAGTGCCAACAACCCGGGTTCAATTCCTGTGTTACAGTGCCAACAACCCGGGTTGAATTCCTGCTGTTACAGTGCCAACAAACGGGGTTCAATTCCTGCCGTTGCTGTACCAAAAAATGGGTTCAATTCCTGCTGTTTCAGTGCCAACAAATGGGTTCAATTCCTGCTGCTACAGTGCTAACAAACGGGTTCAATTCCTGCGGATACAGTGCCAACAGCCCGGGTTCAATTCCTGCTGTTACAGTGCCAACAAACGTGTTCAATTCCACCTGTTACAGTGTCAACAAACCGGGTTCAATTCCTGCTGTTACAGTGCCAACAAACGGGTTCAATTCCTGTGTTACAGTGCCAACAACCCTGGTTCAATTCCTGTTGTTCAATGCCAACAAGCAGGTTGAATTCCTGCTGTTACAGTGCCATAAAACCAGGTTCAATTCCTGCCGTTGCTGTACCAACAAATGGGTTCAATACTTGCAGTTCAGTGCCATCCAACGGGTTCAATTCCTGTTGTTCAGTGCTAACAAACAGGTTGAATTCCTGCTGTTACAGTGCCAACAAATGGGTTCAATTCCTGCTGTTACAGTGCCAACAAATGGGTTCAATTCCTGCTGTTACAGTGCCAATAAACAGATTCAATTCCTGCGGATACAGTGCCAACAGCCCGCGTTCAATTCCTGCCGTTGCAGTGGCAACCAACAGGTTCAAATCCTCCTGTTACAGTGCCAACAACTGGGTTCAATTCCTCCTGTTACAGTGTCAACGACCCGGGTTCAATTCCTGCTGTTCTGTGCCAACAAACAGGTTCAATTCCTGCGGATACAGTGCCAACAGCCTGTGTTCAATTCCTGCTGTTACAGTGTCAACAAACGGGTTCAATTCCTGCCGTTGCTGTACCAACAAATGGGTTCAATACTTGCAGTTCAGTGCCATCCAACGGGTTGAATTCCTGCTGATACAGTGCCAACTACCCGGGTTCAATTCCTGCTGTTACAGTGCCAACAACCCGGGTTTAATTCCTCCTGTTGCAGTGCCAACAACCAGGGTTCAATTCCTCCTGTTACAGTGCCAACGACCCGGGTTCAATTCCTGCTGTTACAGTGTCAACAACCCGGGTTCAATTCCTGCTGTTACAGTGCCAACAACTCGGGTTAAATTCCTGCTGTTACAGTGTCAACAAATGGGTTCAATTCCTGTGTTAAAGTGCCAACAACCCAGGTTCAATTCCTGCTGTTACAGTGCCATCAACCCGGGTTAAATTCCTGCTGTTACAGTGTCAACAAATGGGTTCAATTCCTGTGTTACAGTGCCAACAACCCGGGTTCAATTCCTGCTGTTACAGTGCCAACAAACCGGGTTCAATTCCTTCCGTTGCTGTACCAACAAATGGGTTCAATTCCTGCTGTTTCAGTGCTAACAAATGGGTTCAAATCCTGCTGTTACAGTGCCAACAAATGGGTTCAATTCCTGTGTTACAGTGCCAACTAACCGGGTTCAATTCCTGCTGTTGCTGTCCCAAGAAATGGGTTCAATTCCTGCTGTTACAGTGCCAACAAATGCGTTCAATTCCTGCTGTTCAGTGCCAACAAACAGGTTCAATTCCTGCTGTTACAGTGCCAACAAACGGGTTCAATTCCTGTTGTTCAGTGCCAACAAATGGGTCCAATTCCTGTGTTACAGTGCCAACAACACTGGTACAATTCCTGCTGTTACAGTGCCAATAAACCGGGTTCAATTCCTGCCGTTGCTGTACCAAAAAATGGGTTCAATTCCTGCTGTTTCAGTGCCAACAAATGGGTTCAATTCCTGCTGTTACAGTGCTAACAAACGGGTTCAATTCCTGCGGATACAGTGCCAACAGCCCGGGTTCAATTCCTGAAATTGCAGTGGATACCAACGGTTTCAAACCCTGCCGTTGCAGTGACAACATACGTCTTCAATTCCTGCTGTTATAGTGCCAACAAACTGGGTTCAATTCCTGCCGTTGCTGTACCAACAAATGGGTTCAATACTTGCAGTTCAGTGCCATCCAACGGGTTAAATTCCTGTTGTTCAGTGCTAACAAACAGGTTGAATTCATGCTGTTACAGTGCCAACAAATGGGTTCAATTCCTGCTGTTAAAGTGCCAACAAATGGGTTCAATTCCTGCTGTTACAGTGCCAACAAATGGGTTCAATTCCTGCTGTTACAGTGCCAACAAATGGGTTCAATTCCTGCTGTTACAGTGCCAACAAATGGGTTCAATTCCTGCGGATACAGTGCCAACAGCCCGCGTTCAATTCCTGCCGTTGCAGTGGCAACCAACAGGTTCAAATCGTCCTATTACAGTGCCAACAATCGGGTTCAATTCCTCCTGTTACAGTGCCAACGACCCGGGTTCAATTCCTGCTGTTCTGTGCCAACAAACAGGTTCCATTCCTGCGGATACAGTGCCAACAGCCTGTGTTCAATTCCTGCTGTTACAGTGTCAACAAACGGGTTCAATTCCTGCCATTGCTGTACCAACAAATGGGTTCAATACTTGCAGTTCAGTGCCATCCAACGGGTTGAATTCCTGCTAATACAGTGCCAACTACCCGGGTTCAATTCCTGCTGTTACAGTGCCAACAACCCGGGTTTAATTCCTCCTGTTGCAGTGCCAACAACCAGGGTTCAATTCCTCCTGTTACAGTGCCAACGACCCGGGTTCAATTCCTGCTGTTACAGTGTCAACAACCCGGGTTCAATTCCTGCTGTTACAGTGCCAACAACTCGGGTTAAATTCCTGCTGTTAAAGTGTCAACAAATGGGTTCAATTCCTGTGTTAAAGTGCCAACAACCCAGGTTCAATTCCTGCTGTTACAGTGCCATCAACCCGGGTTAAATTCCTGCTGTTACAGTGTCAACAAATGGGTTCAATTCCTGTGTTACAGTGCCAACAACCCGGGTTCAATTCCTGCTGTTACAGTGCCAACAAACCGGGTTCAATTCCTTCCGTTGCTGTACCAACAAATGGGTTCAAATCCTGCTGTTACAGTGCCAACAAATGGGTTCAATTCCTGTGTTACAGTGCCAACTAACCGGGTTCAATTCCTGCTGTTGCTGTCCCAAGAAATGGGTTCAATTCCTGCTGTTACAGTGCCAACAAATGCGTTCAATTCCTGCTGTTCAGTGCCAACAAACAGGTTCAATTCCTGCTGTTACAGTGCCAACAAACGGGTTCAATTCCTGTTGTTCAGTGCCAACAGCCTGGGTTCAATTCCTGCTGTTACAGTGTCAACAAACGGGTTCAATTCCTGCCGTTGCTGTACCAACAAATGGGTTCAATACTTGCAGTTCAGTGCCATCCAACGGGTTCAATTCCTGCTGATACAGTGCCAACAACCCGGGTTTAATCCTCCTGTTGCAGTGCCAACAACCAGGGTTCAATTCCTCCTGTTACAGTGCCAACGACCCGGGTTCAATTCCTGCTGTTACAGTGCCAACAACTCGGGTTAAATTCCTGCTGTTACAGTGTCAACAAATGGGTTCAATTCCTGTGTTAAAGTGCCAACAACCCAGGTTCAATTCCTGCTGTTACAGTGCCATCAACCCAGGTTAAATTCCTGCTGTTACAGTGTCAACAAATGGGTTCAATTCCTGTGTTACAGTGCCAACAACCCGGGTTCAATTCCTGCTGTTACAGTGCCAACAAACCGGGTTCAATTCCTGCCGTTGCTGTGCCAACAAACAGGTTCAATTCCTGCGGATACAGTGCCAACAGCCCGGGTTCAATTCCTGCTGTTACAGTGTCAACAAACGGGTTCAATTCCTGCGGATACAGTGCCAACAGCCTGGGTTCAATTCCTGCTGTTACAGTGTCAACAAACGGGTTCAATTCCTGCCGTTGCTGTACCAACAAATGGGTTCAATACTTGCAGTTCAGTGCCATCCAACGGGTTCAATTCCTGCTGATACAGTGCCAACAACCCGGGTTTAATCCTCCTGTTGCAGTGCCAACAACCAGGGTTCAATTCCTCCTGTTACAGTGCCAACGACCCGGGTTCAATTCCTGCTGTTACAGTGCCAACAACTCGGGTTAAATTCCTGCTGTTACAGTGTCAACAAATGGGTTCAATTCCTGTGTTAAAGTGCCAACAACCCAGGTTCAATTCCTGCTGTTACAGTGCCATCAACCCAGGTTAAATTCCTGCTGTTACAGTGTCAACAAATGGGTTCAATTCCTGTGTTACAGTGCCAACAACCCGGGTTCAATTCCTGCTGTTACAGTGCCAACAAACCGGGTTCAATTCCTGCCGTTGCTGTACCAACAAATGGGTTCAATTCCTGCTGTTACAGTGCCAACAAACGGGTTCAATTCCTGCTGTTACAGTGCCAACAAACGGGTTCAATTCCTGTGTTACAGTGCCAACAACCCTGGTTAAATTCCTGCTGTTACAGTGCCAACTAACCGGGTTCAATTCCTGCTGTTGCTGTCCCAAGAAATGGGTTCAATTCCTGCTGTTGCTGTCCCAAGAAATGGGTTCAATTCCTGCTGTTGCTGTCCCAAGAAATGGGTTCAATTCCTGCTGTTACAGTGCCAACAAATGCGTTCAATTCCTGCTGTTCAGTGCCAATAAACAGGTTGAATTCCTGCTGTTACAGTGCCAACAAACGGGTTCAATTCCTGTGTTACAGTGCCAACAACCCTGGTTCAATTCCTGCTGTTACAGTGTCAACAAAAGGGTTCAATTCCTGCTGTTACAGTGCCAACAAACGGGTTCAATTCCTGTGTTACAGTGCCAATAACCCGTGATCAATTCCTGTGTTACAGTGCCAACAACCCTGGTTCAATTCCTGTTGTTCAGTGCCAACAAACAGGTTCAATTCCTGCTGTTACAGTGCCAACAAACGGGTTCAATTCCTGTGTTACAGTGCCAACAACCCTGGTTCAATTCCTGCTGTTACAGTGCCAATAAACCGGGTTCAATTCCTGCTGTTGCTGTACCAACAAATGGGTTCAATTCCTGCTGTTACAGTGCCAACAAATGGGTTCAATTCCTGACATTGCAGTGGCAACCAGCGAATTCAATTCCTGCTGTTACAGTGCCAACAAACCGGGTTGAATTCCTGCTGTTGCTGGACCAACAAATGCGTTCAATTCCTGCTGTTCTGTGCCAACAAACAGGTTCAATTCCTGCGGATACAGTGCCAACAGCCTGGGTTCAATTCCTGCTGTTACAGTGTCAACAAACCGGGTTCAATTCCTGCTGTTACAGTGCCAACAAATGCATTCAATTCCTGCTGTTACAGTGCCAACAAACGGTTTAAATTCCTGTGTTGCAGTGCCAATAACCCGTGATCAATTCCTGTGTTACAGTGCCAACAACCCTGGTTCAATTCCTGTTGTTCAATGCCAACAAGCAGGTTGAATTCCTGCTGTTACAGTGCCAAAAAGCCAGTTTCAATTCCTGCCGTTGCTGTACCAACGAATGGGTTCAATACTTGCAGTTCAGTGCCATCCAACGGGTTCAATTCCTGTTGTTCAGTGCTAACAAACAGGTTGAATTCCTGCTGTTACAGTGCCAACAAATGGGTTCAATTCCTGCTGTTACAGTGCCAACAAATGGGTTCAATTCCTGCTGTTACAGTGCCAATAAACAGGTTCAATTCCTGCGGATACAGTGCCAACAACCCGGGTTCAATTCCTGCCGTTGCAGTGGCAACCAACAGGTTCAAATCCTCCTGTTACAGTGCCAACAACTGGGTTCAATTCCTGCTGTTACAGTGCCAACGACCCGGGTTCAATTCCTGCTGTTCTGTGCCAACAAACAGGTTCAATTCCTGCGGATACAGTGCCAACAGCCCGGGTTCAATTCCTGCTGTTACAGTGTCAACAAACGGGTTCAATTCCTGCGGATACAGTGCCAACAGCCTGGGTTCAATTCCTGCTGTTACAGTGTCAACAAACGGGTTCAATTCCTGCCGTTGCTGTACCAACAAATGGGTTCAATACTTGCAGTTCAGTGCCATCCAACGGGTTCAATTCCTGCTGATACAGTGCCAACAACCCGGGTTTAATCCTCCTGTTGCAGTGCCAACAACCAGGGTTCAATTCCTCCTGTTACAGTGCCAACGACCCGGGTTCAATTCCTGCTGTTACAGTGCCAACAACTCGGGTTAAATTCCTGCTGTTACAGTGTCAACAAATGGGTTCAATTCCTGTGTTAAAGTGCCAACAACCCAGGTTCAATTCCTGCTGTTACAGTGCCATCAACCCAGGTTAAATTCCTGCTGTTGCAGTGTCAACAAATGGGTTCAATTCCTGTGTTACAGTGCCAACAACCCGGGTTCAATTCCTGCTGTTACAGTGCCAACAAACCGGGTTCAATTCCTGCCGTTGCTGTACCAACAAATGGGTTCAATTCCTGCTGTTACAGTGCCAACAAACGGGTTCAATTCCTGCTGTTACAGTGCCAACAAACGGGTTCAATTCCTGTGTTACAGTGCCAACAACCCTGGTTAAATTCCTGCTGTTACAGTGCCAACTAACCGGGTTCAATTCCTGCTGTTGCTGTCCCAAGAAATGGGTTCAATTCCTGCTGTTGCTGTCCCAAGAAATGGGTTCAATTCCTGCTGTTGCTGTCCCAAGAAATGGGTTCAATTCCTGCTGTTACAGTGCCAACAAATGCGTTCAATTCCTGCTGTTACAGTGCCAATAAACAGGTTGAATTCCTGCTGTTACAGTGCCAACAAACGGGTTCAATTCCTGTGTTACAGTGCCAACAACCCTGGTTCAATTCCTGCTGTTACAGTGTCAACAAAAGGGTTCAATTCCTGCTGTTACAGTGCCAACAAACGGGTTCAATTCCTGTGTTACAGTGCCAATAACCCGTGATCAATTCCTGTGTTACAGTGCCAACAACCCTGGTTCAATTCCTGTTGTTCAGTGCCAACAAACAGGTTCAATTCCTGCTGTTACAGTGCCAACAAATGCGTTCAATTCCTGCTGTTCAGTGCCAACAAACAGGTTGAATTCCTGCTGTTACAGTGCCAACAAACGGGTTCAATTCCTGTGTTACAGTGCCAACAACCCTGGTTCAATTCCTGCTGTTACAGTGCCAATAAACCGGGTTCAATTCCTGCTGTTGCTGTACCAACAAATGGGTTCAATTCCTGCTGTTACAGTGCCAACAAATGGGTTCAATTCCTGACATTGCAGTGGCAACCAGCGAATTCAATTCCTGCTGTTACAGTGCCAACAAACCGGGTTGAATTCCTGCTGTTGCTGGACCAACAAATGCGTTCAATTCCTGCTGTTCTGTGCCAACAAACAGGTTCAATTCCTGCGGATACAGTGCCAACAGCCTGGGTTCAATTCCTGCTGTTACAGTGTCAACAAACCGGGTTCAATTCCTGCTGTTACAGTGCCAACAAATGCATTCAATTCCTGCTGTTACAGTGCCAACAAACGGTTTAAATTCCTGTGTTGCAGTGCCAATAACCCGTGATCAATTCCTGTGTTACAGTGCCAACAACCCTGGTTCAATTCCTGTTGTTCAATGCCAACAAGCAGGTTGAATTCCTGCTGTTACAGTGCCAAAAAGCCAGTTTCAATTCCTGCCGTTGCTGTACCAACAAATGGGTTCAATACTTGCAGTTCAGTGCCATCCAACGGGTTCAATTCCTGTTGTTCAGTGCTAACAAACAGGTTGAATTCCTGCTGTTACAGTGCCAACAAATGGGTTGAATTCCTGCTGTTACAGTGCCAATAAACAGGTTCAATTCCTGCGGATACAGTGCCAACAGCTCGGGTTCAATTCCTGCCGTTGCAGTGGCAACCAACAGGTTCAAATCCTCCTGTTACAGTGCCAACGACTGGGTTCAATTCCTTCTTTTACAGTGCCAACGACCCGGGTTCAATTCCTGCTGTTCTGTGCCAATAACCTGGGTTCAATTTCTACTTTTACAGTGCCAACAACCCTGGTTTATTTCCTCCTGTTACAGTGCCAACAACCCTGGTTCAATTCCTGCTGTTACAGTGTCAACAAAAGGGTTCAATTCCTGCTGTTACAGTGCCAACAAACGGGTTCAATTCCTGTGTTACAGTGCCAATAACCCGTGATCAATTCCTGTGTTACAGTGCCAACAACCCTGGTTCAATTCCTGTTGTTCAGTGCCAACAAACAGGTTTAATTCCTGCTGTTACAGTGTCAACAAACCGGGTTCAATTCCTGCCGTTGCTGTACCAACAAATGGGTTCAATACTTGCAGTTCAGTGCCATCTAACGGGTTCAATTCCTGCTGATACAGTGCCAACTACCCGGGTTCAATTACTCCTGTTACAGTGCGAACAACCCGGGTTTAATTCCTGCTGTTACAGTGCCAACAAATGGGTTCAATTCCTGCTGTTACAGTGCCAACAGCCCGGGTTCAATTCCTGCCGTTGCAGTGGCAACCAACAGGTTCAAATCGTCCTATTACAGTGCCAACAATCGGGTTCAATTCCTTCTGTTACAGTGCTAACAACCCACGTTCAATTCCTTCTGTTATAGTGTCAACAAACGGGATCAATTCCTGCCATTGCAGTGACAACATACATTTTCAATTCCTGCTGTTACAGTGCCAACAACCCTGGTTCAATTCCTGCTGTTACAGTGCCAACAAACCGGGTTCAATTCCTGCCGTTGCTGTACCAACAAATGGGTTTAATTCTTGCAGTTCAGTGCCATCCAACGGTTTCAATTCCTGCTGATACAGTGCCAAGAAACGGTTTCAATTCCTGCTCTCACAGTGCCAACAACCCCGGTTTAATTCCTCCTTTTACAGTGCCAACAGCCCAGCTTCATTTCCTGTGTTACAGTGCCAACAACCCTGGTTCAATTCCTGTTGTTCAGTGCCAAGATACAGGTTGAATTCCTGCTGTTACAGTGGCAACCAACAGGTTCAATTCCTCCTGTTACAGTGCCAAAAACCCCGGTTTAATTCCTCCTTTTACAGTGCCAACAGCCCAGCTTCATTTCCTGCTGTTATAGTGCCAACAACCGAGGTTCAATTCCTCCTGTTACAGTGCCAGCAACCCAGGTTCAATTCCTGCTGTTACAGTGCCAACCAATGGGTTCAATTCCTGCGGATACAGTGCCAACAGCCCGTGTTCAATTCCTGCCGTTGCAGTGGCCACCAACAGGTTCAAATCGTTCTATTACAGTGCCAACAATCGGGTTCAATTCCTTCTGTTACAGTGCTAAGAACCCACGTTCAATTTCTCCTGTTACAGTGCCAACAAACGGGTTCAATTCCTGACATTGCAGTGACAACATACGTCTTCAATTCCTGCTGTTACAGTGCCAACAAACGGGTTCAATTCCTGTGTTAAAGTGCCAACAACCCTGGTTCAATTCCTGTTGTTCAGTGCCAAGATACAGGTTGAATTCCTGCTGTTACAGTGGCAACCAACAGGTTCAATTCCTCCTGTTACAGTACCATCAACCCAGGTTCAATTCCTGCTGTTACAGTGCCAACCAATGGGTTGAATTCCTGCTGTTCAGTGCCAATAAACAGGTTCAATTCCTGCGGATACAGTGCCAACAGCCCGGGTTCAATTCCTGCCATTGCAGTGGCAACCAACAATTTCAAATCCTCCTGTTACAGTGCCAACAACTGGGTTCAATTCCTGCTGTTACAGTGCCAACAAATGGGTTCAATTTCTGCTGTTTCAGTGCCAACAAATGGGTTCAATTTCTGCTGTTACAGTGCCAACAACCCACATTCAATTCCTCCTGTTACAGTGCCAACAAACAGGTTCAATTCCTGCCATTGCAGTGATAACATACGTCTTCAATTCCTGCTGTTACAGGGCCAACAAACGGGTTCAATTCCTGTGTTAAAGTGCCAAATTCCTACTGCTGTCTGTAAGGTGTTGTTATGTTCTCCCTGTGACCACGTGGGTTTCATTTGGGTACTCTCGTTATCTGCCACATTCCAAAATGTACAGGTTATTAGGTTCATTGGTCACCTGGATCTATTGTGCGGCAAGGGCTGGAAAGGCCTGTTATGGTGCTGCATCTCTAAACAAGAAGTTTTATATTTTTGTTCATGTACTGTGGTCCATCTTTGATTGTTTGTGAAATAAGAAGGCAGTAACAGTCAACTAATTGGTGTATCTAGGGTCACATTGTTCAACGTTAAACGTTCAAATTAAGTCTATTATCAAAGTAAGTATATGTCACTATATACAACCCTGAGTTTTATTTTCTTGCAGGCATTCACAATAGAAGAAAGAAATATAATAGAATCAATGAAAAACTGCACACACTGAAAAACAACCAATGTGCAAAATAAGACACACTACAAACAGAAAAGGAAATAATAATAATAATAATCTTAATAATTCATAATACTGAGAACATGTTATGTAGAGTCATTGAAAGTGAGTCCAGAGGTTGTGTAATGTTCAGTGTTAAAGTGAGTGATGTTATCCACATTAGTTCAGGATCCTGATAGTTGAAGGTACTAACTATTCCTGAACGTGGTGGTTTGGGAGCTAAGGTTCCTATACCACCTTCCCAAAAAGAGAGCATGGCTGGATGGCGGATGTCCTCAATGATGGATGCTGCTTTCCTGCAACAACACTCCTTGTAGATGTGCTCAGTGATGGGGAAAGTTTTATCTGTGATGGACTGGGCTGTATACACTACCTTTTGTAGGATTTTCCATTCAAGGGATTTGGTTTTTCCAGATGTGGCCATGGTGCAGTCAGTCACTGTGATCTACCGGAATGTGTCAAAGTTCTAAGTGACGTACTGAACCTGCACGAACTTCCAAGAAAGTAAAGGCACTGCCATGTCTCAGAACCAATCCTCTGATATTGAATTGTGTAAGGTAAGGGAAACAAGTAGGGAAGTTATGGAAACTATGACGATTAAAGAGGTGTATGTACTGGTATTTTTAAAGGAATATAAAGGTGGATAAGTCTCCAGATCCTGACAGGATATTCCCTAGGACCTTGAGGGAAGTTAGTGTAGAAATAGCAGGGGCTCTGACAGAAATATTTCAAATGTCATTAGAAACGGGGATGGTGCCGGAGGATTGGCATATTGCTCATGTGGTTCCATTGTTTTAAAAGGGTTCTAAGAGTAAACCTAGCAATTACAGGCCTGTCAGTTTGATGTCGGTGGTGGGTAAATTAATGGAAAGTATTCTTAGAGATGGTATATATAATTATCTGGATAGACAGGGTCTGATTAGGAACAGTCAGCATGGATTTGTGCGTGGAAGGTCATGTTTGACAGATCTTACTGAATGTTTTGAAGAGGTTACAAGGAAAGTTGATGAGGGTAAAGCAGTGGATGTTGTCTATATGGGCTTCAGTAAGGCCTTTGACAAGGTTCCATACGGAAGGTTAGTTAGGAAGGTTCAATTGTTAGGTATTAATATTGAAGTAGTAAAATGAATTCAACAGTGGCTGGATGGGACATGCCAGAGAGTAGTGGTGGATAACTGTTTGTCAGGTTGGAAGCCGGTGACTAGTGGTGTGCCTCAGGGATCTGTACTGGGTCCAATGTTGTTTGTCATTAACAAACGTACATTAATGATCTGGATGATGGGATGGTGAATTGGATTAGTAAGTATGCTGATGATACTAAGGTAGGTGGCGTTGTGGATAATGAAGTAGGTTTTCAAAGCTTGCAGAGAGATTTAGGCCAGTTAGAAGAGTGGGCTGAACGATGGCAGATGGAGTTTAATGCTGATAAGTGTGAGGTGCTACATTTTGGTAGGAATAATCCAAATAGGACATACATGGTAAATGGTAGGGCATTGAAGAATGCAGTAGAACAGAATGATCTAGGAATAATGGTTCCTAGTTCTCTGAAGGTGGAATCTGATGTGGATAGGGTGGTGAAGAAAGCTTTTGGTATGCTGACCTTTATAAATCAGAGCATCAAGAAAAAAATAAAAAAACATGAAATGCTGGCAGAACCCAGCAGGCCAGACAGCATCTATGGGAGGAGGTAATAACGACGTTTCGGGCCGAAACCCTTCATCAGGAGTGAAGTAACATGGGATGGTCGAGGGGGGATAAGAAGTGGGGGGAGGGATAAAGTAGAGAGCTGGGAAGTGATAGGTTGGAGGGAAATGGGCTAGGGGGAAGGTGGAGAATTATGGGAAATAAAAGAGAAAGAAAGCTAGGGCTGGGAGGAGAGATTATAGTGAGGGGGGAAAAAGAGAGAGAAAGAGAACCAGACTAAAATAATAGATAGGGATGGGGGTAAGAGTGGGGGGCAGGGGTATCAACAGAGGTCAGTGAGTTGGATGTTCATGCCAGCAGGTAGGAGGCTACCCAGGCGGGAGATAAGGTATTGCTCCATCGACCTGCGTGTGGCCTCATCTTGATGGTAGAGGAGGCCATGGACAGACATGTTGGAGTGGGAATGGTCTGTGGAATTGAAGTGTGTGGCCACAGGGAGATCCCGCCACTGCTGGAGGACTGAGTGCCGGTGTTCGGCGAAACGGTCTCCCAGTCTGCGGTGGGTCTCCCCAATGTATAATGATGTAATGTTAAAATTGTACAAGGCATTGGTGAGGCCAAATTTGGAGTATTGTGTACAGTTCTGATCACTGAATTATAGGAAAGATATCAACAAAATAGAGAGAGTACAGAGGAGATTTACTAGAATGTTACCTGGGATTCAGCACCTAAGTTACAGGGAAAGGTAGAACAAGTTAGGTCTTTATTCTTTGGAGCATAGAAGGTCAAGGGGGGACTTGATAGAGGTATTTAAAATTATGAGGGGGATGGATAGAGTTGACATGGGTAGGCTTTTTCCATTGGGAGTAGGGCAGATTCAAACAAGAGGACATGATTTGAGAGTTAGGGAGCAAAAGTTTAAGGGTAACACGAGGGGGAATTTCTTTACTCAGAGAGTGGTAGCTGTGTGGAATGAGTTTCCAGTAGAAGTGGTAGAGGCAGGTTCGATTTTGTCATTTAAAGTAAAATTGGATAGGTATATGGACAGGAAAGGAATGGAGGGTTATGGGCTGAGTGCGGGCCAGTGGGACTAGGTGAGAGTAAGTGTTCGGCACGGACTAGAAGGGCCGAAATGGCCTGTTTCCATGCTGTAATTGTTATATGGTTATATGATATGATAACACAAAGGAAATTAAAGTTACTGACCTCCTTCCCCTCCAGTCCCTTAATGACATGGCAGATTTTCTTCCCAAAAATGAAGCAAGGAAATTCATAAACAATCCAGTAGTTACATGATCGGCATCACTGAGACTAAATTTTACAGAACTAAATCATAATTTTCAACCACATCCCCTTTTTGTATGATACATGAGCGTCATAGTGGTGTCTGCTTTGTAATCATATTGTTTTCTATGATGCTGACTGGATTCCCTGTTATCAAATGGGATTTATCAACCTTCTTTTGTCATTTGCCCACCTGCCTTTCCACCAATGATTTAGCTGGATGATGCTAATGTACGAAGAGGTAAATTTTGATTCAAATCTCCATAGTGATAATCCAAGAGTTGTTTTTAAACATGTAATTATTGGAATTCTGAAATAAAATAAAAAAATATTGGAAGTATTCAGCACTTCAGCCAGAATCTATATAGAAAGAGCCAATGTTAGCAATTCATTTTAAGAACGTTTATCAAAAATTTAATCTGTTCATTTATTAGTACATTCATAGAAAAATGTTGCAAAGGGTTTTCAGGCACACTGGACCCCAGTTAGAACATTAAATTTAATTAAACGTCATTCACAAACGTTGGCAGTGGATTTTGACTGTGAAACAGTGATGTCATCTGAAAGAAGATATTTGCATTTCTGGTATCACTTATCAAGAATAGTCTAACTCTGAGCAGCCTTACTTGTTCTTTATTTCTTAGTTTCTTGCTTGGGACAATGATGGTGGAGCTACATTCCATGAAGCTGTGGTACATTATTTATTTTGCTTTAATTTTCTTTGTTCTGAACCCTCTCCCACACGTTTTTAGTTGCTCCATTGTTAACCTACGCAAGATAGTATTCCTTTTGTGTAAGCCATGTCAATGTATATTCAATGTATTTGAAAGCAGAATTAAATTTTCAATTATACATTAAGATTCCATGCGGAGCGATTTGTTGGTTTTTGTGTGTGACTGAGAGGATCGGGGGGTTTGGAGTTTGATGTTCTAGCTGGCATTTTCCGTGCGGAACGATCTGTTAGTTTTTTGTGCGAGGGAGGGGGCTGTGGGTTTGAGGCACCCAAGTTTTTGTTTCTTTTTTTTTGTGCGGGGTGGGGTTGATGTCTTTCTTTCAATGACTTCCGTGATTTTCTTAGTTTTGTTGCTATCTGGAGAAGACAAATCTCATATGTATACTCCATATATACTTTGATAATGAATCAACCTTTGAACCTTTGTTGAACCTTTGAATCTACTTAGAAACTGGACAAAAGCTAGCCTTATTTTTTATGCTTGTTCATTCATTTCCTTTAATGTTTTGCCTATTGTGCAGGATCGTTTTTTCTATTGTTCCCTGAGAAAATTAGTTAAGTGTTTAAACACAAGATTGTGCTATTTAATTAGATGCGTTCCTCTCTATGGATCAAATATAACAATGTCGATAGCCCAGTAGTCAGTGTATTTGAAAATGTTTCGGTATGTGTGTGAAATCATTTTGGGATTTTTTTTGAATGAATATGATAAACTGCTAACTAAAAAAAGTCTTTCTTCTGATTATGTGATATCGTAGTTATTAGAAGTGTCAAATGCTAGTATTATGTGTAGTTAACAAACGTAAACAACTAGAACTGGCACGTTTCTCTAAGCTGTTCATATGAACTAAGGAGAAGCAGGAGCAGAGCAGAAGCCCCTTCAATCTGCTCCTCCCTTCAATGTTCTTGATTCATTTTACATCTCCTTCACTTTCCTCTTTGATCCCCTTGATGTTCAGAAGCCAGTTAATCCTGGCCACAATCTTAAATCAATGAAAATCATTCCAGTTGCATCAGAGTTTTGGGCAGCTGTCTGCGGGCCAAAGTAGAGAGTGGTAACGTAAAACTTTTCATCCAGAGCAGTTGAATGCTGTAATGAAACTGCATTCTTTCATTTAAGGATTCTGAATAAAAACATGAAAAATATAACTTCCCCTTCCCTGCTTTTCCTACTATTCTTTGTTGGCTTTTAAAATCCAGCATTACTGCTCCCTAAATCATCACATGTCCAATGTACATTTTGCTCATTTTAACCTTGGTCAATAATGTGGGACACGCCCTTCCAACCGAAAGCACACGTCCATCAAACCAATGATTATCACCATTGTTTGACACAGTTCCTTTTCTGGCAGAATATGTGTTAAAAAAAAAACAATTTACAACAATGTATGGTCTGTTTGGAGGCTGAAAGGAAGGAAGGAGACAAGAATGATAAGTGGAGACAAGATTGATAAGTATCGCAGGAAACATTCTGAGTGATAGTCCTTTTACTTGAGACCTCTGAGAAAATCATTGCTGGCTTGGGGATGGTGGGAAACTACATACTGACTTGGGCTATGGGCCCTGGCATCAGCCAGTGGAAAAGGTCACCGTGCAGATGGAGTTCCTTTTGAGTGACTTGGCAAACACCCGCTGTCTTTTTCTTTTAATATAAATTAATGCTTACTGGACAGTTAAAAAATCCACTGTAAATTTTAATAAAAAACCCCATGTGTTCAGATTCCCACTGAGCAACGTAGTGTAATAAATACATAGATCTTCGAACATGATGTTCTTACGAAGTGCCTTATTTTAATTTCATCCTAACACCACTCCCCAACCCCCATGACACCCACTCCCGCTGATTATTCTCCACAATGCTTCGAAGAAACTGGGCAGGGACACAACTGAAATAAAGACAGCCTCTTACATAATGTGATGCTGCTCATGAACGGAAGAGGCTGAAGAACTCAGGCTTGGCAGCTGAGTGTAAGGGAGCTGGCTGCAGGACCATCACCTACCCTGTGGTGGTAGGATGCCAGGGCTTCATCGGCACATTGACGTCAAGGTTACTCCATGATATGGAGTGACTGGAGAGAAACCCAGGAGGGCCACCAGGGAGTTGGCTGAAGAAGCAGAAAAGGGCAGCTTTTGGCTGTGGCTGAGGAGGAAGGACAGGAATTGGCGGACTGGCTAATCTCATTGGAAGCTACAGGGTTGGCAGGGAGATGTCCCAGGCACTGCTCTGCCACCAAGAGATGTACCAGGGCTGAGGGAGCGAAACATCGATGAATGGACATCCCTGGCAGATGAACCTGCAGCGACCTAAGGGCACTGCTGGAGAAGCTGCAGGCTGCAATGCCAAGCAGGAAACAACATCTTCCAGTAAATCTCATTGATCCTGCTGCTTTTTAACTAAACCACTGACAACTAGTGCACCAGGAGAGAGGTAGCAGGCTCCCACTTTAAATAAAAATTGGGCCTAATTGTGTCATTGTGCTTCAGTGGCGATCTTATTCCAGGATCTGAGCAGTGATGTTTGTTGACCAGGTGAGAAACACCATGGGAGTTGGATCACTGGCCAGAAAAACGTGCATAATTTTTTCAAGATATCTTATGGGGCAGGCAGTGTTCTATAGGTGCTATAAAACAAAAATGTAAACTTCAATCTTCCTCTATTCTTTCCCAGTTGTCTCCCACCAACCCCTGACTAAAAGCAATCCATCCCATTTGTTCTGCCTTCCAGACTATTGCTCTAACCAAACACTGGGAATAGATCTGCTCAGCTTCAAACAGGGCACCACAGGAGTTCTTATGAAGGTAGAGTCAAGCACAAGAAACAGGAGCAGGAGTAGGCCATCTGCCTGTCAAGCCTACTCCACCATGTCTGATCTGAATGAGGACTCAACTCCACCTACTTGCCTTTCTCCCATTGTCCTTAATTACCCTGTTGTGCAAATGTCCATCTACCTGGTTTAAATATATTTAATGAGGTAGCCTCTATTACTCCGGTAGGCAGAGAATTCTATAGATTCACTACTCTCCGGGAAAAGCAGTTCCTCCTCACCTCTCTGGGAAAAGCATTTCCTTCTCATCCCCTGAATCTTGAGGTTATGCCTTCTAATTCTAGTCTCATTCACTATTAGAAACAACTTTTCTACCTCTGACTGACCAATCATTTTCATAATATGTTTCTATAAGATCCGCTCCTTTTCTTCTGAATTCCTGTGAGTTTTGTCCCTCCTCATAAGTTAACCCTCATAACTCCAGAATCAACCCAGTGATCCTCCTCTGCACTGCCTCCAAAGCCTGTATGTCGTTCCTCAAGTAAGTAGACGTTAAATGCATCAGTACTCTATGTGAAGCCTTACCGGTAGTCTGTATCATGTGCCATTGCCGTATAACCTCCCTATCTTAAATTCAATCCATCAAGCAATGAAGGCCAACTTTCCACTTGCCTTCTTGATAACCTGTTGCACCTGTGAAACCAATCATTTGTGATTCGTGCACAGGCACTTCCAGATCCATCTGCACAACAGCATTCTGCAATCATTCACCATTTAAATAACAATCTGATATTCCATTGTTCCTTTCAAAGTGGATGACCTCGCATTCACCACATCTGCCGGACTTTTGTCCATTCAGTTAGCTTCCCTACGTCTGTCTGTAGACTCTCTGTATCCTCTGCACAACTTGCTTTTCCATTTAATTTAGTGTCATTAGCAAATTTAGATATGCTGCATTTGGTTCCTTCCAAATTGTTACTGTACTGTATATAGTGTACAGTCGTGGGCCCTACAGCACTCCGTTCACCACTGACTGCCAACCAGAGAAACCCCCTTTTATCCCAACTCTCTGCTTTCTATTGGTTAGACAATCCCCTATCCATGCTAATACATTGCCTCCACTCCATGCATCCTTATCTTCTGAATGAGTCTATTATGTAGTACTTTATCTTTGAAGGCACGACTCTCCAGGAGATGGGCATGATCCAGTCCTACCACCCTCAGCCTGTTCAAACTGCGATTGGAAAATTATGCTGACTTCTGGCATGGTGGGCTTGTCACATGAGGACAGACTGACTGACTTACAATGACACAGGAGGTGGCCATTTGGCCCATTGGTTCCATTCTCCCTTCCCATACTCCCCTGCACCCTGTACTTCTCCTACCTCACACATGCACATTAACTTTGCCATGGTTCCTCTTATCATAAACCTATTCTAAGGAGTAACCTATAGAAGCCAGTTAATCCATCACCTGAAGGAGACTCACTCAGTCACAAGGACTTCACACAGGAAGTACCTGAGGCCAGGATTGAGAGGCAGCAGTACTAACTACTGCACCACCCACGTTAAGCTTCTAAGATTTCTATTCATGAGCGTAGAAGAATGAGGAAGGATCCAGATTGAACAGGCAAAATTCTAATGGGCCAAGATAGAAGTATGTAGGAAGGATGTTGCTCTTGGCTGAGTTAAGTGAAATAGAGTGTTATAGGACATGAGATTTACGATTGAGATGAGAACAGGTTTCTTCAGAGGATATTGAAACTCTGGAATTTGCTACCACAGAGGTCTACCAAGGCCAAGTTGGTGAATATTTTTAAAAAGATAAATTGTAGATTTATAAAGCATCCAGGAGTGAGGTGAGAGCTCGGGAACATGGCATTAAGACTGAGGATCAGCTCTGATGATATTGAATGTGGGGCAGGTTCAAAGAAATGAATGGCTTTCCTCTGCTCCTATTTTCTATCAGGGGAATAAAGAGAAAAGGAATGAATGAATGAAAAGCATAAAGATTCATCTAGTTTGGCTTTTACTTACCTGACCGTCAGAAACATGGTAATAGATTTGCTGATTAGTCTCCATCAATTTGTCTGCAAGAGGTTGACATGGGATAAAGAAAATCTTTGTGGAGGAAAATGTTGTGAGCCATCTGCTTCACTTGCTCTAGGGGGCTGTTCGAATTATCCATATACTATATCTGAGGGTAATCTTGCTTCAAATGCTCACCTAAGAAACCTGTTTAATAATGAAATAATTGCTTTCTCCTTCCAGTAGAGTCTTTATCCACAAGTTCTATGTTTTTGAATAGGATGGCATGTTCTACATCATCCTGTCACTTCTCGACCACTTTAGTTCCAGTGAGAAAATTACACAAACTTAATTACATCCAATCCAATTATTTGGGCAACTCAGTCCTGATGAAGAGTCTCAGCTTGAAATGTCGACAGTTTTTTCATTTCCATTGGTGCTGCCTGACCTGCTGAGTTCTGCCAGTGTTTTGAGTGTGTTGCCCTGGATTTCCCGCATCTGTAGGTTTTCGTCTGTTTGCAATCATTTGGCCAGCTGTTTTCTTTACGCCTTCCATAGATCTAATATCAGTTCTGTAATGTGGTGTGCATAATATTTTTTGTGTAATCACAATGACCATTGCAATTTTCAATATGAAGGGACAAAATTAGCATGGATTTTAATTTTCACTAAGAAAAGCAAGCAAATATGTGTGGCTCAAGTCTGAAAAGTATCAGATTATGTCCCTGTACAGATCACTCCAGACCGCAGCTAAGCAGGCCTGACATGAAACTTTGAGTTCCTTCAATTTAATTATAGCACTTATCACATGGTGAACATGATGCTCACTGAATCAAACGCTGAAGAATGATTTAATACTGAGTCGCTTTGATCCCTGGTCTGAACTAATTTTGTTGCTCTCTGCTGCAGCAACTGTAGGTTCAAAGAACTGGCCAAAGTACGTGTGGGGAAAGAAGAGCTAAGTGCCAACATTTCCACACCAATGATCCCGGCAACATTTACCTAGCTGAATTGGTCTCAACTGCGATGGCTTTCCTAGTCAAGTAAGGTTACCATGAATCACTGCCTGAGTTGCAACATGAAGGCAGTCTTTTGATTGAAGGGCTGACTAAATCCAGGGATAAATACACCCTAATGAGTCAACTCTCTCGAAATCAAAAATCCTTAAGGCAAATAGGATTCTTAACTATTGGGAGGGAATTCAATCCAATGCAGGTACACAGTGGCTTACTTTCTGTTGGTGGCACTTATACACAATTTCTCATAGTGTGGTTATCCGGTGAAAAGTCTTGACCCCAAATGTTAATTGTGCATTTCCTCTGTAGATGCTACCAGACCTACTGACTTCTTTCAGCAACTTGTTTCTTAAACATAATGATAATCTTAGGGTAATAGGAGCAATCTATCTACTTTATATCAATTTGGAAAATAAAATTTCACTCACTAACCTTTGGAGGGTTGAGCACAAAGTAAACATTGACATGAAGGACAATGTGAATCGCAGCTACTCTGTGAGTGCAAATTAAATTATATTGTGCACTGATTAAACCTCTCTAAGGCCTGAGGAGGGGATTATGAAGTTGGTCAACATTGGACAATTCAGGTGGGATTTTGAATACACTGGAAGTATTGGGAGTATTAAACTATATGCCTTTTACACGGCTGCTTTCTTCTGTGCAGGTGCTATCATGAAATATCTGACTCATCATTAGGTTCACGAACTTGATATTAAATACACAAAAGTTGCAAATATTTTCCTTATGATGAATATTCATCAAAGATCTAGTTGGAATCAGTGTACAACCCAAGTCTGAGCCATGCTATGCCCATCTAGAGCATGCTGTGGACCCTGACAATTAACCAAGGGGTCTGTGGATCCCAGTAAGGGAAACCCTGCTCTGGTGTATGCAGAGTTAACTGATCAAAGCCAGGAATTCAATAAGATAAATAGTCTGTGAAGCAGAAAAATCATCTGATATGATATGCGAGCTCTCCTTTATATCTAATGGTCCTTTGCACAAGTGGAGGCTATGGTAACTAAGGGTATATGCATTTTTTAAATTATAGTATTTACTATCCTGGGAATATTCACTATCCAGGAAAAAAACACATCTCTATACAGGTAGATTGCCAGTGACTTCGATTGTATTGCAGCAATCTATTTATTTATTTAGAGATACAGCATGGAACAGGTGCTTCCTGCCCAATGGGTGGCACCGCCCAGCAACCTATCTATTTAACCATAGCCTAATCACAGGACAATTTTACAATTAACTATTACTAATTAACCTCCTAATATGTACGTCTTTGCAATGTGGAAGAAAACAGAGCACTTGGAGGAAACCATATAGCAAGGAGGAAAACTGAATACTAAAGTAAAGAAACAAAAACTACAGTATACTCTCAGCCATCTGGTATCGATGAGGAATGGGGGGTGCCAGTTGTATGAACAGACTGGTTGCATGGGAATTGGCTGAAAAAGTATTCAATGTATAAATTGCTGAGCCGTATGTCATCTCCTTATTCTTTTGAATAACAGTTTTAAAAGCTATTCTGTATTTTAAACTAAACAGCATTAATTAAAATACAGCAAAATAAATGAGTGACAGCACTAGCCATCCAACTCCAAAGGGAATGTTGCTGATAATCAGCCTATAACTGCACAAATACACTAAAAATGTTTTAACACACTTCGTATAATATTTGAGGTGAAATTTGGTGTTTGTGCTTATTTTTTACAAGAACATTTTTTTAAAAGTTCAACATAAGTTTATTATCAATGTACATATACGTCACCATATGTAACCCTGAGATTCATATTTTGCGGGCATACTCAATAACTTTATTAATAGAACCAACAAAAGATCACACCAACCTGGGTGGTCAACCAGTATGCAGAAGACAACGAACTGTACAAATACGAGAAGAAAGAAACAATGACAATAAGTAAATAAATAAGCAATAAGTATCAAGAACATGAGAAGAAGAGTCCTTGAAAGTGAGTCCATAAGTTGTGGGAATGTTTCAATGAGAGACGAGTGAAGTTTGGTTCAAGAGCCTGATGGTTGAGGGATAATAACTGTTCCTGAACCTGATGCTGTGAGTCCTAAGGTTTCTGTACCACCTTCCTGATGCCAGCATTGAGAAGAGAGCATGACCTGGCTGGTGGGGTACCTAATGATGGATGTTTTCCTGCAACAGTGCTCTGTGTAGACGAGCTCAATGGTGGGGAGAGCTTTACCTGTGATGGACTTGGCTATATCCACTACTTTTTATAGGATTTTCTGTCCAAGGGTATTGGTGTTTCCATACCAGGCTGTGATTCAGCCAGTCAATATACTCTCTACAAACATCTATAGAAGTTTGTCAAGGTTTTAGATGTCATGCTGAATCTTCTCAAACTCCTAAGGAAGTAGAGGCACTGCCGTGCTTTCTTTGCAATTGCACTTATGTGCTGGGCCCAGGACAAGTCCTCTGAAATGATAACACCAAGGAATTTAAAGTTGCTGACTCTCTCTACCTCTGATCCAACGAAAAGGACTGGCTCATGGATCTCTGGTTTCTAGTTGCATGAGAATTTCAGCGGCATGAACACAGAAAACACTGGACAACAATTTTTTTTCATAAGTGTTGCTTCCTCAGGAGTTTTTTTGTGTATGACAAACTACTTGAAGCTGAACACAAATCTAATGTCAGACTACTCGTATCACATAGGAATTTGGAGGAACAGGAAATTAACTTTTTTTTTTGAATATAATGTGTTTCATTGCATAACAGTGCTGACACATTGCAATAGTTCAACTCAGCCAAACCTGTTTTGTTGATGATTTTCATTTGTATTCAGTGTCTGAGGTTTCTCGCTAAGTGGCCAACAATAATCAGCCAGCACTAATGGATTCCAGTTGCCCTGATACCACTTCTCCATGACCACAATGTCCTGCTGAAACTTTTCACTGTGCTCGTCACCAACAGCGCCAATATTTGGAGGGAAGGAGTCAAAATGGGAATGCAGAATGTGAATCTTTTGCAAAGAAAATTTCAGTTTGTAATAGAACTAAAGCATTGCAACTCAAAATTCTGCATAGAGCCCGTCTGACTCCAGATCATCTCTCAAAATTTAAGACGGGGGTTTCTCCAATGTGTTCTAAATGTAAAGTAAATACTGGAACTTTCACCCACTGTTTTTGGACTTGTCCTAAACTTCAGGCATACTGGAGTGATATTTTGGGTGACACAGAAAAGATTCTGAAGATGGAGGTTGAACTGGACCCGGTGTCTTTTCTCTTAGGCTTCCCCAGCAGACATATTATTAATGCACATCAGAAAAAACTTTTTAACATCCTGATTTTTGTGTGAAGAAGAACATTTTACTTTGTTGGATATCCGATAAGGCCCCTGGACTTTTTGGGTGGTGTGAATTAATCATGGAATACATTCCTTTGGACTTTTTAACACGTATGGTATACTCAAAAACAAATAGTTTTTATAAAACATAGCAACCTTTTCTGCAATAGGTAGATGTAAACCTGTCTGCTATACTAATAAGGGCTTTTGTATAGGATGTTGTGGTGATGTCTATATTTTGATGGATGTGTTCTGATAGCTGATATCTGTGAGGGGAAGAAATGTAAATGTATCTGGTAATTGAAAGTTTTGTTATGCTAAGCCAAAAAAAAAATATATATAAAGAAAGTGAATCTTCAGTGACATGTTGCACTTCATGGCATTGTCTGCTTGAAGCATGTTCTCAACCAGCTGCATGTAGTTTGGTGCTCTGTAGTTGCCAAGAAAATTTTCAACAACATCCTTGAATGCCTTCCATGTGATTTTCTCCAGTCCCATGAGAAGTGCTTTGTATTGCCTATCACTGATGGCCTGTTTGATTTGTGGACCAACAAAAATACCTTCCTTTGTCCTGGCATCATGTTATTCTGGGAAACATCTGTCTCAAATTTCAAAATCCTTCACCTTCCTCGTTCATCGCTTTCACAAAATTTTTCATAAGCCCCAGTTTTATATGAAGAAGGAGGCAAAAATATATTTGTTGGGTCTACAAGCAGCTTATGTACCACACTTTTCAGGCCTGGAACCAACTGCTTGTGAAGTGGCCAACTCTTTTGAAGGTTATGAGATTCTTTAGCTCGGCTGTCCCATTTGGAAATGAAACAACCGTACTTGCTGTATCCATCCGAGCTGCATTCCTAGTAGAAGCCTTTTTAAAAATCTGTCCTGCCACGCAGCTTCTGTCCTGCCTAAGCATGCCCGGGTATGCCTGGACAAGATAGAAAACCTTCCAGCTTACATTGTGGGCGACATTTTGATTTGACTTGAATTATGAATTGAAATAACAAATATAGGCAATTTCCAAACAATAGTGCATGATGGGGAGATTTCATGGTGATTTCCATGATCAGTAGCCCAAAATCCATAAGATACACCCAAAAGTATTCAGGAAACAAAATCTCTGTTGCCCAGTGTCCACTGTTTAATGTAAGTTCATCTGAGACTGATTTAAGACACTCATTTAAAAAGTTATGTTAATAGCCTGAAGATCAAATATTAATGGTGTTAAATGAATTTATACTTTAATACTGATCTATAATGAGCAACAAATGAGAGAAACGAAAGGTGTTATTTCTCAAATTTGATGTGGACTTATGCATTGTTCAAGATTGGGGTATTGTCTAACAGTGGATAATGGAAATGAACTGTATTAAACTCTTGAACTTTTGGTATATCCTGACCCTTGCTGGTCTGAATGGATGTCAGAATTGGGCTAGGCTGTGTTGTTGACAACATGATATGGAGCACCTTAGTGATGCTCATGGTCCTATGAGGCATAACTCCAGTTGTGGAAAGATTTTCTCAAGATTCTTAAATTTTACCGGCCCCTTTGATGCCACAACACCAGGTGTAAACTTAAGACTGAAGTGAAATGAATTTAATTTTCCCCTGGTATTCAGCCTTTTTATGTATGCTTGGACCAAGGCTGTAAAAAGACCTTGAGGTGAAAGTTCCTGATGCAACTCAAACTGAGCTCAGCAAAGAATCAATTCTGCTGTGGATGATTTCTCCTCTCACTTTATTTATTTATTTATTACTTTTACTGATGATATAGGTGGTAATCTGCTGGAATAAATTTGTTCTGCTTTTGTAGACAAGTCATAATATGGAAACTATACTCCTTTATGGAATAGTTATTAAAATTATAACTGCAATCTGACATGGCTGGCTCCAAAGGATGTCGTCGGATCTGCAGTTGGTATATTGATGCAGTCCTATACCCTTTGGATTATCCACTACTTTCCTGGGCAGCTACTTATCCATAGCAATTTCAACTCCCTACCAACTTGCTTGATTCCTTCCAATTATTAATCTTTCACCTTGCCCGGTCTTCAATGTCAATTACCTGTCTGTTGTTCTGTAACTTAATTCCTGCCATCCACTGATCTACCAAACCAATCCCTCCTCCCCGACCTGCTAAACCGACACATCCATTGTCCTTGCCGCCTCACAATATCACTTCTATGATAAACGTCCTTCTGTTTCCTTTCAGTCTTCCCTGTTCTTGGGCATCTCTCACTCCAGGATGCCAGCACTGCTTTCCACCCTGGCTGACACTGGAGCTGCCTGGTATCCATCATTTTATCCACATTAGTGATGTCTAAATGGAAAGGCATTTCTCCTGTGGCCTTTGTGCACAACAGAGTATTGCTGAAGCCATCTACCCAATAAAATATTGTTTGGTTCCCTCTTTTTAGAGAGTTTAATACACCCAAATAGGTGCAATTTAATCTCTGGGCAAATCCATTTTATGGATAATGGTTGAGGGATAGGTATTGTTTGGGATATCAGGGTCAATTTCCTTCTTCAAAGTGATGCTGTGGGATCTCCCACATCCACACAGAAAACAGCTAGGGTCTCCAATTAACAGATGGCATAATACACCATCGAAATGGCACACAAAGCGCTGGAGGAACTCAGCAGGTCAGGCAGCATCTATGGAGGGGAATCTATGGAGTCAACCTTTCAGGCAAGGTCATCCACGGAATGACCGCTTCTGTTGTCCACCAACAACTTTGTACTGGGAGAGAATAACAACAGCTCCAACTATGGACCTGTATCCCAGAGGAAATGGGGGTCGTCGCAAAGGGGAAAACAATACAAATAAAATAATTGTAGAAAAAAATGATGACGATACGGGGAAAGATCAGGGGAATAATTAGCTCATAGCCCCCAGAGGCCAAATGACCATCTTCCGTGTTACGGTTCTCTTTTATTTTAATCTTGGGTACAGTTGGGTACCTTAATTTGCATGGTAAATCCCCTCCGGGTTTGCGTGAGTGGGCGTGTAGGAGGCCCAAGCTGAGAAATGACACATGATCTCATTTTGAGTTGTTGATTTCAGATTGCAGCCTTACTGCAAACTCGCCGCAGCTGCGTAAAGAAACCGTTTGTTCCAATGAAGGCGAAGTGCGTTGGGCGCTGACTCAGTTCCTCCCCTTGGCTTTCCCGAGCGGATTCGGACGGAGAGGCAGGCACCCTCGTCGTTCGCGCTCCCCGGCGCGGACGATGCCCTGCGCTGTCCTCCGCAACACACTCGGCATACGACCCGCTCGCCGCCGGCTCGGGAGCTGCGATATCGGCGGTAATGGATGGCTCCGAACAGCCCAACGCCTTCAGGAGGTCCCGCAGCTTCCACTTAAAAAACTTCAGAACATTCCTCAACAAAATGAGCCACCGAGGAGCGATAGGTAAGAACAGATTCAGCCTTTCTACAACTCGTTTTATCAAATGAGCTGATTGGTAATATAGAAAAAGAAGGCGCATACAGTAATTAGATTCTGCTTTTGATAGGAGCATGTTGAATTTATGATAGTGTCTGAGAGCCCCTTTTTTCTGGCTGAAAGTTTATACAGTGTATGTAACAGCACATCCGATGCAGAGCTCCCGAGAATTTCTGCATTCGCTCTGTACTGTTCTACACTGCTGCCCCTTGGCACTGAAATACTGTACCAGCTTCGAAGCGGAGTCAATCTGACAGTACCGCGTTTGAAATACACAGTCGGGTTGTAATGTCAAATAACGACTAATCTTCTACCTCATTATAAAACAGTGCCTGTGCTAGTTTGGCCGCGTGGTTTACCCCTACGCACTTCCCATTCTCACCTTTCATGTCACAACTTTTGGTCTTTCAGCATTTATACGAAAAATATTATTATGATTCAAAAATAAAATAATCTAGTTGTAAGGCGGAGTGTTGAAGTGCGGTTGATTTGAAAAGTACCTTCAGAATGTTTATAAGGATTTTGGTTTGTCAAGATGGTAGTTTAACTTGCAACATCTGGTGTTTCATTTTCACTTACAACCAGCTTGTTAAAACTGCCAGTTTGGAAAGTTTTTAATCAAACTGTAAACCACTGCAGGATGTTCACCACAGACTTTGAATATTGCTGATTTTGGGTGATCTGGAGTGCTTTGAAGGGTTCTGTGTTTGTTGGCTGGCCTCTGGAGGGGCAGGATTTAAGTCCTTTCTATTGGCTTTGGCATCTTTGATCACAGAAGGGTGGAATTCAGCCATTCCAGATTACAATGCAGGGACATCTAAAGAGATTTACAGGCAGTTGGTATACCTCCAGTGAGAATGGGATCAGGTTAAGTTGTGATCCTCTCCAGTGTGTGTTTTTCGCCCATGTTCTGTACGTGGACTTGCATGTGGCTAGTTACAAGCATTCTGAAATTGAACTATATGTGTTTTACAAATTACTGTAGTTCATTCCAGTCATACAGAAACCAATTTTCACCGTAGAAAAATGTTGGAAATGTGCACCAAGATGTCTTGTTTATATTGATTATGATAATGTTAACCAGGACAGCACAATTCTCTTCTGAAAAATACGCAGTGATTCCCTCCTGCTTTTAATATCCGCAGCTGACGGAGAGTGATGCTTCCTCTGACAGCTTTCCATAATGTTATACTTAAAGCAACTAAGTTACCGGTAATTCAAAATGCACTTCCAAGTGCAACAACTGGAGGCAGTCTAAAAGACAGTATTACTGAGATGAACAAACAAAAACATTGATTATTTGGGCCTATATTCTAATTGCACAGAAATATTCAAAGTTCAAAGTAAATTTATTATTTATGTGCTAGTACTGTACATCACCAAATAGTACACTACCCTGGGATTAATTTTCTTGCAGGTATTCACAGTAGAACAAAGAAATCAATAGAATCAATGAAAAACTACACATCAACAAAGTCTGGCAAGCAGCCAATATGTGAAAGACAAACTGTGTAAATACAAAAAACTAAGAATAATAAATATGTTAGTAAATAATACTGAGATCATGAGTTGCAGAGTTCTTGAAAGTGAGTCTATGCAACCTATAGGTTGTGACCATTGATCAGTTCGGTGTTGAGGTGAGTGGAGTTATCCATGCTGGTTCAGGAACCTGATGACTGAAAGGTAATATCTGTTCCTGAACCTGGTGGTGTAGGTCCTGAGGCTCCTGCACCTCCTTCCTGATGGTACCAGTGAGAAGAGAGCATGGCCTGGATGATGGATGCTGCTTTCTTGTGACAACTCTCTTTGTAGATGTGCTCGATAGTGGGGACGGCTTTTCCTGTGATGGGTTGGGCTGTATCCACAATTTTTTGTAGTCATTTGATATTTCAACTAGCATTTTTCCATACTTGCTGCTGACTTAAAAAATGTTTGAATATACATTTTCAAAACCCATTCTGTTAACTTCCGTCATATAGCTGATCCAATCATCAGTGGTCCATAAGACAGTTTGTGCCACCATTTGAGCATGGCTGACTTACTTTCCATCTTAACGCCATTCTCCTGCCTTCTCCCTATATCCTTTGCTGCCCTTATTAATCAAGAATATTTCAACCTGTGCTTTAAATATACTCAATGATTTGGCCTCAAATGAAGAAAGACAAGATCATGAGTTGATAAAGGGGGATATGAATAGAGTGCTAGAATAAACTTCACCCATGAAGCATTTGTAGGTAGCTCATATCTTCCTCCTTCCCAACTTAGTCAGCTGTCAAACCAGCTTAATGCTTAGGATGGTCTATGCAAGTACAATTTCATCCAGCAGCTTTTCAGTGTGACTGATGGGGAATTACTGTAACATGTGCTCTGTTACTGGTACATAAAATAACCCAAAGTGGGCGTACAGCCTAGAAAAGGCTGGCAAAGAATGGTAAAGAGCAAGTTCAAGGCTTCAGTATTTGGATGTGAATATGTAGAAATCATGAACTTGCTGCTAATTATGTGGGGAATACAGTGGGAATTTACAAACAAGATGTTAGATATTTCCACAGAGCTCATCAAATTCAGGAAGCTGATCAATCCTGAGAACTCATCAAAAATTTGGAAGGTATATTTCTGTATAATCTGCATTGAATATAATCACTGTAATCTTAGACATCATCTTAAAATGTAATAATAAACAGACATAGTCAGAAATCAGAAATGCAAAGGAGTGGAACAAAGTGCTGAGGTCACTGAGATGCTATCTGGGGAGATGAATGTCTGGTTATTCTGGCTGCTAACCATATAGTCATCCAAAAGTGAACTCAGTGTGGCTTTGCACTAGACTGAGTCTCCACCCAAATAATATTTTAATCTCTCATTCTGGCCAAAGGGACTTGCAGTGCCAAGGTTACCTTAAATTTATTGGAGGAGAAGCAAAACAAAGGACAAAAAGGTTGTTGTGTCATTAATGACATCTGTCAATCTCTGGCAACATTATAGGGCACTCTGGAAAATATTGACCAGCACACAAGTCACGCTGCAAATTTCATTGGAAGATATTGGTAGGAAGTGGAACTAATTATGCAGTTGTGCAGTTTTTCCTGTCTTTTGTATGGAGTGGTTATATCTGCAGAGATACTGTATTGCTGTTGTCATTTAAGCATGTTATCTTAAGGCTCGTTACTATGAAGGCCTAAAGCTATGAATTCATTTTCAGAGGGTTTCAGGTTAGTCATAATGGAAATCTCATTTGAAGTGTCAGTAAATCCACTTTTACCTTTAGGCAATCATCTATAATTCAACTTTATAATGAGGAGGAGAGGCTCCGGGATGGGAGAGGTTTCTGATGGTGTCAAAAGAGAATAAGGAGAATGCAGTTACCCGGCTATCAGATGGTACAGAGCACAAAATCTTCTGTTGTCTCAGGAGACTCAGTACTCACAATTAGGTGCTTCAAGTTTTACGCAAGTTCTTGGAATCTGACCTGAAGCCATGTTTGAAGAGTTCTATTACTTTGTTTGCAGAGGTGATGACATTTCGCAGATCAAAATGCTTCCAGTCTGTTGCAGAAGATCTGCAATATTTCATTTGTGATTCACCATGGATGTTGGCAGGTGATAAGAACTCCCCTACTTATGTCATCTTTATGAAGGTTGTTTCTCAAAGTGAGGGATCCAAAGTGATAGCATACTCAAAGTTGAAGGCACTGTGTATTGCACTCATATAAGAAAAGCATCAGTACGAAATATGGTGTTTATATCAACAAGAAGGAATAATATTCTCCAAATATTCAGCTGCGATCAAAGGATATGATCTAGACGATCAATATGAAGTACATTATTAACTAAATGATGCCTGGTCATTTTTGCAATTAAAGAAAATATCAGTGGTGGTTACTTGGAGATAAGAAACATCCTTCGTGAGAATTCTTACAGTAATGTTGAAGAGTGGATTGAGGCTGGAGTTAGAGTAGAGCATGTGTTGGAATGCTGAAAGGATAAGTCTTACTATCTTCACATTTTTGATGAAGATACATACTATATACCCTACGCTGCAGCATTTAATTTCAGTGACAGGGATTGTCTTTTGAAATTTGCATAATTAAATGCACATAGGCTCCGCCAGGATAAAGGGGGTAAACAATTTCAGGAAATTTGTAACTGAGATGAAGATGTCCAATTTCCGTGAGTGTATCTTGTGCCAAAGTGGCTGATGGCTCTGGCACCCACAGTGCTGGAAAAGTATAAACTGCAGGACTCATTGCAACTTGATACTGCATTAGGAGCATTGTCAGACTGGCAGCGAACGGAAGCTGAATCTTGGGAAAATCTGCATCCCAGTCACTAGGGCTGGTCATATTCTCCAACATTTCTGTGATTTCTGGAAGGTAAACTAAAACTAATCCTCCTACTGAATTAGGGATCAATTTGACGCTCCTACTGTTGTTAAATTTTCATCAAATTGCTGAAATATAAATGGGGCTAAAGTTATATGATAGCCATGTGCATATTAAAAATTTGTAATGAGTCATACCAATTGTATGCAAATTTACCAACCTAGTATTGAAAGTCATAGTACGGGAAGTTGAAAGAGAAGCACATGGGATGTTGACGAATAAACATTATTAAGTAATGGCAAATTTTGGAGCTTGGTCATTGGCAGAATAATTATGCGGAGAGACTAAGGTGGTGCCTGTATGACATATTCAACAAGCTGGAGGCTTCTGATGCAAAAACACTGAACTTTGATAAATGTGCTGAGATCAGTGGTGAGACTAAAGATCAGATGTGCAGATATGCTGCACTTCCCATGGTGACAAGAGGAACTGAAAGTTTAAACCTTATGACAAAACTAAATAAACTATTGAATTCGTAGCCTAGGGGTTTTTGATGAGTTCATTTTCTGCTTGGCAGAAGTAATCACAGCAAATTTAATGCCACTAGACACCGCTCCTTTCCCCCGCTTCTCAGGATGACCTTTAGAAAAAGGCAGCTTCTGGTTTTGCTTGAGCTGTAGACATGTATCTCCCTGATGGGGAAACCATTTCCCCATTCCGGCTCTTGTTAGGATGGCGTGGAGTTTGTTACGGTTCGATAAAGCTTATATAGCTCATTTGTGCCTTGGGCAGGAGCCTGGCCTGAGTTCAGGGTAATGTTGCAAATAGTCCTCAGAGTGGTTTAGTAACCTGCTCCTTAGCAACCTCTAGAAAATGAAAGTTGACTCCAAGTGCGGTCGCTTGTAGCACTAAGAATTCTTTGTTATAGAATGCTTTCGCTACCCATCTTCATTGTGGCACTGTCAAGTTATGATACAGTCACCATCTTCATTACATGAATGTCATGGCAAACTTCACCGTCATTATACAGATGTCTGATAATAATCTGTTATATCTACCCCTTTTCATAGTCCTTTAGCTACGTATTGCCATCAATAAACTTTTGAATACATGCCACTGTCATTATAACACTCCTTTCATCATACATCACTCCTGATATAAACCACCCCATTAAAATATTGTCTCCATTGCATGCTCTTTCCCTCCTTTTAATCACATCAACAAGGCTGCTGTGTTTTGCACCCACAGGATCATGTTATACGCATGGGAATCCCAATCTCGAAATTGAAAGGTTGGTATAAAAAAGGGACAATACAATCCCTTTTTTCTATGCATATAACTTTTTATTACATAGGGATTTTAGGAAGAAATATTTTTTGACTTGTTTCTGCTCACAGTTTAGTCTGTAACTGGTGATAGTTACCGAACTTCTGATAGGATCTGGAAAAGTAATAGTCATCGAGTTATATGATGTGTAAACAGGCCCTTTGGCACAACACGTCCTTGCTGACCAGGATGCCTTCCTGAATTAGTCCCATTTGCCTGCATTAGACCCATATCCTGCTAAACATTTTCTAACCAATAACCTGCCTAAATGTATTTTAAACATTGTAATGATACCCGTCTCTTTCACTTCCTCTGGCAGCGTTTTCCACATACCCACCACCCTGTATGGGAAAAATCTGCTTCTCGGGTCCTTTCCCACATCAAAATCTTTGCCTTCTCATTTGAGACTCTCCTACCTCAGGAAGTGGACTATGATAATCCATCTTACCTAAGCCCCTTATGATTTTGTATACCTCTAGAACAGGTGTTCCCAACCTGGGGTTCCACGGATCCCTCTGTTAATGGTAGGGCTCCACGGTATAAAAAAGGTTGGGAGCCCCTGCTCTGGAACATTGTCACTCCTCAACTCCCTTCACTCCAGTTCTAGCCTCCTCTTAAAATTAAAGCAACATCATTGTGAATCTGTACAATCCCTACTTTTAAAAATAATCCTTCCTATAGCGTGATCAGAACTACAGAATGTTCACGGTGCAGTCTCACCAACGTCATATACAACTGTAACATGATGTCTCAACTCCAGTACTCAGTGTCCTGTCTGTTGAATGCCCTGTGCCTCTTTCACCACCTTGTCTACCTGAATTGCCACGCTCAGGAACTATGTACGTGCACCCCTAGATTTCTCTGACTGACAATATTTCTCATGACCTGTCATTCACTTTGTATATGTTTAATTTTCTAAAACGTGCCACTTTGCACTGGTATGAGTTAAACTCCATCTGCCTGTAGCCACTTGCACAGAGTTGAAGCACAGGAAGAATCTTTGTGTTTAATCCCTTGTCAGGCTGGATCTCCAGCTGAGATTTCGAACGAATCGCAAAGGCATTTCAAAGCAACTAGCCTTTTATTTATTTGTGATAGAAACACCTGACTTCAATCTCAACTTTCAAATTGAGGCAGCCACTTGTTTGGGAAAACTCAAAAAAGCAAAAACTAATCTAGAATAGGGCTGGGATTCCCTTTGTTTATTTAGGACGCTATGCTGCTTAATTGGGACAGGAGACTGTTTCTGAACAGTTTCTAAGATCAGTTGCATGCACTTGTGTGGCCGTTAGGCACAGCACTGTGCTTAGAGTGAACAGTTTTTAAATAGCATCAGTTGTATGTGTTTGTGTTCAAAAAGCAGTGATTTTTGTCACTGGTAGTTGTCAAGAACCAAGCAGTAAGACATTTCAGAACTGTTTTGCTCACTGCGGTTTTAAGCACTCAGGCTTTGAGATGCCAGAAATGACAGGTGTGAAAATGAAATGATGTTATGACTTCAAATTTACAACTGTAAAAAAAAATTTGAAAGTATTGGCGATCATCTTGAAAGTTACAATGAAAATGAAGATTTTGAGTATGTAATCATCATTGGATGAATTCCTCCGATAACTATTACGAACGAATACAAAGTTTTATAGTACTGTAGAGGTATTGGTATTGTTGTAATTTTGTTCTGTATTTGGTAGTTTGTCTTTTTTTATACCTTTTAACTATATACATGAAACTTTGGCCAACTGGGACAGCCACTTAATTGGGCCAAAATGTACTTGTCTTGTGGTGTCCTAATTAACGTGAATCAATTGTATTTCTTGATGGTTTAGATGATAAGAGTAATCTGTTGTTTCTTTGTTGCTTGGTACATTCTGTTTTGTGTTCTCTCTGGTTCTGCCGAGCATGATGATTGGTGCAGAAATGTGTGACGACACTTACCACAAGCACAACCTTGAGTTTATTAATTGTTAATGTAAATGACACATTTAACTGTATGTTTTAATGTGATAAACAAACCTGAATAAACAAATACACCACTGACATATTGACTAAGGAGATTCAAATCTGAAACTTTAATTTATGCCAGGTCTACAGATTTCATTTGCATGATAGCAGATATGCTTCTGTTGTTTTTGGGTGCTTGTTTGCTCCTGAAGAGTATTTGATATTTTGGTTGAAAAGTACAAATGTTTAGGATCTTTTCCCAAAATGTTGACTCTTTATTTCCCACCAAAGATGCTGCCTGACCTAGGAGATCCTCCAGCATTTTGTATGTGTTGCAAAAGATTTCCAACATCTGTATAATCTTGTGTTTACAAATGATTAGGAGTCAGGTTTGGAAATTCTGTCTCACTGCGATTTGATTCATGTTGGATGATTTCCTGATGTTCATCGAAAAGAATGATTAGTTGCCCAAGGATTGTTGACCTCAGTATTACTTAACTCAGTGAAAGCAAGCAAGGATACATCACAGAACTGAGTGTTGCTATTGCTTCCCTTCCTCGTTAAGTGTGTATAGTGATCAATGTTGTGTTTTTAGCATCCTGGTTATACTTCTTTCAGCTATGTTTTGTGCTTTGGTTTTACTAATGTTTTATCACTCTGCTTCGGGCCAGACTGGCATTTAAAACTTGTGACCAATAGTTTGACCAAACTTGTGTCCAAACCATTTCAAGTCAAACAGCAACTTTCCATGTGGTGGATTTTATTTTCTCATATGATTTAGAAGCAACATAGTAAATATAAAGATTAGTAAACATACAGCGACTGGCAGCAAAGAGACTATCTCAAAATTCTGTGTTACTGCCTGTAAGTTATGGAACCTTACATGACCAACCATGATAAAATGTCACAAAAGCAATGGCTTGAGTGAAGGACAATTCTTCTCACTTCCAGTCTTCACATTTTGCTTTCTGTTTCCCGCTTTTATCTTAAAATAGTTTTCATTTCTTTATATTATTAATCGTACCAGCATCTTTTCTGCATAATCCAACTCAGTGGGATTTTCTTAACTTGGTTTCGCATTTACTCTTCTGGTTGTAGAGACAGAATTATCAGCAGTGACGTCTCTTCCCACGCCTCTTCACTCTTGCCTCTGGAGTTCTAACCGGGTTGATACCTCTTTCCTTAACAAGATGATACCCCTTGGAGGTGCAGAACCAAACCACATGTTTGCCAGCAAAACCCGTGTTATTCTCTATATTGGCAACCTCACTTCAATGTCTCTGTGCTGTCTGACGTATTCCTGGATGAACCATGGTTGCTTTTAGCTCTCTGTTCAGGTCATTTAAGTTAACTTGCTTGGACTTTGGCCCAACTTCTGTGTGCTCAATTGATTTTAATTCTCTCAGTCAGCCACAGATTCAGGTTAAGATGGACTGTATGATGGCACCAGAGAAATACAGTTAGTTTCATGTGGATCTCTTTTCATTTTATTATGACTCTGATAATCCCCTTTGCTTCTTTACAATGTTGTGCTCCACAAATAGATGTTCTGTTATGTGAGAGATGATTAAAAATCATCCGAGACACACTCATCTCTGATTTCAATACACAATTATATCAATGTTCATTTCCCAATTCTTGCTACTTATTTCATAATTCATTTAATACCTTATTCTGCTTTTAAAGGATCTTGTGTTTGTGGAGGGGAGAACAGAGCAGTGAGTGGAAGGGATAATATAGAGGCAGTAATTGAAGGCTTGAGATAATGAAAATAACGTTGAATTAAGTGAGAGACTTGGAGGATTTAGACCAGAATGGAAATATAAAACTGTCATTGGGGTGTGGGGGAAAGCAGTCCAAACAAGTACTTAGTTTGAATTAGAAATCATCATGTCAGCAAGTGGCACAACTGAAGGCATTGATTATAATATATAAGGGTGAATCTAGTTCTGATGTCTAGAGTTAAATACTTTTCAGAATCACGGAATAGAATCGAGTTAAATAAAGAGGTTGCAAGTTCCTTAGTTCAAGGAATAAATATTAGGAATAAGTGCAAAATTGAGGATGTCAGACAGACTAAAGAAGACAGTGAACAGACTGAATCTCTGTTGACCGTCTGTAACTATGCAGGGAATGTTTACATGCATTGTCTTCCCAGAGGGGAAAGTCATGATGTAACCAAGTTGGTAAGAGGATGGTGAGACAACATGATCTGTGTAAGCACCATGTGCTCTGAGTTCTATGCTTTTAGAGTTGAATAAAGCAAAAATCAAATGCAGGAGATGTTCAGAATCTGAAATAAAAACAGAAAGATCTGGAGATATTTAGTGGGTCAGGCAGCAAATGTGGAGAGAAAAAGAGAGAAGCTCTACCCTCAGCTAAGTGGGCAATTTTAAATACCTGAGCTAAGATTGTTACAATGGTGGACTATTGAGCACATCATCTGAGTTTAAACCTAGTCACACCTGCCATACGTGTAACAAATCAATGCATGTTGTCATGCACCAACAGTCTGACCCTCTTTATTTGTGAAATGCAGATGCAGGTGATCAACAATAGCTTAACAACAATAACATACAATAGCTTGGGCAATCTACAGTTGGAAAGAGGGGAGAAGAATATATTATCTGAGCCAAGATCTTTTTTGAAAGTTCACTAAGAATCTGAAGGAATATTAAAATATTCCCCTCCACCTACTGACCTTGACCATTCAACCAAGTGATGATTTGTACACTTCTCTTGTGTAAATCAGACCTATGGGAGAATGGAATTCTTTCCCTTTTGTTCACCAGGAGCCAGTTTTAACTTGGCTTATAGGAAACTGGTGGGTTTGAGTTGAATACTGGGTTCAGAGACACTGGTTATGTTTACTTTACAATGGATACAGTGGAGAGTAAAATTTTGGGTGAGCGCATAGGGTGGACACAGGTGCATAACTGGCATTTCCATTGATTTTTTGCAAGTTGGTCACCTTGTGAGTTGGGTAAGGATTGTACCCCCAGTTTCAGCAATCATTCAGGGCCCACCCATGTGAAGAGTAAAGCTTCACTACACTGCATTACACTACAAACCAAAAGTAATACCATGGCAGTGGAAAAGCAGCTTGTTCTGCACCAGGCTGTCACTTCTGAATTCCCTAAACAATAGTCATTGAGATGATGGGCAGTGAACTATTTTCCCTGGATCTATGGCAATTGAGAATTGGATTACATTTTTTCAAAATCCATTTTTAGTTCTAGTCTCACCCAACCTTGGTGGAGAAAGCCTGCTTCCATTTACTATATCTATACTCCTTATTTTTATATGCCTCTACCAAATCTCCTCTCGTTCACCTATGCTCCAGGGAATAAAGTCCTAACCTTTCACTATAACTAAGGCCATCAAGTCCTGGCAAATTTTTGGCTAATTTTCCCTGCACTCTTTTGATCCTTTTGATATCTTTCCTGTAGGTAGTGATTGAAACTACATACAATACTTCAAGTTAGGCCTCACTAACATCTTATACAACTTTAACACAACATCCCAACTTCTGTACTCAATACTGTAATTTATGAAGACTAATGTGCCAAAAACTTTCTTTATGACCGTACTTAGCTGTGATGCCACTTTCAGGAATTAATGATCGATATTCCCAGATCACCCTACACTGCCACACTTCTCAGACCCCTACTCCTCACTGAGTAACACATCTCACACTTGTCTGCATTAAATTCCATCTGGTATTTTTCATCCCATTTTTCCAGCTGGTCCAGATTCTGCTGCAAGCTATGGTAGTCTTCCTCACTGTTCACTAACACCCCCCTTCCCCCCTCCTCCCCCTCCCCAGCAGCCACAGGCCTCTAGTCAGAGAGGCAACCATCTTCTACTTCTCTCTGACTTCTCTTACAAATCCAATGTCTAATCCAATTTACTACCTCACCTTGAATGCCAAGCGACTGAACCTTCTTAACCAACCTCCCATGCAGGACTTTGTCAAAGGCTTTGCTAAAGTCCATGTGTACAACATATATTGACTTGCCTTCATCAATTTTCCCCAGTAACTTTCTTGAAAAACTGAAAGATTGGTTAGACATGACCTACCATGCACAGAGCCATGCCGACGATCCCTAATCAGTCCCTGTCTATCCAAATACTTGTATATCCGGTCCCCTATGTTATCTTACAATAACTTGCTCACTACTGATGACGGGTTCACTGGCCTATGATTTCTGAAATTATTCTTGGAGTCTTTCTTTAACAACAGAACAACATTAGCTATTGTCCCATTCTCTGGCACCGCACCCATGGCTAAGGACGTTATAAATTTATCTGTTCGGCCACCAGTAATTTCTGCATTAGTCTCCCATAGGGTCTGACGGAACAGCTTATCAGGCCCTGGGGATTTATCCACCCTAATTTGCCTCAAGACAGTAAATTCCACCTCTTCTGTAATCTGTATACAGTTAATCATCTCACTGCTGTTTTGCCTCACTTCTAAAGATTCTATGTTCATCTTCTGAGTAAATACAGATGTAAAACTCCTTTTAAGGTCTTCCCCCGTCTCTTTTGGTTCCATGCATAGATGACCAGTCTGATCTAAAAGAGGACCAATTTTGTCCTTTGCCATCCTCTTGCTTTTAACACTGTATATCTGTAGAAGCCTTTGGGATTCTTCTTCATGTGTTTGTTTGACATGCAACAAAAAAACAACTTTAAACAATTATAACAAATAAAGATTTGTATAAAATAAAGTTAGAAGTACACGAATACCAGCATGTATTTACAATGTAGACATCATTAATAAATAGTATCTTGAAGTGCTTACAGTGCAGTGACTCAAGTAATAGTGGGAGGGGGAAGTTTGCTTTCGATCTTATGAGTATTCTGATAAATGGAAGCATTTGTTTACATAGTACTTACAAAGACTTGCAAAAGGAAATCAGCTTAATTTTGTAAACTATTCTAGTGTTTTAAAAAAGATGATAACGGATTTATATTTGCACAGTATCTGAATGAACCTTAAATTGTTACAGCATAGTAAGCTGCTGATAAAGTGAGAATAGTACTGATAGGTATGATGATCAGCCGAAGGGTCTGCTTTGAGCTGTGTAACATTGCACTTAAAATATTACAATGTTCAGGACTGTAATTTGCTATAACCTTACTGAGTACAGTCTCTAGGATGCACTGGACTTGAGGTTAATATATTGAAAATGTGTGACTGTGTAAGCTCTGGAAATTCATTGCACGAGGCAGGATAAGGGAGGGTTTAGAAAAGTTAGGCTGCTTCTCTATTACTACTTGTTCCTATCACTCAGCCATAATGCTCATTATAAGCAACTGATAAACTGAATGAAGGTTGTCCTATTTTAACAGGAAATCCTTTCTCATCAAATTGAAGGATAATTGAAATGGAAAAGGGAATTTTGTTTATTTTGAGCACCCATTGCCAATGTCATGCACTCTTGTCATGTATACAATGGTTTGGATTCAGGGGAAAGTTCTATCACATCCAATAATATCCCTCATTCTATTCTTGTGTCTGTCCTTTTTCACCTTGTCTGTCTCCTGCATTTAGGCATTCTCCAATTTATCTAAGGTTGCCGTTTGAAGTTGGGTCAGAGGGAGGTTTACACAGTGAGCTCATATCCAAAGTTGAGAATTTGTTTCTCATGGAATCTTAAAAAAAAAAGAATTGTACTGATGAGGATGAGCTAGATTTCCTTCAGGTACCTATACATTGTGGAACAGAGAAGCTGAAAGCGACTACTGAGATAGACAGGGTAGTGTTGAAGGCCTTTAACATGCCAACCTTCATCAGACAGGGTATCAAGGTTAGGAGTGGGGACATTATGATCAGAATCAGGTTTGTTATCACTGACCTATGTTGTGAAATTTGTGGCAGCAGTGTAGCGCAGTAGCTATAAAGTAACTGCAGTGCCTTGTAAAAATACCCAGTCCCCAAACCTCTGTTCACATAAATGAGTATTGCAACAAGGGAGTTTGATCAATTTAACTGGGAGTTTTAATTTGAGAATCTAATGCTCCTTTTTCACTTTAGAGTCCAAAAAAATGGAGAATTGCAAAGCGTGAACAACTAAAAATACAAAAACTGTAATGTTTGCATTTCTAAGGTATTCATTCCCCATTGCTCAGAACTTAGTTGAACCACCTCTTGCAACTATTACAGCCGGTAGTCTTTTTGGATAAGTCTCTGTTAGCTTTGCACAACGTGATGGAGCAAGATTTACACATTCCTCCTTTGCAAAATTGCTTAAGCTGTGCCAGGTTAGTTACGCCACATGTACTGCTGAAACAGAAAGCATAACCTTGCCTGTGAAGACTTTGCAAAGAATCACTTAGAAGAGACTATAAAGATGTGGTAGAAGGTCTTGTGGTCGGATAGGATTAAAGTGGAACTTTTTGGCCTCAATGCTAAGCGGTACGTATGATAATCTAACACTGTGTATCAGCCAGATAACACCATCCCTACTGTAAAGTGTGGTTGGAGTATCCCCATCATGCAATGGGGATGCTTTAAAGCAGCAGTGACTGGAAATCTGGTTAGGATTGATGGGAAGATGAAGGCTGCTAAAGACAGAAAGATCCTGTGTTAAAACTTGCTAGCCTCTGCCAGAGAGCTTAAACTTGGGAGGATGTTCGTCTTTCAGCAGGACAAGAACCCACAGCACACTCCACACACCCATGGAGTGGTTTCAAATGAAGAAAATTGATATCCTCGATTGGCCCAGTCAGAGTCCTAACTTTGAATCGGACATCTCTGGCAAGACCTCAAGTTTACTGTCTGTCGTCGCTCCCCAACGTACCTGGCACAGCTTGAGCAATTTTATAAGCGGAATGGGCAAATCTTGCTCCATCATGTTGTGCAAAGCTAATAGTGACTTATCTAAAAAGACTACTGGCTGTAGTAGCTGGGAGAGGTGGTTCAAGTAAGTGCTCAGGAGTGGGTGATGTCTACTTATGAACAGCGAACATTTCAGGGTTTGAATTTTTGGCTTTTAGTGCTTTACAATTTTCCGTTTTTTTGGGATCTATATAGAAAAAAGGAGCATGCGATTTACAAATAAAAATTCCCTGTTCAGTTGATCAACTCAAACACAAAGAGGTTTTGCAGATGCTGGAAATCCAGAGCAACAAGCATAAAATGTTGGAGGAGCTCAGTAGGTCAGGCAGCATCTATGGAAATGAATAAACACTCGGTGTTTCGTGCCAGCCCGAAAGAAGCTCCTTGGCCTGCAACGGTGACTGTTTTTTCATTTGCATAGATGTTGCCTGACCTGCTGAGTTCCTTCAGCATTTTGTATGTGTTGCTCTGAGAGGTAACTTTTGTACACAGGTTTGTGAGTTGAGGTGGGCATAATATTTGAGGCATTTGGATAGATACATGGAGGGGATGGACTAGAAGGGTTATGGGCTGAATGTGGGCATCTGGGACTAGTAGGAAGGAAACTGGTATGGATCAGATGGGCTGAAGGGCCTGATCCAATGCTGTATTATTCCATGTCTCTATTCTTTATCTTCCCCATCTGAGAACAGGACGGTTTATACCTAGTGAGGCCAATAGCTGTGGACCACCATATAGTTAGAACCTCAAATGCCTGAAATTTTATTTGTCAAAATCCCATTTCACTTGAGAGCTATACTTTTCTTTTTCTGCTCCTTGATAAGGTACAAGCTTTAACCCAGTAAAAACACTTTTTTTTTTACATACATTTGTGTTTGAGCTGCACAAATTTAGGTAGCTACGCAGCCAAGTCCATTTCTATCTACAACTGAACTCCCTACGAAGTTAAAAAAAAACTGCAGCTGCTAGAAATATGAATTTTTAAGTCTCAGCAGGTTAGGCAGAATCTGTGGAAGTAGGAACAGTCAATATTTTATGTCTCTGATTCTGCACCAGGGCTGGAGAGATGAATATTGCATGTCCTGCTAACCTTTTTCCAGCATTTTCTGCTCTCATTTCACACTTGCCATGTACTTGTTGCAACACAGGCGGCTATGAGGAGCAGTTGGCTAAATTACAAGCACAAGCAACGGTCCCATTGCTATATCATGTCAGTACCAAACAGGGTGGCCTCTGCGCCATTGGGTGAATGTACAGGTCCGATGTCAATCAACTTGAAATGGGAAGGAGAGAGGAAAGTGCATTATGTGTTTTCGTTTGAGCAGCGTCTTCCTTGCTGCATCAAATTGGCATGTCCTTTACTCCACACAAGCCCTATACCAACAATGAGGCTCTCAGATGCTGAAGGAATGAGCAGGCGGCTGTCATCCTTGGCTTCACACACTGCGGCCCTTGTTCCGGGATCCTGTCAATAGGTAATTCATGGGCCGTCTCTGCGTCTCTTTCCAATTTCCTGTGAGAAGTTTAGCCTGTGAGTGGGCTCTTTGATTCCAATTTCCTTGCAGTCAAAAGGTCGCCAGAGGAGAATGCAGTTTGTGCCTGTATGAAGGAGGGGCAGCAATTCATTTTTTAAAGTCTTTTTAACCGGTGTTCAACATTTCATAATATCTAGCTTGCAATCAGTGAAGTTTATATTTGCTCCTTAAAACTTTCCAGGGAGCAGCTCTTGAATGGAAAAAATCAACTTGGGAGTGGGATTAAAGGATTTAGCCCACTCATTATCTGAAAATAATTCTGATTTATTTCCCTGAGATCAAGTAACAAATTGTTACAAGATTTACCTAAAAGTTACAAAGGACCATGTTCCTTCTTTTTGCCAATCATTTTATTTTGCCAGTTTTCCCTCTGGTTCTAAACTCTGCCATTTAGCTGTTTGAGTGTTCTCATTGTTCATTTGGGAGAGCTGGAAATTGCCACTAATTGTGTTGCTAAATGTGCTTCTAATGCACATGCAAGAGGTTGACGTCATTACTACACAGAGCAGTAATGACCCATTATAACCCATGGTTCTGCAGCAATGCACGTAAGAACAAATGCCTGTATTGAATAAGGACATTGAGCATTGTTCATTGTTGTGTGAATGTAACATTGCTGCATATCAAGGAGATGTCATAGGACCATTTTTTGGGGTAAAAAGTACATTGTATTGCCTTCCTATAAATGAAATCTGAAATGAACATTAGCGAAGTTGCTTTTCTTTAAACTCTTTCATTTTCTCTATGTTCTAGCATGGTTCTATGTGTATCCGTTCTCTAGATTCTCCTGCCCATATGCAATCTGAAGGCATTTTAGGAGGATTTTGTAAATTAGAAATTGAACAGAATCAGTATCAGGTTTTTTTTATCACTGAAATTTGTTATTTTGCAGCAGCAGTGCAATACATCAAAACTATAAATGTATATTATATAAACTATAAATATATATAATATAAATATATATAATAAATCAAATAAATAGTTCAAAAAGCAGAAAATTGGGACGTGATGTTCATGGGTTCATAGTCCATTCGTTGTGGACAGGAAGAAACTGTTCCTAAAATGTTGAATGTATGTCTTCTGGCTCCTGTTCCTCCTCTCTGATGATAGCAATGTCCTGGGTGGTGAGTGTTCTTAATGATGGATGCCACTTTATTGACGATGTCCTCATTGGTGGGAAGCCTACTGCCATGATGGAGCTGACAGAGTTTTCAACCCCTGCAGCTTCTCTCAATCCTGTCAAGTGGTCCCACCATACCAGATGGAGATGCCACCAGTTAGAGTGCTCTCCACAGTACATCTGTAGAAATTTGCTAGAGTTTTTGGTGACATACCAAATCTCCTGAAGCTCCTAATGAACTATAGCCACTGTTGTACCTTCTTTATAATTGTGACAATACGATAGGTGCAGGATAGATGTTCTGAGATGTTGACACCCAGATAACTTGAAACTGCTCATCCTTTCCACTGCTGAGCCCTGAATAACGTGGGTGTTCACTGAATTTCCCCTTCCTTGAATCAATTCAGAATCAGTTCCTTGGTCTCACTGGTGTAAGGTTGTGTTGATAGATCTCACTCCTGTACACCTCCTCATCACCATCTTAGAATTTGCCCATATCAGTTGTCTCATCAGTGAATTTATAGATGGTGTTTGCGCTGTACCTAGCCACACAGTCACAAGTGTAGAGGGTAGAACAGCAGGCCAAGCACACATCCTTGAGGTGCAAACCCAGTAATTAAGCTTTGATTTGTGGATTTTTTAATAGTTTAAATCTTAACTTTTCTGGATATTTTTATAGGTTTGATTTGTATAACTTTTCTACATGTATTAATCATTAGTCATTTTATATACTGGAATTTGACTCTTATTTCCAATTTGACTGTTTTATCCACTCTAATTTTGGTATCTGATTTGCTAGAATAGATTTGGACTCCTTGACCACTGAAAGCAGTCTTCAAATATGTTACTGACCTTTAGTTACTACAGTATTACACCCAGGTACACGTATATATCCCAGTGTAAAAGGCTTCTTGTTTATGTTGACTGTTAAATTTTCACCACCAGCACACTGTGGTTCAGGGTATGTTATCTAGAAAAAAAAACACAGCAGTTACTCACCAAGGCTTCTTCAGCTTCAGCCCGTAACCCACAGTCTTTACCACCTAGAGTACAAGGTTACAGAGGTATGGAAACATCCGAGTCTTCAGCTTCCCCTTCTAGCCATATGCTATCTTGATATGCAAAAATATTGTAATTCAAAGTCACTGGGCCTGAAATGGAGAGTTGTGGGCTATACAGGAGAAAAGGGTTGATTAAGAAGCAGGTTTATATATTTCGGCACAAAATTGTGTGCAGAAGGGCCTCTACTGTGTTCTATGAAATTACCTACCAGCTGTGGGTGTGCCTTCGGCAGAATGGTTGTAGCAGTGACTTGCTACCTTTTTGTTAAGGAATGGCACAAAGTGCTGCCCTTGCCAGCAATGCCAGTATACCTTATAAGTCAGCTAGATTGCTAGCATTCATTCCAATTAGCTTGTAGCATAGTTGGAGTCACATATCATAATGCAACATTTGATTCCTACATTGATATGTGAAGAACTCTGATTTATGATGCTCCGCCTGTCCAGTGTTGACAACTGGATTTGAGGCTTTCTGAGAATTTTGTGATGGTAAAGGTCATCTGGATTACAAGAAGCAATAATTGAGTTTATTTGTAGTGTCTTTCATACTTGAATCTCCCTTTAACTGCACTATTTTTACTTTACATTATTCAATTTCTCAGAAATTTGTGTACAATGGTTGTTCGGTCCAATCACCAACAAGAGAAAATCTGCAGATGCTGGAAATCAAAGCAGCGGTGGCTGTTTTAGTTCAGTATTTGATTGGGCAAAGACTTTCACAATGACACTGAGAATTGGTTTACTTCCTATTTCTATTATCAGGGGTCCTAATAACAAATGTGTTGTGGCATCCCAGAGAATGAACCCTAATTAGCTGGAGAAATTGAATCGGCTGAAAATGGACACTGAATAGAAGATGAGAACTTACTGATTTAGTTGTGATCTGGAATGCATTGTCAATGGAATGAGGGTAACAGATTCATTGGCAACTTCCAAAAGTAGCATCTCTTTAAACAACCAATTTGTATGGTCTTGTATATAATTTAATTTTCCTCCATCTGTTGCCTATTCTATGTCAATAAACACTGCTACTGTATGGTAATTATGGGGTTACACTACATTTGAATTCACTATAATAAATCTATCTTGTCTGCAGGGAGGTCATTCGAACAACAGGATAAGGGGTAGTTACTGTATATTGATATGGGCTTCTGGTTTATTTGTCAGGGCATTGAAAATCTGATGTGAATTCTTCAGAATGTGGGCTAATCACTGTGAATATTCTGATCTGTAGCTGATAGAACAGGAAGACAGTTTGTGTGATTTCAGTCTGGGTTTTATCAGAAGATGAATATTTCCATTTCCCATCCTTGCTAGGGTTTATTGCATATTAGTCAAACTGCAGTGTTTTTATTTATTCATGCTCAATGCTCTGCTGGGCTTTGCATTCCATTGATAATTAATAAGTTATATATTTCACTATAAGTGAGTTGTTCAATGGGGCTGGGTGGTTAATATAACTAGTGATCATATTCAACTGGAAAGAGCAATTAATCCTTGTTATTCTGGGACACTCTGCATTGATTTTGGAACAGCCCTTTGTCTGTTTGATTTCTTGGCTCATTTAGTACCCTTCTAATGTTTCCAGTTTACTTGGTGTATATGTGAATTAATTTGTTCAGCCAGGTCAAACATTGGGACCACTGACAAAATCAATGGATGTCATGGACTCTGGTTATAAAAATTACCAACCATAAAGGCCAAAGCTTTTCAGGATTTGGAGCTGGAATTTCAACAATTTGTGGGTTCTTGTTTCAACCTTCTCTTTCCAGAATGAACTGATATTTGTGAGAATTGTTTTGTGAGTTGAACATTACATTGAAACCATATATGTTTTGTGAACATAGATCATGATTAATCTGCAAAATCTATTCAGGAGTAAAATTAACCTTGAACCACCTTGCACAAGGAAGGAAGGAGTAATATGACTAATTCTGTCTGTCTGTCTGTGTTCCTGCTGTATGTGCCTTGATATAAACCTGTCTTCATCTTCCCCTGTCCCCTTCCATTATCTTCATTGCTTCCTGTCTGTATCTTTATATAGCAGATTCTGGTTGATTGGAACACATCGTGACCAGTACATATTGGACCAATTAAGCAGCTGCCCTAATTAGTGGAAATAGTTTAAGAGGTATAAGAAGATAACTGAATAACAAATTAAATAAAATACAGAACCAATTGGAACACTACCAATACTACTACAGTACTACAGACCAGTGTATTAGTTCCTACTAGTAATTGATCGAAGAATTCATCCAGTGTGGGGTGTCCAGGGAGGGGTAGCACCTCTGGTGAAGGGGTTTCTCATGTCCATTCTGGGGAAGTTCACTCACCTTTGTTCTCCACTGGATACTCAGCTCTCACCTGAGGATACAAGTGAGTGTTTGCATGCAACTGTGGCCACAACCATTGTGTCGACAGGGGTCTAAACTAAGTGAGGGTAGCCAGTGGCCTCGTAACCCAATGAGAAAAGGATGTGCCTGTCCTGGCATGTGAAGTTGGGTCTGGTGGACTGGGCAGATGAGATTAACGGTGAGGTCCAATGGCCAAGAAGGTGATTCTAAAATACTCCATGGAAAGCAAAAGGCATGATATGGCACAGATAAGACAAGTCATGGTTATCCACTGTAACCACAGTTTGTGATGACTACTCGTAGAACTGGACTTGGATTTCTGAGGTTGAGAGAGTGGAACTGTCCCAGTGTAACTACTTCTCCACCTTACAACCTCTCCCACACAGTTTCACTGTCATTGTTGGATACGAGGGACAACCAACACACTGTCGTGTTCTTTGCTTGACTGTAAATGAATGAAAATTAGTACAGGCACCTGGTGCAGATAATGAACTGCCTTCATACAATGTTTTTGATTGCATTCTCCAAATCTTTGTTTTCATTATAACATTCAAGATGATTGTAATTACCTTCAAATTCTTCATAGTTCCCCACCTACTGAAATAGCGAAACCATTTCAATTTCACTGTCAGCAGTTTCTGGCGTCTGCAAACCTGAATGCTTGAAAACAGTTCTGAAAACAGATCTTGGTGCTTATTTATCACCACTGTATATATCTGTTTCCATCCTTTGGACATTTCTTTACTCCTTTTCTGTTTTTCCTGTGTTTAGTTTCTTTCATCTGTTATTTGACTTCACTTTCCTTCAATTCCCCTTTTTCCTCATGTTCTCATTCCTTTTTCACCCTCCCTATTAACTGTCAGTACACTACTTCAGCAGCTATTTTTTGATTCACCCTTTAGTTTATCTTTCTGAGTTTTCCTTTATATTTTTATTTTAAGCCTACTGTTAGGATGTTCTGGGGTGGTAAAATGGCAGATACTAGATGTGGTCTCGAAACCACCTGAAAGCAGCTCAAGAAAGGAGCCTGGAAGTGAGGGACTAATGTAAAAGGCCACTGAAACACGAAGTAAGATGAATAATATGATTGTCAACCTGATTTTTGGGTTACTGTCATAACTGTGGATTGGAAGTTATTGCTTTGATTGATATGTAAATATAATCAAGCTAGAAGAGGTGAACCCTTCCCACCAGCATCATTAATAACCTGGAGTCACAGAGTCAGTGCATGGAGACAGGCCCAGCTGATCCATATTAACCAAGAATGCTGCATTCATGCTAGTCCTGTTTTGTTAGCATTTGGTCCATAACCTTATCAACCTTTCCAATCCATGTATCTGTCCAACAGTCTTTTAAAACTTATTACTGTACCCACCTCAACAACTTCTTTTGGCAACTGATTCCACAAGGATACCACCATTTGTGGAACAAAAAAAAAGGCTCATCAAGTCCCTATTAAATCTTTCCCCCCTCACCTTAAACCTATATCCTCTAACCTATATCCTCCAGCTGTGGGGGGAGGAGGAGATTGAGTGCATTCACCCTCTCTGTGTGTCATGTTTTATACACCTCTGTATGATCAGCTGTCGGATTCCTATGCTCTCTGGACTAGCCTGTCTAACCCTCTCCCTATAATTTAGTCCTTCACATCCTGGAAGCATCCTTATAAATCTTTTGCACACCCTTTCCAATTTAATAACATCTTTCCTGTAGCAGGGTGACCAAAACTGAACACTATAGTCCAAGTATTATCTCACCAGCACAATAACCTCTTTTTCTACTGAGTTCCCTGACTATTGAAAGCCATCATGCCCAAATGCCTTATTTAACAACTTCTCTATTTGTGACTCTAATTGTAGTGAACTGTATACTTGCACTCTGAGGTCCTTCTGTTCTATAACACCACCCAAGGCTCAGCCATTCACTGTGAACATCCTACCTGGATTTGACTTTCCAAAATGCAACATTTTGATCTTATCTAACTTTAAATTCAATTTAATGTGCATTGGCCCTCTTAATCAGCTGATCAAGATCGCCCTGTAATTTTTCATAACCTCCTGCATTGTCCACTATACCACCTATTTTAGAGTCCTCTGCAAACATGCTTACCATGCCTTGTACATTCCTATCCAAATTGTTGACGTAAATGACAAACAACTGGCCCAGCACTGACCCCTAAGTCACACCACTAGTCATATGCTCATCATTACTACTACTTGGCATACAAAGAAGAAAGCTCCAATCCCAATCTGTCTCATCCTAATATTGGAGTGTGTACTAATTATATGGAAATCTGTTTCCACATGAATTACTAATCGGGACCAGGTTAGCACAGCCCCAATGAATATGTCTGATTGCATACTCACAAAAAAGACTCCGAATTAAGTATAATTATGAATTAAGTTCTTCTTGTACTTCCAACTGAGTACAGGTATTGATTATAACTGGATGTTTCAATGACAATCACCACCATCTTCATCAGGGATGATGCCTGGGCATGTCTATTCTGGTGGTATTTATATCCCTGTAGCCAGTCCCTCTTCATTGATTAGTCCTGATCCAATCAGGTTTCCTCTCTCCCACCTTGTTTACAGTCAAACTCCAGTTCTTTCTTAGAGCAAGACCTTCGTCTTTGTTAAAGTTCTTTTGCCCTAGTTTTATTTCAAAGGCTTCCTTTACCTGGCGGTCCCAAAAGCCATTGGTGCAGCACAGTAGGTTTGTGCCGTTGAAGTCAATCCTATGGCCATTGCAAATGCAATGTTCTGTTACCACCGATTTCCAAATGGATACACCTCCTGTGCTCCTTGATGTGGGTTCCACCATGTGTCCTGTCTGGTTGATATACACTGCTCCACATTCACAGGGAATCCTGTAAACACCAGCCAACCTGAGTCCTAGGTTATTGTTGGCCCACGTAAGCTGTGACTTGACATTCCTTATGGGTTTGTGGATGGTAATAATCTGATGTTTCTTTGGGATCCTGACGATCCTTCCAGAAACCGTGGAAATATAGGGTAGACAGGAGGTAGTGACAGATTCCTCCTCTTTTTTTAAAACTATAATTATTTTCATATCTCCAAGTTAGACTTCCTTTGGCAACCATCGTTCTGCCAACAGACTGTTGGTTATGAGCAGACGCTTCAAAGCCTATCTTCATACTTGCATGAATTTTCACTGCTAGTCTTTGAGTTTTCTTCAGGAACACTCTGGCATGATAATATTTGCAACTTACATTGCATTGTACACATAATGACAGAGGATTAAAATTGCATCTTCACTGAATGAACAGTAACATGAGTGGGCAGATTTCCCCATCCCTTCATTGCCCTTTCAATTAATGATTGGTGGATTGTCATCAATGAAGATGGACATATACTTCAATATTCTAATACTGTATCTCTTCACCTGTTTGGATTGTTCAGGCTGCTCCTTATGTAATATAGAGTGAAATAATACTCAGAATAGGGCAACCTATCTACCGAAGATCCAATGTTTTATTTTGAAAGGAAAAATGTTTGAATTTTTGTTGAACTCATTCAGGCAAAAAAACTTGGCATCCAGTCAGTGCTTTGGAATGTAATGATACACTATATCATCAAAATCTCAACTTCATTGAGTTGAGTTGCGCATGATATGCAACGCAGATGCAGTTTATGTTGCTCAAGGGTCTTGTGCCGTTGTTTTACTCTTGGCACGGATATCCTTCTGCCAAACTGTCGGCTGCTGTTTCTGTCACCCTTGTTGATTTTACTAGCTCTGCCATCATTCCAACTACACTATCAATTGGATCAGTTAGTAGGTTATTTGGTCATTGGAAATTGTCCTGTGATCAGGCTAGGTTTAAATAGGTGGATTGCTGGGCAGTGTGTGGCTCATTGGGCTGGAAGGGTCTGTTCCACTAAGTATCTCTAAATGAAAAAGAAGTACTACTGAGTTCCATTCTCCAGCCTCGGGGTACAAGCCCCTGAGAAGGTGGTTGTGAGCTGTCTTTTTGAATTGTTGTGGACCTTTGCTACTCCCATTGTTTTGCTGGGCAGGGATTTCCAGTGATGATGAATGGTACATTTCCAGGTTGGAATACTGTGTGTGCCTTGTGGGTATACCATTTTATTTCCTTAAGTCTCCATGTGGGAGAAACCCACACTTTCCTGTTTCAAGCCACTAAAAGCTGTTAACTGAACAAAGGTAATAATGCAAGTAAAGAGTTAAATTCTTAAGTTCTTCCATTCTTTGTAGAAAGCCTTCTTCCCTCTTTGTGCTTCCCAGGACTGTTTCCTATTTATGAAGCTTTGTCTGCAGTGCACATTTTCAGAGGCCCATGATTCACAAGACAGTTCACTTGAATATTGCCAAAAATATTCTGAGCCGCTTCCTTCCCTGCCCCCCAGCTGCCCACCGTCAAATAGGCCTGATTGAGTAAGGAAGGAAACTGCCTGGGAAGGCTTGTCCGTTCTGGTAGAATATCAAGAATTTTTTTTTCCCAAACACTTTTTCACAAGGACACATCACCGCTTCATAAGAGGTTTTCCTTATGTTTCATTTCTTTGAATAGACTTCTCAGAAAATTTCGAGTTTGCAGCACGCCCAGTGCTTAAATATATGAGGAACGCGAAATTAGAAATGCATGGAAATTTACAGCACTATCAGAGGCATTTGGCCCATTATTTCTATGCTAGCCAAATATGGGGCTTTTTGGACTAATTCAACTTCCCAGATCATAGTCTCTGCCCTTTAAGTTTATATGAAAAAGGCACACATCCAGGTATTTTTTTTAAAGTGATGAGGGCATCTGCCACAACAGTTGGCCTCTAGCACCTCACTTAAAATAGAGCTATTCTGATGGTCAGAAAGGTGCCTTAATCAGTGACAACAATGCTCCATATTTCTACCCCAAAATTTCTCCCCCCCCACCGACCCACTCCTATTAAAACATCTAGAAAATGGTGAGAGCCGTAACAGGTCAGAAAGGTGGGTTGATACTATCAAAAGGAGGAGAGCAGCATGGACCTGCGGTTAAGTAATCTGCCGCTGTGGAGTGTGCTTCTGCTGGAAGGATGGGTGTGTCACTGAGGTTCCAGAGGGCGGTTCTTCTAAGGCATTATAGCCCAACTACAGCAAAACTCCTTGTGGTTGGAGGAGAAAATTGAACTGTTGATGATGGGTGTGGGGGGGGGGGGGGAATGTGTGATGGTACAATGATAAATAAGAATAATATATTAAATGTATTTCTGTAAAAGACATAGATCAAGAGGGAAGTAGGTGGAGTTGATCTGAAGTGAAGGAATGCTTTCGTAAGATTAATGGCTTTTTCCTGTTCCTAAAAATTCCTCTGTTCTTATGTAATGGATTTTGTGTGTGTGTGTGTGTGTGTGTATTATGTCAATGCATTTTTGTATGTTTGTGTGTATGTATGTTTCTGTGTATGCCTTTTTGCCTGTGCACTGAGTGTGTGTGTGCCTATGTTCCTGTGTATGTTTATACACGTGTTTGATTGTTTGCCTCGGGGGTGGTGGGCATGGGGGTGTGACTCTACAGTGCACAGCCGTTGCTGCCCATCTAATTTTAAACTCTGGGTCACTGCTTGCTTTGGGCTGGGTTTCAACTCTGGCGCCAGGATGACCCATGTAATTAGAAGCAAGCTGTGTGAATAAAGGCTCAATGACTATGTTCAAATGAAAACTTTTTTTCCTTCTTTCCACTTCCCATGAATGAGGTCACTCCTTGTGTGTTTGGGGGAGGAAACATAAAACAGATTGGTCGATTTAAAGGTGGGTCTCACTTCTCAGGGAATGAATACTTATTTTCATCAAGGCATCTGGATAGAATTCCAGCTGGGGTTTCTTTGAGATGCAGTCTGTGGGGTGTAGTAGTAGATCCAAGGAATTTTCAGAGATGCTGCTAATTGTTTTTCTATGCAGTACGGTTGACATTGCCAAGAAAGATCGCTTTCAGCCAGTTCTCGTTCATACCTCTGTGCATTTGTGAGTTAGTGTGTGCGAGAGTGTGTGTATATGTACATCCGTGCTTGTTTGAATGTGTAAATGCTCATGTAAGAGTATGTATGTGCCTGCATGTGTTTGTATGTTTGTGCAAGTCCACATGTCTGTGTGAGAGAGTGTGTATTTTGTGTTTGTGTGCACTTATATGTGTGTTTAATGTAGACACATATATCTGTGCTCATGCATGTGTTCATAATTTATTGATTGATAAGTTGTGTCTGGACAAAAATTGCCTCTAAAATTTAATGGATGTGCAGTTAAAATTGAGTCAAATTGAGTCCGGTAACTTGCATTAGGAAAGAAGTTCTGGTAAATTATGAATTTTGACAAATTGCTGAATAATTTCACCTTTTTCATTTGGCTTTGCTGAAATACCTTCTTGTCCTAATAGTTTTTGTGAGTTTCATTAAATTACAGTATTTGCATATTAATTATCAGTTCACTTACTGTGGAAGGTTGAGATTATTACTTAAAATGAAAGGTTCCCAAAAGCCTCTCAACTTCTCTGGTCTCAAGGGAAGATGATCTAAAAGATTGGATCAAAGTTACCTTTAGACAGATTTTCTTCTTATTTTTGTCTCACTTTTCACTCTGAATCCAAACAATTTTTCCTTTGATTTTTATTCTTTTTTACCCTTCTTCCTCTTTATTTCTCAACAATGGGGTATATAAGTGGGAGACTCTTCCTCAGGACTGGAAAGGAAGGGGGAAGATGCCAGAATGGAGGAGTAGGAGAATAGCTAGAAGTTGGAAAGTGAAGCCAGGATAGGGAAGGTAAATAGCTGAAGATGAAGGAATCTGAATGGAGAGGAGAATGGACCATAGCAGAATGGGAAGGAGGAGGGGATCCAGGGGGAGGTGATAGGCAGGTGAGAAGAGGTAAGAGGTCAGAGTTGGGAATAGAAGAAGGGAGGGGGAGAAAAAATTTTTTTAATTGGAAGGAGAATTCAATATTCATACCATCAGGTTAGAATGTAAGGTTTTGCTCCTCCCTACTGGTGGTGGCCTCATCGTGGCAGAAGAGGAAGCCACGGACACATTAGTATGGGAATCTGAATTAAAATGTTTGGCAACTGGGAAGTTCCGTTTCTGGTGGATGGAGTGGAGGTGCTCGATGAAGCGCCACCCTCCCCCCCCCCCCCCCCCAATTTACGATAGGTCTCACCAATGTAGTGCACGTGTGTCCAGTGCTCCCGATACAATAGATGACTCCAGCAGATTTGCATGTGAAGTGTTGCCTCACCTGGAAGAACTTTTTGGGGCCCTGAATAGAGGTGAGGGAGGAGGTAAATGGGCAGGTGTAGCACTTTGACTACTTGAACTAAGTTCCACTTACTATGCTCAGTAAGATGGGGTCCTTGGAGGAAAGATGATAAATTTCTCCCTCTGTATTACACTGCAATAAACATCCTAAAATGGCTCTTAAAATATGTTTAATATGACACAAAGGTGTCATTTCTAGTACCACAACATTCCTTTTGCTGCTCATTTGCTACTTGCAAGTTAATAACAATTTGTAGGCCTTACGAATATAAATTATGATATTGGTTAAACATCATCATACCCTCAGTACTAATCTGTAAGCTCCAAAACCTGAGCCTCTGTACCTCCCTCTGCAATTGGATTCTTACTTCCTCATTGGGAGACCACAGTCAGTGTGGATCGGAAAGAACATCTCCTCCTTACTGACAAACAACACTGGTGTACTTCAAGGATGCGTACTTAGCCCACTGCTCTGCTCTCTCTACACCCACCACTGTTTTGCTCGGCACAGCTCAAATGGCATTGATAAATTTGCCAAATACACAACCATTGCTGGCAGAATTTCAGATGGTGATAGATCAGCTAGTTGGGTGGTGTCGCAACAACAGCCTCGCACTTAATGTCAGTAAGACCAAGGAATTGATTGTGGACTTCAGATAAGGGAACTCAAGGGAACATTAAACCAGCCTCATTGAGAGATCAGCAGTGGAAAGGGTGAGCAGTTTCTAGTTCCAGATTGTCATCATCACTGAAGATCTATCCCAGGCCCAACATATTGATGCAATTACAAAGAAGGCACAACAGTAGCTCTATTTTAGTAGGAGTTTGAGGAGACTTGGTGTATTACCAAAGATCTTGACAAATTTCTACAGATGTACCTTGGAGCATATTCTAACTAGTGGCATCATCATCTGCACAGGATCAGAAAAAGCTGCAGAAAGTTGCAAATGCAGCCAGTGCCAACATGGGCACTAGCCTCCCCAGCAACAAGACATTTTCAAAGTCAATGCCTCAAAAAGGGCAGCATCCATCAGCAAGGACCTCATTGCCCAGGACATGTCCTCTTCGCATTGATACCATCAAGGAGCAGGTATAGGAGCCTGAAGACACACACTGAACAGCTTCTTCTCCTCCACCATCAGATTTCTGAATTGACAATGAATCCAAGAACACTACCTCATTATTTTATCTTTTTTAGCTCTCTTTTTGCACCAATTTCTTGTTGCAAGTTATCATTTTTATTATTAAATATTGCAATGCACTGCTGCCACGAAGTAACAAATTTCATGACACATGCCAGTGATTCTGATTCTTTTGATATAGAAGCCATTCATTGGCCATTGTGAAACAGCTTCTCAACTATTGGGTTACAATGCCTTTATCATGAGTGAAAGTGATGATAAAAATTTAACTAGCTCTTTCACATAGATTCAACCAAATATATTAAATTCATACTTGTATACAATATGAGTAAGTTTTGATTATAGCAGTACATATTTCTAAACTCTGCCTTTCTACTTACATAAAGTGGCCTAGATTCTCTCTTGTGTAGAATGCTGAAAGTTAAGGTGAAGTGAAGTGAAGTTGAAAGCTAAAGTGGTTTGCACTAAATGCTACTGTCACCAGGGCTCTTCCACTGCTTTAGGGAATCTTGACAGTTGCTTTCCTCTTGGACTAGGAGGATTGTGGCCTATTCTAGTTCCTCATCTGTTGCTGTGGTTCACTCGTAGATCAAATTTGGGACTTTATCTACATCCTACACCAGTAGCTACTTGGGAATGATTGGAAATCCCTAAAGTAATTAAGGCACGTAGGACTTCTATTTGCCACAGTTTTCTTTGTGTAGTTTGTGACATTCCTCTTCATTCTGAACTCTTAAGGTCCACTTTCTATGCTTGAGTTTTTTTTTTCATTGTTTTTACACGCTTATCTGCTGAGGAAGCTGTTGAAGGACATACTGATTGAATGCTTGGTTTCATATCCTTTCATTGTGTAATGGTGAAGTGGTTTGAATTTCCTGTTGAACCCAACAACTAACCTGCTTCAGAGATATTTTATTTTATCAAGTTTGGATTTAAATTAAACCTTCAGCTCAAGGTCTTTTTCCAGAGAAGTCTTTAGGACCCATTGCCTTGAGAGCCCAAAGCTAGGTAACCTAGTCTTGGATTTAGGATTCAAACCTTTCCATAGTTTCTTCCGTCTTTCGTCATCTAAGGTGGTTAAATGAATTACGATCTTCACGCATAAAGAATGTGAAGACTTCTGGGTATCTTTTTAATACCGCTATCACATGCATCAATATTTCTTGCCAACTCAGTGCAACGTCGGGCAAGTATGCAAGGTAAAGACTTTTCTCTGTGGTAATCACTCTCTCCAGTACAAATTTTATGTTTTATCACTGCATTATGTCATTTATTACATATAGGAATGCACAGGAATTTAAATTTGCCCTTTTTGAAAGAAACTTTGAACTGAGTATATTATATATAGAATTGTGTATGGGCTCATCATAATATTATGGACACACCCATTCCCTCTCCAACCCTTTGTGAACACCTCCAACTTCGTTATATAACTTGGGCATAGAATGAAAGTTCAGGAAATATTTGCTGAGATCAGGATCAGAATCAAGTTTATTATCACTGGCATGTGACGTGAAATTTGTTAACTTAGCAGCAGCAGTTCAATGCAATACATCATCTAGCAAAGAAAAATAACAATAATAAACAAACAAGTAAATCAATTACATATATTGGATAGATTTAAAAAACATTGAAGAACAGATGTACTGTATTTTGTTTTAAAAAGTGAGGTAGTGTCCAAAGATTCAACGTCCATTGATGACATGAGGAATAGCTTAGCTATCAGTAGGTGATCGGGGGAGGGGGGGGGGTGGTGCAGTAAGGGGTGTTCACCATTGGAGCAAAGATGAATGAAACATTCAAAGTTGGAAAAAATGGATGGAGAGCATTGGAGATGCGAGAGTTTTCAGATGCTGTATTCTGGAACAAACTGCTGTTGCTTGACCTTTTATATTCGCTAGCATTTTGTTTCTCACAGCTCTGGCAATTGACCTCTATGAACTTAAGAACAAAGATATTAGTTAGATCTTTTTTATACAACAGTTAGATCATCAAATACCCTTCTATGGGAAAACACTATCCACCAACTAAAGAACTATTTTCAAGTTCAAGTTCAGCTTATTGCCATTCAATCATACACATGTATATGGCCAAATGAAACAACATTCCTCCGGACCAAGGTGCACAACACAGAATATGTAACTCAAACACCTAATTCATAAAGTAATATTGCTACAAACAAATTAACAAATGATAAGATGGGTTTAGGGCATAATTAAAAAAGTAAACGGTATAATGCTACTGTGATGAGACCCAGGTAGTAGCAGGGAACTCAGTAGTCTTCCTGGGCTAAGAAGCACCTTCCCATCCTCATAAAGTAGTTCTTGCCCTAATGCCTTGTGGTAAAAGGCCAAATAGATTGTTGGAGGAACGGAAGGGTTCATTGACAGTGGTAAGGGCTCTGCCTACGCAGCATTCAGAATAAATATCTCTGATGGGTGGAAAAGAGGTCCTGATGAGCATCTCGGCTGTCCTCGCAATCCTTTGTAGGGACTTGTGGTCCGATGCCTTGCAATTCTCGCACCAGATGGTGATGCAACTGGTCAGGACACTCTCGATGATGCTCCTGTAAAGTTTGGTTAGAATGGCGGAGGGGAGGGGGCGGTGTAGCCTCGCTCGCCTCAGTCTCCTCAGGAAGTGGAGACGCTGTTGTGCTTGTTGACAAAGAGGTGGTGCTGAGGGAGCAGGTGAGGAAAAGGTCGGGAATAGGGTTAAGTGGGAGAACTTTGAGAGACCGGTTAGAGGAAACAAAAATAAGGACGCTAACGTTAACTGTTTAGGGGATTGGTGATAACAGCACGGTAGATTCCTCAAGTTCCGGGAGCCCTGGGTGTGATATTCCCTGTGCCTTGGTGCCCGATTTGCCGCTGGTGCGTGTGTGAGAGATGCAGGCTGCGTGAGGTCACTTCCACCACTGTCAGATCCCTTCAAATCCCCTCAGCCTGCGGGCGGCGTTCCCTCGGCTTCGCTCGCCAGGTTCTCAGGAAATTACAAGCGTGGAACCGGGAGTGATTCTGACCTGCTCGCTTTCAGTGCTGTACCTTTGTGAATCTGGATGGTGGGATGATTTTGACAGACTGCGGTAAATCGGAATGAATTAATTGCAGTTATTCCCTTTTAAACATCCACCGGGATCAAGATTCGTCAGGCAGAATAAAATCATTGATTTTCCGATTTCGGCGGATGGATCTGCATCCTTGTTTTCTTCTTTGGATATGCGTGTCGGTGCAGAAGTGTGTGTCCATAGGGTTGCCGATTGAGTTTCTGTAGCCAATGTCAAGCGATGATCCCCCACCTTTCCGATGAATTTGATGTGTATCGAGCGTGGCAGGGACGAGTGGAAATATTATTTTAGAAGCTTGTCGCGGTACAGGTGTATGCTTCCTTCTGGTTCCACTTTGCAACAAGCCCCAGCCTTCCCCTCTTCGACAAACTCGCTCGGGGAGAGGGAGGAGAGAGGTGAGGGGGAGAGAAAGAGTGAGAATGGGGCAGGGAAGAGAGGGGACGGGGGTACTGTTGAAGGCAAGAAACAATAATGTGATCTTTGCGTTTCCTGTTGATTCGGGTACCTCGGCACTGCGTGGAAACAGGCGTGGTATTTTCTTATTGGCAGGTAAATGTATAAAAATCGTAACTATTATCTGGACAGGGTGGTTGGCAGTTTGAACGGGTCTCTGCTTCATCTTCTGAAGACCAGATAACGGTGATAAGGTATTAACGTAAATAAGAACTCTGTTTTAAGTCTCACCTGCACCCAGGTAGTAGTTCGCCAAATTACAAACCATAGTCTCCAGGCTATGAAATAAAAATTTTAAAAAGTTTCACATACATCAGAATTTGACTGACTAAGGCCATTGTCTGAGTTTGCTGGACGTACTTCACAGGTCAGGTGACATCTGTCCGGTGAATACCAGTTAAGGTAAAATCCCCTCAGAAATATTTTTCTAGTCATGGTAGTCCTATTTATGAGAGAAATGGGAAAAATATAAAATTAATTAAATTTTGTGGGGCTGGGAGGTCCTAAGATTGTTCATCTCAGCAGAAGCTTCGATTCTTGGCTTAGCCTGTGTGTCAGCTACCAGGAGCTTTTCAATGCTGTGACGAGTTCTCAGATTGTATTTCAGAGAGCTGCTGGAGTTGTGCATGATTGAGCTCAACGATCTCACGGATTTCAAGGCTTTTTGATATGGGCAATGTCTTGAGTGCCTGACTTTAAATTAAAAATCTGATGTGGAACATCTTTCAAGCTGACATTCCTAATTGTGGGTATCTAATAATGAACGGGTAACATCCCTTCTGCAGGTGTTAGGTTTAATGATTATTATTTTCTTGGCTCTGAATGTAGACAATACTCAGAGCACAGAAGGAGAAAGCCAGGGGTAAAGAGAGGGAAATTAGTACTGGAGTACATTATTCTTCAAACCACACCAAGGTCAAATATTAATTTAAGTAGAACTGAGTATTATACCAGCTTTCTGAGCAGGATGTTTTCACATCTTTGTTGTGAAGTTTGGTATGAATGAGGTATGATCCTATTTTAAGCAGCTAACATAATTGAGAAATCCCTTTGTCCTTGGTTAAGTGTCTATTTTCTCCTTGATATATCCTTGATATTTCCTACTCTGTATGAATAGGAGATCTGCACTGAGAACTAGTAATTGGAATCCTCCCTCAAGACTAAGGATCTCCTGGCTTAGCATATCCCGTAGTGAAGATTAATGGCACATTTGTATAATATTAAGCTTCAATGCAGTAGTTGATTAAAAGAATAGATTTTCACTAATGAAGTTGTTTACTGGCTTCTGAGCTGCGAAGACTGAAGAACAACGTTGCAGGGAGGACAGATTTAGTATTAGGGTCCAAGGATAGATGTTCTGTCATTTTGCCAGTTGATTTTTTGTAGATCATACCTTGTGGTGAATGAGCTCAAGTAACACTTATTGAATGAATTGAATAGGTGTAATTTGCATATAATCCATTGAAAGAGTGAGTTAGCAATCTTATTTCCATCTTTGTGGATCTAGAATTGGCTTGCCCACAGAAGGCAAAGGGTGGTTGTAGATGGGTCCTATTCAGCATGGAGGAAGGTGACCAGTGGTGTTCCCCAGAGATCTGATCTGGGACGACTCCTCGTTGTGATTTTTTTAATACATAAATGACCTCGATGAAGAAGTAGAAGGGTGGGGTTAGTAAGTTTGCTGATGACACAAGAATTGGGGGTGTTGTGGATAGTTTGGAGGATCCTCAGAGGTTACAGTGGGACATCGATAGGATGCAGAACTGGGCTGAGGAGTGGCAGATGGAATTCAACCCAGATAAATGTGAACTGGTTCATCTTGGTAGGTCAAATTTAAAGACAGAATATAACATTAATGGTAAGACTCTTGGCTGTGTGGAGGATCAGCAGCATCTTGGAGTCCATGTTCATAGGACACTCAAAGCTGCTGCGCAGGTTGACAGTTTTGTTAAGAAGGCGTATGGTGTGATGGCCTTCATCAACCATGGGATTGAGTTCAAGAGCCGTGAGGTAATGTTAAAGCTATACAAGTCCTTAGTTAGACCCTGCTTGGAGTACTGTGTTCAGTTCTGGTCACCTCACTACAGGAAGAATGTGGATACTATAGAGAGAGTGCAGAGGAGATTTACAAGGATGTTGCCTGGATTGGGGAGCATGCCGTATGAGAATAGGTTGAATGAACTTTGCCTTTTCATCCTGGAGTGACAGAGGATGAGAGATGATCTGATAGATGTGTATAAGATGATGAGAAGCAATGTTCGTGTGGATAGCCAGAGGCTTTTTCCCAGGGCTGAAATGGCTAACATGAGGGGGCATAGTTTTAAGGTGCTTGGAAGTAAGTACAAGGGGGATGTCAGAGGTAAATTTTTCCACAGAGAGTGGTGGGTGCATGGAATGCACTGCAGCAAGGGTGGTAGTGGTGGATACAATAAGGTCTTTTCAGGGACTCTTAGAAAGGGTTCATGGAGCTTAGAAAAATAGAGGGCTATGCAGTAGGGAAATTCCAGGCAACTTCTTGGGTAGGTTACATGGTTGGCACAACATTGTGGGCCGAAAGGACTGTAACGTGCCATAGATTTCTTTGTTCTACGTTTTCTTGTAGCTTTTTTTTGTCAAGAAAGGGTTATTATATTTTGAGGTATAAACTCCTCTTGGGCTTCCAGCAGGTACAGGTATCAATTTTAATCAACGTTTCGATGACAAATTCTGCCATCCCTAATGAAGATAGTTGAGTTTGTCATTGAAACATCGGTTAAAATCGATACCTCTACCTGGCTGGGAGCCTCAGAAGAGTTTATTCATCACGTATGCTGGGAAAGCACTAGATCTATTTTCATATTTTGAGGTGTTTTACAATTTTTCCAAATCCCTCTGTATTCACAGCAACTATCAGGGTCTGATTTAGGAGGTTGTTTTGTTCTTAAAAGCTCTCTGGGGCCACTTATGCTGTTAATGTGCAAAATGAGTTCATAATCTGAGTTTTGTTCATGGCCTCTTTCTTAGCTCTTATCCTGGCTACCAACATTTAGCACAGTGAAAGCTTGTGAGAGATTGCTGTCTCTCTCCTTCTGGCTGTGGTCTGTTTTTTCACTACTCACTGGGGGATAAAGCTTGTCAACATTTTGACATTGAAAGGACTCTCTTAGTATTATATCCCTCATGAATTCAGTAGACATCTTTTACCAGCCTTGCTATGATGCTGGGACCTTTTATCGCCTATTGATCTCTTCCAACAGAAGAGAATAGTCAATTCTAAAGCTAAGTAGGTATTGAGAGAAAAATAAAATGAGTGGAAGGAGAAAAAGTATTAAAATATTTAAAAAATTAAAATAGACATGACAAAAGAATATTGATGACAAGTATTGTTGTTGTTTATTATTTGGCTATTGTCGAGAACTTTGAGTTGTATTTATTTGTCTGTTATCTAATATTCATGCAAAGCACTTTTGGTACTTATAGAGCTGCAGTATTTTCTTTTTATGAATTTTAGGAATATATCCAGTTGAAAATTTTGTTGCCTTAATTCTGGCTACCTTACATTAAGTAGTTTTCATGGTGAGTTGTATGATAGCAAAAAGATTAGGAAAAGACTAAACTGAAGAATACAGAAACAGGAGCCTTCCCAAGTACAATGCTTAATCCCAGTGGCCTGCTGTTATGGAAAGCTGGGATTTTTACAGACCACATATGTAGCTAACAATCTTGTGGTGTCCTCAACTGCCTCTAACAACTCTTGATAAGAGTTTGCATCCTTTTAAATCTTACATAAACATCTGGAGCTTCCTTTCCCATGACATCTGTTTCTTGAATGTGTGACTTGAACTGAGGGAGGCAGGAAAATGGTTTCAACTCCTATTTTTATAACAGTAAATGAAATGTCTTAAATATAGGTGGCCATTGTTCACTAGTAACCAACTAATGCAAGCCTGTTCCTGCTCAGGTTCACTGGCTGAATTCATTGTTTTGTTGTTTGTTTGCTCTCTTGCCTTTCTCTCTCAAGGATGATTGTATTCGCTGTAATGGGAAGGTCACTGGACATCAGCTTCCCTTAGTACCTGAGTCATTCTTCAGATTTGAGATTGGGCAATGAGGACTAGATTTTCTCACCTAAACCATATTTCTAATCCTTTTTGTATTACTTAACTTTATTATTAATATATCGCTGACAGGAAAAAATGACGCTGCGATATCAACAGACATTTATCAGAATGGAGAATCAGGTTTTTTTAATCACTGACATGTTATGAAATTTGTTGCTTTGCGGCAGCAGTACAGTGAAATACATAAAAATTACTCTGTTACAAGAAGAAACATAAATATGTAATGCAAAAAGAGAACAAAAGTGAGGGAGTGTTCATGGTCTGTTCAGAAATCTGATTTCAGAGTTGAAGAAGCTGTTGCTACATCGTTAAATGTGTGCCGTCAGGCTCCCTAATGGGTAGCAGTGAGAAGAGGGCATCTTGGCAGGTGAGGAACTTTAATAATAGATTCCACCTTTTTGAGGCATCATGTTTTGAAGATGTCATTGATGCACATCAATAGGCAGCAAAGCTGAGCCCCAATGAGCCTCTGATCCAACATCCATCCATTTTACAGCAATGAGTACGAGCAGTTTCCTAGTCTATGTAGCCGAGAGCTGCTTCTGTAGGCACATTTGTTATCTGAGCTGTGAGTGCTAGAGATAGTATGAGTTTGTGGGTTTAAGTAATGAAGTTCCAGTTTCCAGAGAGTATAAAGTCAAGCCATATTCCGTTCCATTATTATCCCTTTCTTATTTGAAGAAACCCTTATTTGAAGAAACTACAGCATGCGTCACTGCTATTAACCAATCCACAATGCAGAGAGGTCAGATGTCTTAAGTTACCAAAGCTGCTTTAAAGGGCCCCAGTTTTGGAATAGTCTTTTGGTTGCAGTGGTGCACATTTTTGCCAAGGTACAGAGAGCGATAGAGGCCTCCAAGGTGACAATTCAAGTGTGGTCTCCATGGTTTTTGTACAGCTTAATTTATAGGTTTAAAGATTATTTTGTAACCAAGCAGAATTGCATTCTGCATCAGTATTCTAAGTCATCGTACTGTTTAGATTATAATGCTATCTGCTGGGCTAGTCACAGTTCACTCAGTTGAGCAAGCTGTTTGTTGTCACGTGGTGATAAAGGTAACTGCATAAACACTGCCATCAAACCTCAATTATCAGATTTATTATCACTGTCTTGTATGACATGAAGTTTGTCCTTTTGTGGCAGCAGTACAGTGCAAAGATATAAAATTACTATAAATTACAAAATAAGTAAATAGTGCAAAAAAAAAAATGAAATGGTGTTCATGGATTCACGAACCTTTCTGAAATCTGGTAGCGGAGGGGAAGAAGTTGTTCCTGCATCACTGAGTGTAGGATTCAGGCTCCTGTACCTCACCCCAAATGTAGTCATGAGAAGAAGGCAGGTCCTGGATGGGGAGGATCCCTAATGATGGATGCCGTCCTCTTGAGGTACCGCCTCTTGAAGATGGCTTTGGTGGAAAGGATTGTGCCTGGGTCTACAACCCTGTACAGCCTCTTGTGGTCCTGTGGATTGGGGATGCTCCATACTATACTGTGATGCATCCATTTAGAATGCTTTCTACCGGACACAGATGGGACCCTGCAGTGGATAGTGAGGTTAGCTGAGAAGATCATCGGGGTCTCTCTCCCGCCATTACAGACATTTACACCACATGCTGCATCCGCAAAGCTAACAGCATTATAAAAGACCCCACGCACCCCTCATACAAACTCTTCCCCCTCGTGCCATCTGGCAAAAGGCACCGAAGCATTTGGGCTCTCATGACCAGACTGTGTAACAGTTTCTTCTCCCAAGCCATCAGCCTCCTCAATACCCAGAGCCTAGACTGACACCAACCTACTGCCCTCTACTGTGCCTATTGTCTTTATTGTACTGCCTGCACTGTTTTGTGAACTTCATGCAGTCCTGTGTAGGTCTGTAGTCTAGTGTAGTTTTTGTGTTGTTTTACGTAGTTTCAGTGTAGTTGTTGTATTGTTTCATGTAGCACCATGGTCCTGAAAAACGTTGTCTCATTTTTACTGTGTACTGTACCAGTAGTAATGGTTGAAATGACAATAAGAAGTGACGACTTGAAGTTTGCAAGAGTCTTTGGCAATGTACCAAATCTCCTCAAACAGCTAATGAAGTAGAACTGCTGGTGTACCTTCTTTATTATCCCTTTCTGTAAGAATCTTAATTAAACAACCGGTTGTAGTGCTGAAGGATTGCTTCTGGTGCTTGAATCACCATGAGCAAACTCTCCATTACTCTTCTGTGAAAGTCCCTTTGGTGGCTGTGTTCTTCACTTTTCCAAAAGACCTAATTGTGGGAAACTTCACGGTGAAAAATGCCCCAGTTCTGCCACTCAGTGTATGAGCAGCAAAGTAAAGAGATGATGGACCATTTGTAACAGCTTAGAAAAATCATCCACTAATTTGTGACCAGAATTCCCAAATTGAAGGCTGAAGATTTGGGAATTATTCCTGAACTGACTCCAAGATTTTTGATCCATATTGAAATAAAGCGTATATTTGTTTCAGAGACTGCATAAAAAAAAGATACTGTTAAAGTTAGCAGAGATGAGATGATCCAAAATGTAGTGGCGGCTTTGATACTGTCAACCCTCTTATGGTGCCTCTTAAGCTGGTGCAGTGATGGTGGATATATACATTACATATTTTTAATGCTAGTGTGAAGCAAGAAGTACATTTCCTTTTGCATTTGTAGAGGCCTCATCCCTGGGCAGTTATTGGAAATTGTAACTGTTTACATCATTAATTGCCTGGCAACAGTTAAGTGTACTTGTGCACTGAGAAAGGGAAAGGAATTGGATAAATGACTGCTTTCTTAGCTGGATGAGGTAAGCTGTTAGTTTTTCCAAATTCCACATGCAATACTGTGCATCTCCTTTCCACTGAATCCTTGCCAAGAGAAACCGAGGTTTCCTTTAATGAAATGCCATCCAGTTGATGCCATTTATTTATATGAGCTGTGTCCTCAGTAGTATGAATGCTTAACTAGTGTGAAAATATTCTATTTTGAGCTCTCAATTCTGTGTATCTGGTTACCTATCTCTTTGGAAATGTTCTGCGGTTGGAAGACATTACACGATGACTTCCTTACTCTTCCATCTAGTGAGTCATACAGCCCTGAAACAGGCCATTCGGCCCACCCTGTCCATGCCAACCAGCATTCCCATCTGATCCGGCAGTGTAATTTATTTGGTTACAGAGTAGAAGTGTTATTGGTAGTATTATTAGTGCGGAGTGTGGCATGGGAAATATTTACTAGAATTGTATTAGTTAGATGAATTGGATATGACAATAGTCCCAGTGTTAAGTACCGTGCACAAATGATGATCATATTAAAGTAATGCTTTTAGTATGGCAATAAGACATTGGAGCAGAGTTAGGCTATTCGTCTCATTGAGTCTGCTTTGCCATTCCATCATGGCTGATTTATTCTTCCTCTCAACCCCATTTTCCTGCTTTCTCCCTGTAACCCTTAACAAGAGCCTATCACGTGCTACTGTAAATACACTCAATGACTTGGCCTCCATGGCCGACCATGGCAATGAATTCCACGGATTCACCACCCTCTAGTTAAAGAAATTCCTCATTATCATGTTCTCAGTGGATGTCCCTTTATTCTGAGGCTGTGCCCTCTGGTCCGAGACTCGTCTACGACAGGAAACATCCTCTCCACCTCCACTCTATCTAGGCCTTTTCAATACAAGGATATTTGGTAAGGTGTCTTGCCAGAACAGTTTGGTTTTAATACTACAGGACTAGATTGTGCCCTTTGAGATAAATCCATTACTTACCCCAATCAGTCCTTCAGAATGGCGGCAGACTCTTAAAGACAAGAAGTTAGTACTGCTCCTGTGCTTCTTTATTTATTCTATCACCTCCGAATCTGCTAATATATGTCTCCATTTTTTTTAAACTGCATCTTCTTTTCTCTACTCCTTTATTGTTTTTTTTAATCTTCTTGTCAGAGCCCTTCCTACTTCTGTGCTGTGACTCTGGGTACTGGTTTTCATTGTGGTAAGATCCTAATCCCTCTGCCGTCACACTTCTTGCCTCTGTAGTTTCCACTGTGTAGTGGTCCCCTTGCTGAAGAAAAAAATCCCGTTCCCAGTTCCATGCACCTTGGGGGAAGTGAACATTGTGGTTGTCCCTCAATGATTGCACATTCTGGGACAGTATTTGAGATTATGCTCGAGATGGACCGATGTCTTGGAATTGCATCAGTCACCTCCAGTTAGGAGGAGAAGCTTAGAAAATATAAAAAAAAATCCCAAAAATCTTTAATCGCATAGTATTGCCTAGCTGTTGGCTTTTGTGGTAAATCTTTGTGCAGATTGTGGTAATTCCACCTGTGCTCTTTAAAACGCTACTGTGCATTCTGCCTGTATGGATGGATCTATCTACATTGCATTGTGCAGTCACTAGTATCTCCACACCTAACTATATTTTGTGCATGCAAGCAAAAATCAGTTGGTCAGATATCTCTGATGTTCACAATACTGACAACCCAGACCAACCTATATATGTTCTTCAGAGTGGTCTGGAATCTTGGTTTTCAACAACGACACTAAGACAGGAAGAGTCCAATTCCTCTGTAGTAAAATTGTTTGTGTTGGGACAATTGAAGAGCTAATAGGGAATTTGCAACCTGTGTACAATCTGACACAGTAGCAAAAGGAGGTGAGAAGAGAAATCGTAAGGTTTTGGCTTTAAAACAGTATAAGGTTCCATAAGACAGGCATTAGACAGGAAAAGTGTTCTAAATTGCTCAAGTCCCGAGAAAGGAGTGAAAATATTGTGTGTTTTTAAGGGCACGATGAAGAATATTAACAGCACCTTTTTCACCTCAGACGGTTGAGGAAGTTTGGTATGGGCCCCCAAATCCTAAGAACTTTCTACATGGGCACAATTGAGAGCATCCTGACTGGCTGCATCACTGCCTGGTATGGGAACTGTACCTCCCTTAATTGCAGGATTCTGCACAGAGTGGTGTGGACAGCCCACCACATCTGTAGTTGTGAACTTCCCATGATTCAGGACATTTATTCAGGAGTGATTCTTCCAAGACGGTGGCGCGACGCAGTTTGCAGCAGCCTCTCCAGAGATGATATCTGTTATTTGTTAAGCGGGGTGCCGTGCACAATCCTAATCTGATGAAAAACGGACGTGGGAGCACGGAGGAACATCTGGAAATCTCCAGGGTAAGGCCTTCTTCGTTGCTGCTGCTGTTGTGATGTCCGGGTCTCTGCTGAGAAGAACAGGCCCCCAGTCCTCGGGGTCGCGTTGCCGGTGGTGGGGGCGTTGTAGTGCGCTCGGCAGAGGATGGTGCTTGGAAAGGCTGTGCCGGAGGGGATGGTCAGAGGCTCGGAGGTTCGACGGACTCGGAGTCAGCTGGGGTCGGGGCGCTTGCATTGTGTGCTGCGTCTGCGAAGCTGAGTCAGGCGGTGCCTTGAAGTCCATAGCCGGGATATTCCCTTCTGTCGCCTGCGTGGGATGACAAGTCTATCGGGACCCTGAGGACTTGTGGAAACTGTGTGGTGGTTTCTTTTCAACTTATAGTCTTTTAACATCTTTGGACTATTTTTACTGTGCCCATGGTCTGTTTTTTTTTAACAATTATGGTAATGTCTGCACTGTTGTAACTATATGTTAACTGTAACTATATGTAACTGTGGTTTTGTGTGGGTCTTGTAGCTTTAATCTTTAGTTTGTTGGGTGGTAGAGTTGGTCTCCTGACTTGGTGTGTCTGGGTAGTCTTGTTTTGTCTGGTGGATTTGGAGCTCCTTTCCGGGGAACGTGATAAGATGGTAGCGCGACATTAATATGCAGCAGCCTCTTCGGACTCTGGATTTGGGGATTGCCAAATGTTATGTGGATTTTCTGGTGTAGTCTGTTTTGTCTTGTGCTTTTGTTATATCATTCTGGAGGAACGTTGTCTCATTTTTTAACTGCATTACATTTGTGGTTTCTAAATTACAATAAACTGAAATTCAATTCAATTCAATTCAATTTACAAGGACAGGTGTGTAAAAGGGGCCCATAGGATCATTGGGGACCAAGCCATCCCAATCACAATCTATTCCAGCTGCTACCATCTGGGAAGTGGTATCGCAGCATAGAAGCCAGGACCAACAGGCTCTGGGACAGCTTCTTCCACCAGGCCATCAGACTGACGAACTCGTGCTGATTTGAGCGTACTCTATATTACATCGACAGTTCTAGTTATTATAAATTACTGTGATTGCACATAGATGGAGATGTACCATAAGGATTTTTACTCATGTACGTGAAGGATGCAAGAAATAAAGTCAATTCAATTCAGTTCACTGAGGAATGCAGAACGACAGAGAGCAAATGAAAGACAAGCTAAATATAGGGGAAGGGGAGTGTGAATAAAGGAAAGTTGGAGTATTCTGATGAAAATAGACAAAGGCAGTGGGAGAACTTGTGTGGAGCTAAGGGTGAGCTAAGCCAATTGATCTGATCTGTGCAGTAGACTCCTTGCATCTCTCTGTAAGTGAAAAACTTTGCTTATTTTGTTCTTCGGTTTTGATACTGTAAAGTGAAACGTTGTTGTTCCAAGAATGAATTTACTGAACTCTTTATTACAGAGCAGGAAGCTAAGGATGCATGTGATTGGCTGCGGGCAGCAGGATTTCCTCAGTATGCACAGCTCTACGAAGGTGGGTGTGCTCTTAATTCCTTATTTATTTGTTTGATTTGGTTTCTGAATGGGAGAGGACCAATGGGAAACTGTGGTCCTAAGACTGAGAGAAATTTGTTTCAATTTACCAAATATAAACTTGCATGAGGACAATGGTGCACTTGTTATCCCAGGATGTTTGATATTGTTCTCCAAATAACAGTCTGTGTGTCTCTTCCTTTCCTTTCTGTTGCCCTTCGCTTATTTGTCCCAGAGAATATTTCTGAAATGTAACATAATAGTTTCAGGCCACAAGGGTGGTAACGGTCCCAGGCATCCCTCCACTACCTCCCCATGTGCAATTACGACATAACAACCTTGTCAGTAAAGCCCAAGTCCATTCAGCGAATGAGTTCATGAAGCAACTAGTTAATTTGCCCATACAAATCCTAACTCAGAATTTCCATCTTGCCTCCCTCATTTTGTCAGCCAGTTGATTCATGCATGATTCGAAAATTCAGATGGAAAATGCGCAGAAATCCCAGACAGATGAAAAAGTTTTGTCGTTCTTCTGTTGAAATTGGAGGGCTTTTGGGGGATTTTTGAAGCTTACGAAAGACCAGTGGTGAATCTGAGTTCAGACGTCTCACAGACGACTTAACTCCTTCAAGAAGTTGTGAAAGGCAAGGTTACTTCCCCCAAATCAATTTTAATGTTATTAATAGACAATTATTGCACAAAACACTTACTCTTGATAATTTATTCAATAACTTAAAGTTGAATGTGGTTTAGACTACCGCTTTTGCACTTGCCTTTTTGTTTGCCAATTTCTCAAAGGTGGGCACGTAGTTGACTTATTGCAACCTATTATATCTCCCCAGTATCCATTATAACACAAAAGCTTGATTGATGTTACGGGCATATCCTGAACACTAAACACTTTGCGTTGAATTCTGCAGCCACCTTTAGTCAATGTGGTATTTTCTAAAGGTTATTGTGCTACTCGGGGTGCAGACCTACATACATGCTCATCTTCGAGCACCTGGACAAGGCCTCCTGGACCATGCCTCCAAGAGGTCAGCAGAGCCACTGTTAGTAAATCTTGCAGTCCACATTGTCTTGGGGAGAGTTACCTCATTTGCAGCCAGAGTTCACCTGCTTTTAAAAAGATAAAGGCAGAAGTGAAGGTAAGCCGGGGCCAAGCTAGATTGGTAGATTACTTAGAAGAGTCTTCCTGCTTCATCTGCTGCATTAAGATTCCAGCACTAATACATTGTGACATAAAGATCCCTGAAAGGCACAGTGTGCCTTCTCCAATTTTTTCAGATCTTATAAACCAGAACTAAGTAAGTTCACAAATAGTTAACTTCTACGACTACGTTTGCTTTCAATATTTATTATCTATTATAACGGAGCTTCCTGTTTTAAAATTCTATTCAAACTTTTCTGTGAGGACTTTATATATTTAATTAAAGCAAACATTTGAAGTGCAATAAAAGTTTGACAGTAACTTTAAATGACCCTGGGAGGGTCAGCAGGGAACAATTACTGGAAGTAAAGCATGCTGGGAAATGATCTTTAGCAAATCTCCTCTCTGCTAATCAACCTTCACCCTCTGGCTAACAGCTTGCCCCTCAATGAAAGCACATGTTGTTGCTCCCTTTGGGAAAATTACTTTCATCCCAGAAAAAAAACTCCAGTTATTGCTGCCTGACTTTGTTGAGTGGGGCTTGTTAAATCTCTGTTGAACTGGGTTGGGGGCAGCAGGAGGGAACTGGAAGCTCAGAAATGAAGTTGTGCTTATATTGGCCTTTTGGTTTTCCTCAGACGTTGTTAGTCACTGCCGGACTAAGCAACCTTCATTATCTCGAGATCTGCTCTGGCATGGCTGCTCAGTGTTCATGCTGCTCCCTCACTTCATCAGCGCATGCTGAGACACCAACTGCACTAGACAGTCTCTTTCATCTGCACTGCACTAAACAAGACTGGTCCTGTTTAAATGATTTCTGTGACATTAATGGAGTTACAATTCCTTTACTTACTGCATTTACTACTCTTTAGATTTTTGATGACAGTTGTATAACCAACTGATCCCATGAGAATCCAGCTTAAGCACTTTAAGTATAGTACAGTTCTCTCTCTAAATAATTGACTCAGCACATGGTAGGGGAGAGTGGAGTTTTCCATGCACTTTTTTACAATTGTGTACCGTGCTAACATTCACTGGAGTTCACTCCCTGACTTAGAAACATAGAGAACCTACAGCACAATACAGGCCATTCAGCCCACAGAGTTGTGCCAAACATGTCCTTACCTTGGAAATTACCAAGGGTTCATCTATAGCCCTCTATTTTTCTGAGCTCCAAGACCCCATTGTATCCGCCTCCACCACCATTGCCAGTAGCCCACTCCACGCACCCACCACTCTCTGCGCAAAAAACTTACCCCTGACATCTCCTCTGTACCCACTTCTGGGCACCTTAAAACTGTGCCCTCTCGTGCCAGCCATTCCAGCCCTGGGAAAAAGCCTCTAACTTTGCCCTTCATCTGATGCAAATGCATCCAGGTATACAACACACTTTCTTTTTGCAGAAGAGAATCTTTAAAACACTGATCATAATTGATGTATTTAGAAAACTGTCATCTTTGTTGATGCTTTGATGTGAAAAATGGTCACGTCTTCATCTGTGAAGATTTGAAAATTGAACCTCAGTGTGTTTCAGCACCTGAAGAAGGGAGAAAATGTTGGTAAAGTTGATGGATCATGCAGAATCTGATGACTGCAAGGAAAAATAATTGGGCCTTCCTTCAGGGAGTTACCTTCTGAAAGATTGTTGAAATCCTGATATGATTGAATAAATTTCAATCATAGCTGGATCAGGCAAGTTTAGTTTTTTGCAACTAAGCAGAGGGAGTAAGTCAGGCACAAATTGATGAATGATTTTCTCCTTTGCTTTTCAGACTCCCAGTTTCCCATTGACATCACAGCGGTCAAGAAGGATCACATTTTTCTTGACGAGGATTCTTTGAAATCTGTGTGCAGGTAACTATTGTGAACCTTTTTAATTGTGGCTAGTCTTTTTTTTCCTCTAAAGGTTTCTGGCTAGAAATTCCACAGAATAGTACCACGTTATTATTTTGTATGCCATAATCTTTTATATGAAATTTCTTTGCTGAATTTAATTGACAACACTTGTGGGATTTGGAAGATTGTCGTCTGGCACTCCGCACAAATGACATACTTAAGTACAGAACCTCCTGGTGCAGAGTGCGTGGTTGATGCCTCTGTTGTTATCTCCTTGTACCAATGCAAGAATTGGATGCAATTCAGAAGGTGCAGGATAGATACATCCCAAAGAAGAAGTAGTATTCTAAAGGCAGGATGACGCAACCATTACTGACAAGAGAAGTCAGAACCACCATAAGAGACAAAGAGAGGGCATACGATTGAGCAAAACTTAGTGGTAAGTGAAGGGACTGTGAAGCTTTTAAAAACCACCAGAAGGCAACTAAAAGGCATGAAGAATGAAAAGATGGAATATGAAAGTATATGAAGCTAGTCAATAATATTAAAGAGGATACCAAAAGATTCTTCAGATACACAAAGTGTAAAAGAGAGATGAGAGTAGATATCGGACCACAGGAAAATGATGCTGGAGGGGTAGTAATCTGTTGATGTTGTGTACTCAGATTTTCAGAAGGCCTTTGACAAGATGCCACACATAAGACTGCATAACAAGCTGAGACCATGGATAAAGCAGTGGCTGTTTGGCAGAAGGCAAAGAATGGGAATAAAAGGAGTCTTTTCTGGTTGGCTGCCAGTGGTGTTTAGGGGTCTGTGTTGCAATCGATTCTTTTTAAACTATGTGTCAATGATTTGAATGACAGAATTTGATGGCTTTGTGGCTAAGTTTGCAGATGATACAAAGACAAGTGGAGGGGCAGAGGGTATTGAGGAATCAGAGAAACTATGGAAGGACAGACAGTTTTGGAGAATGGGCAAAGAAGTGGCAAATGGAATACAGTATCAGAAAGTGTATGGTCATGCATTCTGGTCGAAGACTGTCTTCTAATTGGAGAGAAAATTCAGAAATCTGAGGGGTAAAGGGACTTGGTAGTCCATGTGCAGGATTCCCTAAAGGTTAATTTATAGGTTGAGTCTGGTGCACAAGGTAAATCCAATGTCAGCATTCATTTTGAGTGGACTAGAATATAAAATCAAATATGTAACATTGAGGCTTTATAAGGCATTGATGAGACCTCATTTGGAGTATTGTGAGCAGTTTTGGGCCCCTTATCGAAGAAAGGATATGCTGATATTGGAGAAGGTTCAAAGTAGGTTCAGAAAATGACTCTGGGATTGAAAGGCTTATCGTAAGAGGAGCTTTTGATGGCTCTGGATCTGTACACATTGGAATTCAGAAGAATGAAGGGGGATCTCATTGAAACCTATGGAATGTTGAAAGGCCTCGATAGAGTGGATGTGGAGAAGATGTTTCCTATGGTGGGAGAGTCTGAGACTAGAGGAGACAGCCTCAATAAAGGGGCATCCATTTAGAGTGGAGATGAGGAAGAATTTCATTAGCCATAGAGTGGTGAATCTGTGAAATTCATTGCTACAGGTGGCTGTGGAGGCCAAGTCATTGGGTGGATTTAAGGCAGAGGTTGATGGGTTCTTGATTAGCTAGAGTATGAAGTTATGGGGGAAGGCAGGAGATTTGTGCTGAGAGGAAAATAGATCAGCCATGATGAAATGGCAGAGTAGCTGTGATGGGCCAAATGGCTTAATTCTGCCCCTATATCTTATGGCATTATGGTCTTCAATCAACAGTTGAAGTTTCAGGATGAGACCCTTTGAAGGGTCTCAGTCTGAAACTTCACCTGTTTGTTCATTTCCATAGAAGCTGCCTAACTTGCTGAGTTCCTCCAGCATTTTGTGTGTGCTGTTCTGGATTTCCAGCATCTGCAGTATCTCTTCTGTTTATGGTCAAGTCCATACATTATGAGTAATGCACCACTGAGCACATCTACACAGAGCATTGTCACAGGAAAGCAACGTCCATCATCAGGGACCTCCACCACCTAGATCATGCTCTCTTTGCATTTCATTTTTAAAATCTTTTTTATTGATTATTATTGAAGATCAACAAAAATATATATTAAGGTAATCAAATCAATATATCATAATGTACAATGAAGAATTAAATTAGCAAATAACTGATTAACAAAGCCATTGGATGTGTCTTTGTCAACCTTATGCTCTTGTTTACTTGCTTAACATGGATCACCTAATGCCATTTCTCTGGTGTAGATTTTGCCCAGTGCTGTGGAGGTACTGAAGCTACATGCCATGAATTATTGGTGGGTTAGATATTTTTTCTTCCTCTTCTGATTTATCTGGAGGAGGAAAAGAGGAAGAGATATTGGAACAGGTGGTTGAGGAGTGGAGTTTACATGTGACTTTCAATGAATGTGGTGAGTTTGAGGTGGCTTCACGTTAGAATTTGCTGACAGACAATGTGAGTGTCATGGGATCAGTTCAAAATATAATAAGGAATTTGCAACTGCAGCTGCTCCCACACTTCCTCATCTCTCTGCTGTGCCTGGTCTCCTTCCTCAGTATCAGCAAAGCTTCCTTCTCTCAGAGAGCATGAAAGTTGAGGTTTGCTGGTGCCAAAGTTTGCCTTCTGCTTCATTGAGTTTCACAAGAAGTGGGAATGACCTTTCATTAGCCCAAACTATCACTCTGAATGAGTGCTCCAAGCAGTTAAGCTTCCAAGTGAGACTTTCAGTGGGACGATTCAACATAAGACTAAAATAAAGACCCTTTTGGCATTGTTAGTAAGCACTTCAACAAAATGCAAGGGAAAGTCATAGATTTTCAGATATACAGTGCATATAAAAAGTGTTCCCCCTCCCTTGAAAGCTTTTGTGCTTAATTGTTTTACAACATTGGATTATCATGGATTTGATTTGTTATTTTTTGACACTGATCAACTGAAAATACTCTTTCACGTCAAAGTGAAAACTGATCTCTACAAAGTGATCTAAAGTAATTACAAATATAAAGCACAAAATAATTGATTGCTTAAGCATTCACCCCCTTCAAGTCAGTATTTAGTAGATGCACCTTTGCCAGCAATTACACTCTTGAGTCTGTGTGATAGGTCTCTATCAATTTTGCACATCTGGTCACAGCAGTTTTTCCCCATTCTTCTATACAAAACTGCTTACGCATGGGGATCGTAAGTGAACAGCCCTTTTCAAGTCCAGCCACAAATTCTCAATTGGATTGAGGTCTGGACTCTGACTTGACCACTCCAGGACATTAACTTTGTTTTTTTTAAAAAAGCTATTCCTGTGTATCTTTGGCTTAATGCTTGGGGTTGCTGTCTTGCTGGAAAACAAATCTTCTCCCAAGTCGCAGTTCCCTTGCAGACTGCATTAGGTTTTCCTCCAGGATTTCCCTTTATTTTGCTACATTCATTTTACCCTGTACCTTCACAAGCCTTCCAGGGCCTGCTGCAGTGAAGTATCCCCACAGCGTGATGCAGTCACCACTATGCTTCACAGTAGGGATGGTATGTTTTCGATATGCCAAACATATTATTTAGTCTGATGGCCAACAAGCACAATTTTGGTTTCTTCAGAACCTTCTTCCAGCTGACTTCAGTGTCTCCCACATGCCTTCTGGCAAACTCTAGCTGAGATTCCATGTGAGTTTTTTTTCCAACAGTGACTTTCTCTTTGCCACTCTCCCATAAAGTTGCGACTGGTGAAGCACCAGGCAACAATTGTTGTATGCGTAGTCTCTCCTATCTCAGCCACTGAAGCTTGTAACTCCTCCAGAGTTGTCCTAGGTCTCTTGGTGGCCTCCCTCACTCGTCCCCTTCTTGCACAGTCACTCAGTTTTTGAGGATGGCCTGCTATAGGAAGATTTACAGCTGTGCCATATTCTTTCCATTTCTTGATAATTGACAACTGTAGTCCAAGGGATATTTAGTGACTTGGAAATTTTCTTGTATCCATCTCTTGACTTGTGCTTTTCAATAATCTTTTCGTGGAGTTGCTTGGAGTGTTCTTTCATCTTCATGATGTAGCTTTTGCCAGGATACTGACTCACCAGGAGTTGGACCTTCCAGATACAGGTGTATTTTTACTACAATCAATTGAAACACCTTGATTGCACACAGGTCTCCAAAAATAGATCGCCTTTTAATTTAATTATGTGACTTCTAAAACCAGTGATGATTTGGTGTGTCATATTAAAAGGGATAAATACATATACAATCAATTATTTTGTGTTTTATGTTTGTGATTAATTGAGATCACTGGTGTAGAGATCTGTTTTCACTTTGACATGAAAAAGTGTTGTTTTTCTGTTGGTCAGTGTCAAAAAAGCCAAATTAAATCCACTGTGATTCAATGTTGTAAAACAATAAAACATGAAAACTCCCAAAGGGTGCAGGGTGAAAAGTTTATATAGGCACCGTAATTATCCAGGAGTATAATTGGAAAGTGTGATTAATGCATGCATAATAATATCATGATCCTGTTCCTTGCACTGAGTTGCCTTGTGTGGTATGTTTGCCTGCCTTGACCATTTCTTGTACTTCTGCTAAATTGGTTTGCACGTAGGTTGTTTTAGCTACATGCCAAATTGGCTTCTTCCCTTTATCTCACTCATTGCAGAAGGACTTTTGCTATATTCTTTAGAGAGCCTGAGGTGTCTGGGGCTTCTCTGAAAATGCAACTATTCTCAAGTATATTGAATGAAACTAGTTCCACAAATGATTTCAAGTACTCCAGATCCAAGGCGATTACTATCAGTAATTGTTATTGGAGAGCAGTTGTGCATTGGGACCAAGGTAGCAAGTGGTTATTAGTGATGGGTACCCAAATGATTTACTTTCCTGGTGTCAATGACATCTGCTGTGTGGTCGGTCTTTGGCAGGAGAAGAAAATTACTGCAGCACTACTATGGCGGGTGGATATTTTTCAAGTGTTCAGTGCCAAATATCCATGTTCAGCTAGTGGGTCAGTACCCCGAGCTAATCCTGTGAGCTTGTACTTAGCCAATCAAGAGGGGCTTCTCTACCTCCACATTAAAACATATAATCACATCGTTGGTTCTTGATTTTCCTTCATTCATAAGGCACTTGCTTCAAACCAGAGTCTCAGACATCTGACTGAAGCAAGAATGTAATGGTGTTTGGAGTGATTTTAGTCAGAATTCGGGTGGGATAATGAATTTATTATTATTATTCATAAAACAGTCAATAATTTAATGAAATGAAAGTCAGACTGTCTCACTTGTGATCCCTGAACCTTTGTCTCTAAATTACTGCCTGACATGCTGACTGTATTCCAGCACGTACTGTAAACTGGCCGATGACACCACTGTTGGTAGAATCTCCGAGGAGGTGCACAGGAATTAGATCGACCTGGGTGGTGCGGCAGTAGCAACCTTGCACTCAATGTCAGCGAGACCAAGGAATTTAGTGCAGACTTCAGGAAGGGGAATTTGGATGAACCCACATCCATCTTCACTGAAGGGTTAGCAGTGGAAACGGTGAGCAGCTTCAAGTCCCTGGGCATCAACATCTCAGAAGATCTATCTGAAGACCCACACTCAGTGTTTTAGGAATGGCTTCTTCCCCTCTACCGTCTGCTTTTTGAACAGTCCTTGAACGCTGCCTCACTATTCTCCTCGAACTATTTATTTAGTTTACAATAATAATAATAACTTTATTTATAGAACACTTTTCATACAGACAATGTTCAAAATACTTTGCAATGGGAAAAAATACAAACATGAAAATAAAAGACAAAAAGATGTTAGTTAAAAGCAAGATTAAATAAATAGATTTTGAGGTGGTGGTTAAAAGCATCAATGGAGTCTGCTCCTTCTAGTTTTAGGTATTGAATTTAAGTTTAGGAGCTGACCTGCCAATTATCTTTTGAAGGAGATTGTTTATATTTTTGAGGTCGGTGCAAGAAGACCTGAGATTATAAAAAAATGTTTTGGTGATGTCCTAGACCATTAAGAGCTTGAAAAACAAGTAAGAGAGCTTGAAAATCATTTAAAAAAAAATACAGGAGGCCAACGCATAGCAGCTAGTATGGGAGTGATGTGTTCCCACATCCTCATTTTTTGTAGCCTATTGTATATTTTGGCTTTCACTCTACTGCTGCCACAAGACAGCCAATTTTATGACGTGTCTCAGTGGTAATAAAACCTGATTCGGATAGTGATTCTTTTTACTTCAGTTTCGCAGGATCTGCAGTTGTTTTTGTGTTGTCTTTGTGCAGCTGCTCTTTGTTAGTGCTAAGATTTCAATATTCGTATGTGTCTGTGCATCTCATCGACCACGTCTCCAGTTTTAATCGGATAATTTGCAGTTTTTGTTATTATGGTCTATTTCTATGTACTTCTGTATCAGGAGACTAGTTCAGTTTTTTAATCTTGATCTAAGCAAAGTCTACTTCTTCCTTTATGCTGTGGCTTTGTCACAAGGCACCTCTCCTCTGCAGTCAGCAAATAATTCACATCAATTATGTTGAAATCCGATGTCTGTTAATTTGCAGTGGTATTATATTCTGAGGTTTATTTATGATTAATATTCCTGTATCATCTGTTTACCAATAGGGGATGGTCTCAGCCAAATGAAAATGGTCAAAAATCAGCAGCACCTGTGCACGATGCTTAAGGCGATATCTATTCCTCGATCATCATCTCTCAGCCTAGTCTGCATGCTGTAAATTAACTTTGACAGGCTTAACAGGGCACTTACGCATGTCCTTCAGATCATGGCGTGAGCATGTCTCTGCACTGATAAGCATCTCACTTTTATTAACTGGTTACTGGGTGCTGCTGCCTTGCCCACAGACTTGGCTGAGGTGCACCATGTGCAGGAGCACTTGTTTTAGGTCTGTGTGTCAAAGAGCTGAGTTATTTATCAGTGCAATGAGGAGCTACCGAAAATGCCAAAGGTCCCTGAGGCAGTTGTGTGTTTTCAGCCGTTACTTCCCCTTTGGAAAACTCACATAGATCATTGGGTTGTGAGCTTGGCAAAATTTAACCATGAGCCACATGAATATTAAGAAGATAGAGGGATAAGGACATTGTGTAGGTAGGAGGGATTGATTTTGTTTTTTTATTGAGTTTTTATCATGGGCTGAAGGGCCTGTTCCTGTGCTGTGTTGTTCTATGTTCTGTTTCAAATGGGTGAGACATTTTGTGTAGTATATACTCAAATTTCTGATACATTTTATTTATGCAGTGTTTCTAAAATGTCAATCCACATGCTATTGTTTCTGGAGGCACTAAATTCCACTCCAGGAGTGCTTCATCCACTAAGGACTTCATAAGGGCTTCCTCAGTCAATCAGGTGCTGGTGGAAGTACCTAGTGAGTGAGACACCATCTATAGATATCATATTCACTTCTAATCGAGGGTGTATTAGTCCCATATGTCCAGGGATCTGATGAGTGTTTGAATCAGGAAGTACCACTTTGTATCAAAACCAATTTTTCTAGCATTTGTAATCAGCTAACAGGCTCGTCAACCATCGTGAGCTCTTGAACCTTTGGGATTCTTCACAATTTTTGAGTGCTGCATTGCTGGGCTTTGCTTTGTGCAAAAGGAGGTGCTGAAGAACGTAATCACCACCTTCTTCCTCTTCCCCCCCCCCCCCCATTATCAAAAGTATGGCTGACAAGACAAACTAAAATGGCAGAAAATAATTATTCAATTATCCATTTGAGTGGGTTAGCTCATTAAAGTTGGTTATTTGAAAAATCGGGATCAGAAATAACCTGCAGGAGGCCAAAGGGATAAAGATAGAAACTGGAAGAGAAAGGGGCATGAGTAAAATTTATGTTCCTTTTCTGAGAGCACAGAGTATTCAGGAAGTTAATACTTGAATTTCTCTCCTTTTCCTTAGAAAATAGGTCTTTCACCATGGATTATGTTTTGAAAATAAATCCACCCAATTCATGCACTTCTCACAAAAGTGTATTCAGATGACTAGTGGGTGCTGATTACCAAAGGGTGATGTAGAGCAGAAAAGTACAAATTTTCTTTGATCTGTGCTGGGTTATCTTATCTTCGTTAAGTTAATTATAACAGAATTGGACTTTGCCCTGACTTTGATTTCTGATTATTGTTCAATGAGCCCTGATTGAAAATGGATACAAAATAATAATAAAGGCTTCTTTTGGTGTCCCTTGAGAGTAAACTTATTGCTATACCACAGCAAAGTCAAAGCAAGAGGGAATAATGTAAAGTGGGGGATGTCTCGCTGACTCCTGTGGCTCTCAGTGACATTCTATCCTTACTGTGCAAACGAGTCCCAATTTATAGAGAACTAGCAGGTGGGGTCTTGTGTGCCTCTGAAGTCATTGCTGTAAAGCAGTTTATGATGAGGTATCCTTCATTTAACTTGACTTTATTTTTTTTCCACAGACGGCTGGTAATTCTGAATAAATATACCTTTATAAAGTCTGATACCAACACTACCAGGAAATTGGTAAGCAAACATGAATGACTGCACTGATTCACGGCTCTATTTTCCGATTATCTAAGTGTTCAAAATCTAAAACTGATAATTTTAAAATTCTTTTAGAAACTTTCTATATATTAAACATTGCTGAATTGGTTAAAATCACAGTTATGGGAACAGAATCTATATGAAGTTGTTGAGTCCAGAGCAACATTTGGAATTGAATTATCAGACTACCAATAACTATTCATCTCTGTAGGCAGTGTATCATAACGGGGATCACCATCATACCTTTTGAATCTTGACAAAGAATTGAGACCCTTTTGGGTCCTAAACAACATTGAGATCCTGTTCCACCCTTTCCAGTATTACACCTGTGAAGGAAATGATATATTTTCCATCCCATTCTCAATTTGTTTTGCCAATGCAGCTACTCCCTGTCGACATTCAAGATTTTAAAGAAATGGTCTCCCATTACTTGTCTATGCCTGGATGGATTAGCATCTCTGTGCTTGGATTTTGTATATGTACAACCACAATGTTGTAATGGTGAAGTTGGCAATCCTTGAAAAATTAAGCACAGCCACGATCTTTTCCACCACAGCAGAATGGCAAGCCCTGTGGTTAATTTTGTAGTCTTAATTCTGTCCGCCCCCAGCGTGGTACATGGCTAAGACCCTTCAGCTTTGGCTGCTAGTACATAAATAGAGAACACAGATGAGAGAAGTTCAGAGGGAACTTCTGGTATATGGATGAAAAAAGTTAGTAGGCAGGTCCAACTAGTAAGCAGGAGGGCAAATGGCAAGTTCTCTGTTACCTTAAGGAGGTTAGAATTTAAGAATAGGGAGGTTTTGCTACATCTGTACAGGGTACTGTTGAGACCACAGCTGAATGCTCAGTGTTGCTTTGGTCCCATTGAACATAGAGCAGTTCTGCACAAGATCAGGTCCTTCAGCTAACGATGTTATGCTGAACCGGTTACATTAGTAATCGAATGGCTAACTAAACTAATCTCTACTGCCCTCACAATGTCTATATCCTTCCATTTTCATCAAGTTCGTGTGTCTGATAACATCTCTTATCAGTCTCTAGTGCTCCTGACTCTACCACAGCCTCTGGCAGTGCATTTCAGGCACCCACCAATCTCTGTATAATTTTTAAAAATTTGCCCCTCACATCTCCTTTGAAATTACCCCCTCTCCTGGTAAACCACTTCTGCACCCTCTCCAGGGCCTCAATATCCTCCCTATAATGGGATGACCTGAACTGTATGTAGTACTCCAGATATGGCCCAACTAGCGTTTTATAGAGCTGCAACATGCAGTAACTTCCTGACTTTTGAAATCAATAAAGACAAGCACACCATATACCACCTTAACCATCCTATCAACCTGTGTAGCCACTCTGTGAACTTTGACCCCTAGAACCCTTTGCTCATCAACACAAGCATCTTGCCCATTGTCAGTGTACTGTCTCTCTGTTTCTGTCCCATTACCTAAAAATGTATAAATGTATAAAAATGTAACAGTCTGAAGAAACCTGAGCAGGCTGGTTCCTGGGATGAGAGGGTTGTCCTATCAAAATAGACGAGAAGTTTGGATTATAAAGTTTAGGTGAATGGGGGGGGGGGGGGTAGTAGGAAATGATTACTCTGGATGGATAGATAGATATTTTACTGATCCCAAAGGAAATTACAGTGTCACAATAACATTACAAGTGCACAGATATACAAAAATTTGAAGAGAAGTAAGAAATAAAAAAAAAAATAAGTTGCCTCAAACAGTCTAACAGGAGGGGGGGGGGGGGTCATCACTTCTCCAGCTATAGGTTGACTCATTATAGAGCCTAATGGCCAAGGGTAAGAATGACCTCATGTAGTGCTCTTTGGAGCAGCACAGTTGTCTTGGTCTGTTATTAAAAGTGCCCCTCTGTTCAGCCAGTGTGGCATGCAGAGGGTAAGAAACATTGTCCAGAACTGCCAGGATTTTCCGTAAGGTCCTTTGTTCTACCACAGCCTCCAGTAAGTCCAGTTTGACTCCTGTAACAGAGGCAGCCTTTCTAATCAGTTTATTGAGCCTGTTGGCATCACCCGTGTTGATGCCATTGCCCCAGCATGCCACAGTATAGAAGACTGAACTGGCAACAACAGACTGGTAGAACGTGTGAAGGAGATGCCAGCATATTCCTCAGGAAGTGGAGACGACTGTGCCACTTCATGTGCAGATCCTCTGTGTTGGTGCTCCACTCAAGCCTATCATTCAGGTGCACCACCAGGTACTTGTAGGTCCTCACCACATCCATGTCCTCACCATCAATAGTAGCAGGGAGCAGTGTGGGCTTAGTCTTCCTAAGGTCCATCACAATCTCAATATTATTATATTATTATCCTCCTCTTCGGCTGTCCATCGATTTCAATGTCGATTACGGCCTGGGCAAGGTTGTATGGAAGACCGGCAGTTGCCATGCTACAGGTTTCCCCTCTCCATGCCACCAATGTTGTCCAAGGGAAGGGCACTAGACCGATTCAGCTTGGCACCGGTGTCGTCACAGAGCAATGTGTGGTTGAGTGTCTTACTTAAGGACACAACGTGCTGCCTCAGCTGAGGCTTGAACTAGTGACCTTCCGATCACTAGACCAATGCCTTAACCACTTGGCCACGTGCCAACATTGTAATATTATAGTATTATTTCAAACATATAAGTTTGACATGGTGGAGATTTTCCAGTGGTGGGAGAGTCATGAACAAGGGTCATAAGTACAAAATAAGGGTCTGGTCATTTAAAATGGAGGTGCAGAAAAATTTCTTCTTACAGAAGTCAGTGAATCTGTGGAATTCTCTGACCCTGAGCATTGTGAGGCCAGAGAATTAGATGTATTTAAAACAGAGATAAATATTTGAAAGATCATCAAATTGAGGGTTACATGGATTTGACACAGAAGAATAATTGAGACAAGTATCGATCAATCATGATCACATTGAATGATGAGGCAGGCCTGAGGGTCCAAGTGGTTTCTATTTTCTTGTGTATCTAAAGGTATGGTTCAGCACTGCTGTGGTCTAGTGTTGCTAGACAGTTGGTTAAGGAATCAGAAACTATAAATGGGTGGCAAGATTGCCACATGGGAAATGTTATGCTTCTTGAGTGCAAGGCTTCTCTTTTTAGTCATAGAGCAGTGGTATAGTCAGGAGGAGGGAGGGGATCTCCAGTAATCTGGTATGGGAAGTTATTTTGACCAAGAGTTGAATGACTTTATCTCCTTTTAAGATGACTGTGGTAATTTTCCATACTTGGCTTACATAAACCATGTCGCAAAAGCGGATGGGATGGGGGATAGTGGGGTTGGTAGCAAGCTACTGAATAAAGCCTTCATGATCTGTCAAAGCATTTAAGAGTCTGATTGGATAAGTATGCCAGTAAAGACATGGTAGGTGATTAAGGGCACTGCCTTTTACAATGGAGGAGTAACATTCAGTTATCAGATGCTATTTAGGATCATATTCACCACCTCTGTTTCATTATTTTTATCCTCGTGATGTAGCCCTTTTAACTCTCTGTTATCATTCCAGGGGGATGATTCTGATGAAGATGCCTGTGCTATCAGTGACCGTTGGGCATTTCAGCGGGAGAGCAGGAGATGGTCTCGCCTGACAGTTGCTGACTTCCGGATGAGCCGAGCCGAGGTCCTAAGCTCGGTAATGAAGGAGTCTGCCAGTCGTGAGAGTGTTCTCTCCGAGCTCAGTGATCGCGAAGCCAGCTCCGCGCGCAGCAACAGCAGTGTTGGGAGCATCCAGGAAGTTTTGGGGGGTCACTCTTCAAACAGTCAGCTGGCAACGAGTGAAAATCCTGAGACAGTCCTGTTGGCTCATTCCCAAGCAGCAGAACAGGCTCGCAACTGCACACTCGATAGCAGTGTTTTCATTGACGATCAGACCACTCCAGACGTTACCGAAAGCCCCAGAAAGCATCGGACCAAGAGCTTTCTCAGACGAATTGAATCCCTTCGGTTTAAAACGCTTCGGAATAAATCCAAAGTGGCTTCAAAGAACAAAGAGACAAAAAGTATCATAACAGTATTACAGCAATACCATGATCCATTAGACTGCTCTAGTCCTCTGAAAACTGGGAGCAAGAGCCCCAAGGGCTTGGTGAATAATGTATCTCCATCTGACATTCCTTCACTGGCTGATTGCGGATGTCTAGAACATTGTTCAGGTAAATCTAGGAGGAGCCATTGTGGACTCTACTTGGAAGACTATGAAATGGGCTTTGCAGCTTCTTCCAGTTATAATAGAAATGATGATCCATGTTCTCATCAAGATTATGTTGTTCGTGTCCCAACAAATCACAAATTAGGAACCTTTCCCAAAGCTCTCTCCATTGAAAGCTTGTGTCCTGGTGCTGATAACCATTTGGTAAAATGGAGATCAGGAAACAGCTCCTTTGGGATGTCTTTGTGTGGGAGTGCCAACAATGTTCAACGATTGAGTCTACAGGGACGAAGAGATTCTTGCAGCTCCATGGACAGCAGGCAAAGTTTTTATGACAATGTGCCTGAAACCCATCCATATAACAGTGTTAGTGGACAAGAATACTATTTTAAACAACTAGATGATGTTTTGAAGCATGTTAATGGATTACAGCAGAGAGTAGATAGTTGGTCAAAAATGATATGCACTGATTACAACGACACTGAGTCTGACTCTACTGGAGAAACAGTTTTTCCTTTGCCAGGTTTGAACTTTGAAGACCGCTCAATGTCTGATGTGGGGACAACTGCAAGTGATTTTGATAGCACTGGGAATTCACTGAATGAAGTGGAAGAAATGGAGATGAGGGAACGGAGAGATTCTGGAGTAGGGGCTTCATTAACCAGACCAAGCAGGTAAAGACTTCTGAACTTCTGTTGATAGTCACAAAAATCAAACACAGGCCATTTTGTAGACTATTTCTGTTATTCAGAAACACAAAAGACTCTGCAAATGTTGTAAGTCCAGAGTATCACACACCAAATGCTGGAAGAACTCAGCAAGTCAGGCAGTATCTACGGTGAGGAATAAACAGTTGATGTTTTGGACCGAAACCTTCATCAGAGTCTTGGTAAAGGGTCTCGGCTTGAGATGGGTCTGTTTAATCCTCTCCATGGATGCTGCCAGACCTGCTGAGATCCTGTAGCTGTGTGTGTGTGTGTGTGTGTGTGTGTGTGTGTGTGTGTGTGTGTGTGTGTGTGTGTGTGTGTGTGTGTGTGTGTGTGTGTGTGTGTGTGTGTGTGTGTGTGTGTGTGTGTGTGTGTGTGTGTGTGTGTGTGTGTGTGTGTGTGTGTGTGTGTGACTCTATTGTTCAGCATAGCTTCTCATTGAACTGTGAACTGGTCAAATTGTGGCTTAGCAATCTTTTCTCCTTCTTATCTCTGGTTACTCATTCCTGCTTGAGTTGCCTTCTGATCCCCGTATGAAGAGAGTCAAAGTTAACTAACAAGTTGACCAACTAATTGAAGCTTTTGTGTGAAGAGTTACCACTCGGTGAAACGTTGTTCAAGTGATTCCACACCCTACTCTTTAGCTGACGGGAGCTTAATTCAGTGTGTCATTGCTCATGCCGCTCATGATATAGTGCTCGAGTATTAAAATAGAATAGATTTTATCTGTTCTATCTGGGTGTTACACAACATTAGCTCAGCTCAGGCAGCCCTTACGGAAAGGCAGCAGAAAGGAAAATCTGGAGGGAAGTTTCCCTGCTGTAACAGAAACAGCTCGAGTTTCCTTCCTTTCAAGTATTGTACAATTAGGGCGCCAAACTGATTCTCCTCTGGCAAGCCGGCCACATTTGCCACTTAGACACATGGCTTGCTTTTTGAGGGTTTATCTTGTGAACATGCTTGCAGAAGCTCTTGCAATTCAAACTGGCAAACCAGCAGGGCGTCATGTGGTACAGTGTTGCTGTGGGAACAAGCCACAGCTCTGTCCACAATAGAGCTGAGGAAAAAGTCAAGCACGAAACAAGCCAAACATGACCCCTGGACTTGCCAGCTTTCAAACCTGGCAAGGTCTGTGAATACTTGAAACAGTCCAATCAATAACAGAAAAAAGTGTACCAAATAACATCTTAAAATAATCAAAAATAAAAATGTATAAAATCCACCAAAAGTTAACAATATTTTAAGCAACTAATAACTCAGAAATGTGTAAATCATATTCATTCACGAGCCTTACTGCCGGATGTTTCACCTCATTTAAATGAATGGACTCCTATTTCTAAGCTAGATCAGAGCAGGCAAGGGCAAGAAACCCAGTGGACTTGTAGAGAACTCCAGCACTTTTGTGTTCTTCTACAAGGCTCCCTGAGAAGCTCGGTGTTGGGCAGAAGCTGAGAAAGATCTGATGATGTTGGGTAGAAGAGTCAATTCCCTGGTAGTCAATGGGAATTGTACGTTGACAGTGCAGTATAGAAAATCCCAGCAAGTTGTAGCTTAATAATGAATCCACACAAGTCATAAGTATCTTAAGTATTTTCTAATACAAGTGAGTGTAGACTGTTACTGTTTGGCAACACTGTGTTGCATATGAGCTCTGTTTACAGCCTTCATATCAATATTAAAGATCCCATGTATTTGTTGGTTGGTCTGGAACACATGATTTGAGCAGGTGGTGAGGAGGAAGGTACTCAAATACTGGGCAACAACTTGAATTGTCAGGGCAGAGACGGTTTCGGACCAAGTACTACTAAATAACAGCTGTAGAGATGGTACTTGATGGTTAGACTAGACAATGGGCCTATTTCTCTGTAGTATGATTCTATGACTATTTGACAGACTGCCCTGGCTAGAATTCCAGCAGGTAAACACCACCAGAGATAATTTTGGTTTAGTTTTTGGTACTTTCCTGTGTGCAAAATGGCTTATAATGGCAGTGTGTGTCTGAGAGTAATCCTATATTTCTGAAGTGCTTGGGGATAAATGCTGTAAAATGTAAAATTTATATAATTCATAAACTCAAGAGATTCTGTAGATGCTGGAAATCCAGAGTAACCCACAAAATGCTGGAGGAACTCAACAGTTAGGTAGCATCTATGGAGGGGAATGAAGAGCTAACGTTTTGGGCTGAGATCCTTCATCAGGATGGATCTCGGCCTGAGACATCAGCTCTTTATGCACCTCCATAGATGCTGCCTGACCTGCTGAGTTCCATCAACGTTTTGTGTTGTTCCTTTTGTATAATTCACTTGTTCTTTCTGGCTGGTTCATGTAATTGTCTAATTCAACAATGTTTGATTCAAAAGTGCTTTGAAGATGGCTTGCATGTAGTCAGTGTTAACTGGCTCATTTTAGATGGGAGCAGCCATAGTTATTCCCAGATCTTATTGCTGCAGTGGGCATGACGGGAAGGAAAATGAGTCAGGATTCCTATCCTTGGTCACGGCCCATTGATGCCTCTTTGAAACTCTACCCGTGTGGACAGTGAATAGAGAGACAAGAACAGATTTTGTCTGGGTGTCCTGGTGGTCTCCTATCCCAGTATTCACACTTTGGAAAGATAAAATTGGGCGAGGTATCCCAGTGTAAGTCAGCTTCCAGAAGAACACAGTGATAGCTGTGAAGAGAATTAAAAACAGAACAGCAACTTTCCATTAGGATACATTTCATAGTTTGTATTATTATTGTTTTTTTCTGCATATGGGTTTCAATGATTCACTGGTGCTGGTTGAATATAATATTTCCTTTTTTTTAAATGTTATTTATTAAAAGGAAAATGATAAGAGTCAGTAGAAGAGTTGTCCTGTAGTGTGTGTTTATTCAAGAGATTGCGATTCACCAGGATCACTCGTATGTTAGTAAGTACCTTGTGCTTAGTGACGTTACTGATAAGCAGATGACAATTCATTTGTTCCTGGATGGCATGCAACACTTTGTAGCCCTTTGCATTATATCCTGTACTTTATAATGTTCTTCTAACAGGTACCTTTCCTTACACTGAAAGTGCAGGTAGAAAGTCTAAGGGATGCATTGTAACCTTACTAATATCATAACCAATATCATAAGACATAAGCAGAACTGGGCTATTTGGCCTATTGAATCTGCACCGCCATTACATTGTGGCTGACTTATTATTCCCTCACTATCCCATTCTCATGTCTTCTCCCCATAATTTTTGGTGCCTTTACTAATCAAGAACCTATAAACCTTCACTTTAAATATATCTAAGGACTTGACTTACACAGCTATCTATGGCAATAAATTCCACAGATTCGCCTCCTCGGTCAATTACCTGGCAGAAAGGCACCTCATTAACTCAGTGGACATTCGTAGCAGATAATCTATTACTCCAAAAATCAATTGTAACAAAGACACGCTATTCTCGCACAGACATTGTTGAAGATAGCTGGCGGCCTGTCATATGGAGACAAAATTAGGCTGGAACTCACATTAATAATATCCTAGCCTGTGTAGGAGGTCACTTTGAAGAGAAAAAATTGCGATTCCATTACAAGAGTAGCAAAAGATGTTCTGGAAATCAAACTGAGGCCTAAGGTGGCAGGGAAAATTTGCAACTTGCTGTGTCACCCACCAGGATACAAATGTGATGTCAAAGGTGGTTGGTAGGAATATTGAAACTGGGGTCCTTTGTGGTATCTGTGCAGGGATGCCACATGTTGTTTCGGTTATGGTGCTTGATGTTCACTATTCTTTGCATTTTCTTTCCTCAGGAAGCTGCGCTGGCACAGTTTCCAGAACTCTCACCGCCCCAGCCTGAATTCTGCCTCGATGGAAATCAACAGACAGTCGGCAGCTCAGCTCAACCTCCTGCAGCGATTCTCCTTGCTGCGTTTGACTGCCATCATGGAGAAATACAGCGTCCGCAGCAAGCAGGGCTGGAACTGGTCAGTAGCTAGGATTCCGACAGGGTGGGTAGGGGTCTTATTTGCTGCATCGGCCAGGCGCATGAATTCAGGCAACAGAGCTGAGGGAGACTTTCGAATGTTCTACATTTGTCTGAATTTTTTTGTGTGGCTAAGTCAGACTTGCAATGACCAATAATGGAAATTAAGTGAATGCCATCTGAGGAAAGCAGCAGGTAGAGCTCATCGTAGGGTAGGTGGCAGCACAGCTACTACAGCTGCTGTCCCACAGTCCAGTGGCCTGGGTTCAATCCTGAACTCCAGTGCAGTCTCTGTGGAGTTTGTATGTTCTCCCTGTGACTCTTGGCTTTCCCCTACGTTGCAAAGGCACAGGATTTGATAGGTTAATTAGCCTTTGTAAAATTGCCCATTAAGTGTAACTGAATGGTAGAATCTGGAGGGGGTTGGGGTAATGTGCAGGAAATAAAAATGGTGTACCCCTTAGCAACAAGTGTGCCCCTTTTGATACTGCTGGGGTTGGGGGGGGGGGGTGGTGACCTATCGGGGCAGTGGCAGTGAGGCCGGCTCAGCAGGGAAGGGTAAAGTTAGGCAGGGCGGTACTGTTAGGACTCTCGATAGGGGGATGGACAGGGGGTCTGTGGCTGCGAAAGAGAAACCAGGATAGTGTGTTGCCTCCCAGGTGCTAGTGTCCAGGTGTCTCAGAGCGGCTGCAGAAGATTCTCAAGGGGGAGGGTGAGCAGCCAGAGGTTGTGGTGAACATCGGTAGAAAGGGGGAAGAGGTCCTGCGCAGTGTATATAGGGAGTAAGTGAAGAGGCTGAAGAGCAGGGCTCCAAGGTACTAATCTCTGGATTACTCCCAGTACTGCATCATAGTCTGGGCAGGAATTGGATGATAGTACAGATGAATGAGTGGCTAAGGAAGTGGTGCAGGGGGCAGGGTTTCAGATTTCTGAATCTTTGGGATCTCTTCTGGGGAAGGTATGACCTGTGCAAAAGGCTAGAGTTATACCTGAACGTGAGGGGACCAATATCCTTCAGGAGAGGTTTGCTGGAGCTATCGGGGAGATTTTAAAACTAAGTTGGAAAGGGGATGTCAACTGGAATAATAGGGCTGAGGATGGATTAATTGGCATACAAATTGGTGCAGTCTGTAGTAATACTGTGAGGAAGATCAGGCAGACGATGGGGCAAAACTGCATTCAGCAGGATGAGGTGAAGTATAACATGGGGACAAAAATCGAAAAGGGTGATGAATACTGGATGGAAAGTGTTTGAATGCACACGTAATATGGAAAAAGGTCGATGATTGTTAGTGCAGTTGGAGATTGGCAGTTATGATGTTGTGGGCATCACTGAGAGTTAGCTGAAAGAAGCTCATAGTTGAGAGTTTAACATCCAAGGATACACGTCGTACCAAAAGGACAGGCAGGTAGGCAGAGGGGTTGGCATAGCTCTATTGGTTTAAAAAAAAATAAACTAAATCCTTAGAAAGAGGTGACATTGGACTGGAAGATAGAGAATCATTGTGGTGGAGTGAAGAAACTGCAAGGATAAAAAGACCTTGATGGGAATTATATGCAACCCTCTGAACAGTAGGCTAGGATATGAGATATAATTTTCAACAGGAAATAGAGAAGCCATGTAAGAGGGACAATGTTGTGATAGTCATGGGGATTTCAATATGCAGGTAGATTAGGGAAATCAAGTTCGTGCTGGAAATCAAGTTCGTGCTGGATCCCAAGAGAAGGAATTTGTAGAATATCTGTGAAATGTTTTTTTAAAAGAGTTGCGTGTGGAGGTGCTCACGAGGGGAAAAACAATTCTGGATTGGGTGTTGTGTAATGAACCAAATTGATTAAGGAGTCTAAGGTAAAAGATCAAGTTTGAGAAGGTGAAGATAAAATTGGATGTATCAATATTACAGTGGAGTTATAGGAAGTTACACAGGCATGAGAGTGGAGCTGGCCAAAGTGGACTGGAAGGGAACACTAGCAGGGATGATGGCAAAACTGCAGTGGCTGGAGTTTCTGGGGCAATTTGGAAGGTGCAGGATAGATACACCCTAACAATGAAGAAGTATTTTAAAAGGAGGGTGAGGCAACCATGGGTGATAAGGGAAAATAAAGCCAACATAAAAGCAAAAGTGAGGGCATATTATATAGCAAAAAAAGTGGGATGATAGAGGATAGGAAAGCTTTTAATAACCAACAGAATGCAACTAAAAAAAAACATAAGGAGACAAAAGATGAAGTATGAAGTTAAGCCAGCTAAAAGTAGCAAGGATTCCAGAAGCTTTTTCAGATATATAAAGACTAAAAAAAGAGGTGAGATGTTGGACTGCTGAAAAATGATGCTGGGGAAGTAGTAGTGGGTACTTAAATTAATAAATCTTTTGCAGCAGTCATCACTGTGGAAGACACTCGCAGTATGCCAGAACTTCATGAGTGTCAGGGGGCAGAAGTGAGTGTAGTTGTTATTACAAAGGAGAAGATGCTTGGGAAGCTGAAAGTCTGAAGGTTGGTAAGTGACCTGGACCAGAAGGACTATCGCCTAGGGTTCTGAAAGAGGTAGTTGAAGAGATTGTGGATGCATTAGTAACATTTGTTCAAGAATCATTAGATTCTGGTTTGGATCTAAAGGTTTGGAAAATTGAAAATGTCACAAAGAAAGGAGGGAAGCAGAGGAAAGGAAATTAGCCTGACTTTAGTGTTTGGGAAGATTATTAAGGAAGAGGTTTGGGGTTCTTGGAGCTGCATGATAAACTAGGCCAAAGTCAGCATGGTTTCCTTAAGGAGAAATCTTGCATGACAAATCTGTTGGAAGTCTTTGAGGAAATAACAGGCAGGATAGACAAAGGAGAGTCAGTGGTTGAGATTTACTTGGACTTCCAGAAGGGCTTTGACAAGGTACCACACATGAGTGCACTTATTAAAATAAGAGCCTGTGGTATTACAAGAAAGATGCAGGCATGGAAAGAAGATTGGTTTATTAGCAAGGGGCAAAGAGTCAGAATAAAGATGGCCTATTATGGTTGACTGCCAGTGATGGGTGGCGTTCTGCAATGGTTGGTATTGGGACCACTCCTTTTCATGTTATTTGTTAATGATTTGGATGACAAAGTTGATAGCTTTGTTCCTAAGTTTGCAGATGGTAGATAGATAGGTGGAGTGGCAGATAATATTGAAGAAGCAGGCAGTCTGCAGAAGAACTTCAACAGATTGAAGAATGGGCAAAGAAGTGGCAGATGGAATATAGTATAGGGAAGTGTATGGTCATGAACTTTTGTGAAAAAATAAAGGTATAGACTATTTTCTAAATGGAGAGAAAATTAAAAAAAAACAGTGCAAAAGGACTTGGGAGTATTTGTGCAGGATTCTTTAAAGATTAACTTGCTTGTGAGTCAGTAGTAATGAAGGCAAATGCACTGTTGGCATTCACATTGAGAGGAGTAGAATATAGGAGCAAGGATCTTGTGCTGAGTCTTTATAATGCATTGGTCAGACTGCACTTGGAGCATTGGGATAACAAATCAGCCATGATGGAATGGCAGAACAGACTCGATGGGCTGAGTGGCCTAGTTCTGCTCCCATGTCACATGATCTTATGGGATTTGGGTGAATAGATGCTTGATGGTCAGCGTGGATTGATGGGTGAAGAGCTTATTTCTACACTGTACCATTCAAATACGCTCTCTATGAAATTGTTATAAAAGTAACACGAAACCTATATGGATCATTGAAAGAATCACATGCAGTGCAACAGAAGGCCAGAGAGATTTGAAAAAGAGATATAAATCATTTATACAGACACACAAGAATCTGATTCATTAATTGGATAGATTACATAATAACAAATGGTTTTTTAAAGGCTATTCTGAAATGTGCTCCCTAACCTGTGACCTGTACGACTAAGGCCAAGGGCAACAGGATCATGGGAACACCATCTGCCATAGGTTCCTCTCTAAGTCCAATCTGGATTGGAAATGTATCCCTGTTTATTCATAATCACTGTGTCTAAATCCTGGAAGTCCTTCCCTAGAGCACTGTGAATGATGATTGCTTTGGTTGTTAGGAGATGGGACGGTTCTGCAGCCAGACGTCTTTCACTTAGGATGTGAACCTCACCTCCAGGAAATGTATGAGAGACATGGATCTTGGGGGCTTACTCCATGTTTTATTATTGTGAGAAGTAGCCCGTTGGTGATTGGTAAAATTTGAACCTGTGTGGCCTCAGAGTGACAGTACAATCAGATTATTTGTGCAATTGCCGGAACCGTCCCTTCCTTGCTCGTTTGATTGCTCAAATCTCCACAGTGCTTACAGGAACCAGCCACGCATAGTGTCACTGGCCTGTGTCCTGGCGATTTGAGAGGACTCATCCCTTGTGCTTCCTTGAGGATAAAAAAGCATCCAATTGGATATGAGCCCTGCTATTGTGTCTCTTTGCATTTACTGCAACCAGGCAGAGAGCGTACAATAACAGGAATCCACAGAACTTGGAGTCAGTCCAAGCATGGCCTTTGACCCTTGGAATTTTACAGATGGCTTCCTCCGTGAAAGGATAGAGGTTGTGTCAAATCACAGCTGTGTGAGGGGGGGAAATGTGGAAACACGGCAGTAGCTGGGAGTGTTGAGGTAGGGAGTTAAATTGTTTGAAAGCTCACAAAGGGTGGAAACATCTTGGAAAGGAATTCTTTGTGTTAAAGCAGTCAGAAGGGTGCATTGTAAACAAAGGCGAGCAGCCTGTGAGAAAGGAATGGGTTGGTCCACAACCACGGGACACAGCCTAGAAATCAGATGGCTGGCAGTCTCGAAATTCAACTCTGTCACAGCTACAAAATGGGCTGAGGTTGCAGTCAGTACCTGGCCACGTTATCTTGTTGCTTGGTGTCTGAAAAAGAAAATCTGTTGGCGGTGGGCCTAAATCCCTATTGCACAGTTTGTGCTCTGATGTTAGATAGGTGGGAGGGGACATTGGCATCCTTGAAGTTTCATCCACCTTTAGTGGTGGGCCTTGCACAGGAGCCCTTAAAGATGGAGATTGTGTCCGGCTACGAGATTAAGTGGACCCCCAAAGGGAGATGATACATTTATGTTTGATCTCCCATTAGTCTTTAGACTTTGGGGTCTCACAGACCTTCTACCTTCCGTACCACCTGTCAGTACCAGTCTTTGCTGGAGGAACATTGGGAGCACGGGTGGGCCCGTGTGCTTTACTTGGTCCGTACTCTGCCTGATGTAGGAATCTTACCCATGCTGCCTGGAGCAGAAAGCATATCGGAGAAAATCAGTAACGTCCAATGCTGTGCGATGCTCTCCCTGAGGAAACTGCTGCCGAAATTCATTTTGTACACGCTTCCTATGATGTAATGTTGAGGCAGATTCAAGGATCCAAAGAGTGGAACAAAAGACACAGATTGCGAATGGGTGCATTATTTATTTAAGTGAACAATGGAATGCTTAACAGGTGCTCATCTAAACTACACAAAACTACAATACTGAACATTCAGTCACCCATTAACTTAATGGGTACTGCATTAAATCTCACTGAATTATAAGACTGAAGACCTAAACATGCTACAGACAAATGTTTAACTGAACAAATGCAGGGGGCCTGAATCTTCCTGTAATGCTCTTTCTCAATGGTCCTTCAGTATGAATCATGTCTTCAGCCTGATGTGAGCCCAGGAGAGGAAAGAGGCCAAGCCTCCCACACTTGCTATTCTTATAACTCCAAGGCACCTGGAACCGGAAGCTGGTGCTGTGCCACACAAATCAACCAAAGGCTGCATCCTTTAACTGATCAGCGACAGATATGGCAGAAATGGCTTTCGACTGGCAAATAAGCCAATTCCACACATGGCGTATGATGAGAACTTGAGAAGAATAAAAACACTGGAAAGAATCGTGAGAAGCAATTTTAGAAAGCGACGGGTTACAGGAACAAGAATGAATGGAAAAGTAATATAAAAGGGGGTATATTGTCAGCAGTTAAGTTTATTGTTTTCAATCACTTCACAGGATTTTAGTGTTTTATTAATTTATATGCTTTTATTTGCTCCTGCAGGGGTGTTCCCAAATTCATGAAAAGAAGCAAGGAACCAGATTACCGAGGCAAAAATGTATTTGGTGTTCCACCATTAGTAAATGTCAAGAGGTCGGGGCAGCCACTACCTCAAAGTATTCAACAAGCCATGCGCTACCTGCGTAGTCAGTGCATGGGCCAGGTGTGTTTCTGTGTTCTGTTACAAATCAGAACCAATTGCGTTGTTTTTCAATAGGCTTTCTCTTTAGATTTGGTTAATCTCAGCAGTTACATATATATATTACATTGTTTTCACTATGTTGTCGAAGGTCTGTAAAGAGCCTGTGATCTTTCAGGTCATTAGATGTCTTCTGGGTCGTTGAGTTATGAATATATCTACCAAAAATAATTTTTTGCTCAATAGAGGCTGGCTGTTTAGTTAATGATTTTATAAGCCATTGAACAACAGAACTTTAAGAATGTTTCAGTGTTTGCATGGTGTGCCCAGGAGCCTATTGTATTCCTTCCGTTCATCAAGGGAATATGAATAATTATTAAGACTTTGGGAAGTACATCTATAGTTGGAGGTGGTGCCTCATGTACATGTTCATTAACCACCAACAAACAATAAGCTTATACTGCTAGTATGTTCTTTTTTTTTACAGCACCTGTGAGAGTTCACTGCATCGCAGTGCAATAGTGAGGTAGTTGGGAGGGACTGTACTTGGGTTTGCGGTATACAGGTACGAGCTCCCATGGGATGAGTTTGAGGCTCCAGTGGTCAGCCGTTAGCTAATTTTGGAAGCAGGAAAGCAAGGGTGAAAACTAAGTGGTGTCATAAATCTCATAGTGCCCAAGTCCTGGATGACAGAGACTGAAGTTGGGGTAAAGGCCTTTCATGAACATTTCCTAATTGATTGTAGCTGGTGATTGATTAGGGAAGACCAGAAAAAAAAGCATTGGGAGAAATTGAATAGAAAACAATAGCCAGCTATGAACCATTACAACTCATAGGCAACATGTTTCAGCTAACTCATCAGCCCCTTGCATATGTTGATAAGGCTCTATATTAATTCATGCCTTCTACATATGTCCAGTCACAGGAGAGGATGTTGCGTGTATAAACTGCTGTTTTTTGGTTATGGTTCCCAAAGACAAATTCTGAAAAAGTGTGATAACCTCTCTAGCATTGTTGGAACTGTGCATTCATGTACTTACTGTTGAGTATTTGGATGTCCATTAACTTCTCATAATGAACTACCAGCAAGTGAGGGCATTGTCCACTTGCCTGTTACCAGTGTTGTATATTTACAAAGGTTTTCTTCAGTAAGAAAGTTGCATTGATTAGAGAATGAGGATGTCTAATTTTATTAATTTGTACACAGGTCGGTATCTTCAGGAAGTCGGGGGTGAAATCGCGAATCCAGGTCCTCAGACAGATGAATGAAAACAATCCTGACAATGTCAATTATCAGGGTCAATCAGCATTTGATGTAGCAGACTTGTTAAAACAGTATTTCCGAGATCTTCCAGAGCCGATTTTTACCAGCAAGCTGACAGAAACCTTTCTACAGATCTATCAATGTGAGTGTAATAGCGAAAATGTTTTTTTTACTACTTTGATTTAAAAATAAGTTATAATATAACTTGTGTATCTGAGTCATGCATTCTGAAGAACCCACAGAGGACTGTTCTCTGTGTAATTGAGTTGTATCAAGATGGGGGGGTTTGTGAGCTTGAAAAATGCTTTCCAAGTAAGTACTTTGAACCAGTAAAAACAGTTATGTTGTGGTTGGCTTGGAAATTCCCTCTTCTTTGAAGTATCGGTGTTCTATGCTGCCATTGTGAACTTTCCACTTCCATAACTGTTATTTTTGTACTAAATTTTACAGTGGGGTACGCCCACTGGGGACTGGATTAAGGCTGTCGTGCACACAGATCTCATAGATCCCACACAACCAATGGACAGGATTTCACTTGTGTCAGCTTCATTGGTTATTACTGTATGCCTTAGAGATGCAATTCCAGTTTTTATAGAGTCATAGAAGATTACAACATAGAAACAGACCCTTTGGTCCATTTAGTCAGTGCTGAACTAGTCTCATCCACTACTTTCCTGGTACAGCAACTTCCTTGAAACTCTCTATTTTAGATACAGCCTATCATGTTGACTATCCCTGGTCAGTCAGTCTCTGTCTATACAAATACTTATACACCTGGTACCTTAGAACACCTTCCAATAACTTCCCCACTACAGATGTCAGGCTCACAGGCCTATTATTTGCTGGCTTATTCTTGGAGCCTATCTTAAATAGCAGGACAATGTGCAGTTGCTATCCACCAATCTGCTGGCCCCTCACCTGTGGCTAAGGATGTTTTAAATTTTTCTGCTGGGGCCCCTGCGATTTCTGCACTACCTTACCACAGGTTCCAGGGAGACATCTTGTCAAACCCTGTGACTTTACCCACCCTAATTTGCCTCAAGCCAGAAAGCACCACCTCCTCTGCGTTACCTGTATGGACTCTGTCTGTCTCCTGTGTAAATACAGATGCAAAAATTCCATTTAGGATCTTGCACATCTCTTTTGGCTCCACACATAGATTGCCACTCTGATCTTTCAGAGGACTAATTTTGTCCTTTATTGTTCTTTACCCTTAATATATCTGTAGAAACCCTTAAGATTCTTCTTCACTTTATCTGCTACAGCAACCTCAAGCCTTCTTTGAGCCTTCCTAATTTCCTTCTTGCATTTCTTATAGTCCTCAAGTACCTCAATTATCCTGCCTGCATTTACCTACTTGTGGTGAACTACATATACCTGTCTGGACTGCTCCTGTGGCTCCTCCCACGGACCCCCGCTGACTGCTCCTGTGGCTCCTCCCACTGACCCCCTGCTGACTGCTCCTGTGGCTCCTCCCACAGACCCCTGCTGACTGCTCCTGTGGCTCCTCCCACAGACCCCCCCCTGCTGACTGCTCCTGTGGCTCCTCCCACAGACCCCTGCTGACTGCTCCTGTGGCTCCTCCCACAGACCCCCTGCTGACTGCTCCTGTGGCTCCTCCCACGGACCCCCTGCTGACTGCTCCTGTGGCTCCTCCCACAGACCCCCGCTGACTGCTCCTGTGGCTCCTCCCACAGACCCCCTGCTGACTGCTCCTGTGGCTCCTCCCACAGACCCCCTGCTGACTGCTCCTGTGGCTCCTCCCACAGACCCCCCTGCTGACTGCTCCTGTGGCTCCTCCCACGGACCCCTGCTGACTGCTCCTGTGGCTCCTCCCACAGACCCCTGCTGACTGCTCCTGTGGCTCCTCCCACAGACCCCTGCTGACTGCTCCTGTGGCTCCTCCCACAGACCCCCCCCTGCTGACTGCTCCTGTGGCTCCTCCCACTGACCCCTGCTGACTGCTCCTGTGGCTCCTCCCACAGACCCCTGCTGACTGCTCCTGTGGCTCCTCCCACATACCCCTGCTGACTGCTCCTGTGGCTCCTCCCACAGACCCCCCGCTGACTGCTCCTGTGGCTCCTCCCACAGACCCCCCGCTGACTGCTCCTGTGGCCCCTCCCACATACCCCTGCTGACTGCTCCTGTGGCTCCTCCCACAGACCCCTGCTGACTGCTCCTGTGGCTCCTCCCACGGACCCCTGCTGACTGCTCCTGTGGCTCCTCCCACAGACCCCTGCTGACTGCTCCTGTGGCTCCTCCCACAGACCCCCGCTGACTGCTCCTGTGGCTCCTCCCACAGACCCCCCCCCTGCTGACTGCTCCTGTGGCTCCTCCCACTGACCCCTGCTGACTGCTCCTGTGGCTCCTCCCACATACCCCTGCTGACTGCTCCTGTGGCTCCTCCCACATACCCCTGCTGACTGCTCCTGTGGCTCCTCCCACATACCCCTGCTGACTGCTCCTCTGGCTCCTCCCACATACCCCCGCTGACTGCTCCTGTCACTCCTCCCACAGACCCTGCTGACTGCTCCTGTGGCTCCTCCCACAGACCCCCCCGCTGACTGCTCCTGTGGCTCCTCCCACAGACCCCTGCTGACTGCTCCTGTGGCTCCTCCCACAGACCCCCTGCTGACTGCTCCTGTGGCTCCTCCCACAGACCCCTGTGACTCCTCCCACAGACCCCCCGCTGACTGCTCCTGTGGCTCCTCCCACAGACCCCCGCTGACTGCTCCTGTGGCTCCTCCCACAGACCCCCGCTGACTGCTCCTGTGGCTCCTCCCACAGACCCCCCGCTGACTGCTCCTGTGGCTCCTCCCACAGACCCCCGCTGACTGCTCCTGTGGCTCCTCCCACAGACCCCCGCTGACTGCTCCTGTGGCTCCTCCCACAGACCCCCTGCTGACTGCTCCTGTGGCTCCTCCCACAGACCCCTGCTGACTGCTCCTGTGGCTCCTCCCACAGACCCCTGCTGACTGCTCCTGTGGCTCCTCCCACAGACCCCTGCTGACTGCTCCTGTGGCTCCTCCCACAGACCCCCGCTGACTGCTCCTGTGGCTCCTCCCACAGACCCCCGCTGACTGCTCCTGTGGCTCCTCCCACAGACCCCTGCTGACTGCTCCTGTGGCTCCTCCCACAGACCCCTGCTGACTGCTCCTGTGGCTCCTCCCACAGACCCCCGCTGACTGCTCCTGTGGCTCCTCCCACAGACCCCCTGCTGACTGCTCCTGTGGCTCCTCCCACAGACCCCCCGCTGACTGCTCCTGTGGCTCCTCCCACAGACCCCCCGCTGACTGCTCCTGTGGCCCCTCCCACAGACCCCTGTATAAAGGCGATTGAGGCCTGAGTCTGGCCTCATTCTCCAGGATGTAGTGTTGTTCATTCTTCCAGTCAATAAAAGCCGATACCTCGCTTCTTACGTCTCAGAGTGAGTTATTGATGGTGCATCAAACTATGCACTCTTTTTTTAAACAGGGCCACAATATCTCTCAAAACCAAAGTTCCCTAAACCTGTTATCAAAAATTTCACTGTTGAAGGCCTCCCACTTACCAAGTACACCTCTGCCACAAAACAACTTGTCCCAATCCACACTTGCCAGACCCTTTCTGATACCATCAAAACTGTGCCGTCTCCAATTTAGAATCTCCACTCGAGGATCAGACTTGCCCTTTTCTGCAATTACCTTGAAACTAATAGCACTGTGATCACTAGATGCAAAGTGTTTTCCAACAGAAACTTCTGTCACCTGCCCTGACTCATTCCCTAATAGGAGATTTAGTATCTCTCTCTCTCTAGTTGGGACATCTCTATGGATAGTTAAAATCACCTACAATCACAACCTTGTGTTTCTTGCAACAGTCTGCGATCTCTCTACAAATTTGCTGCACTTGTCTCACAGACTGTTGGGTGATCTATAATATAATTAATGTGGCCGGACCTTTCTTATTCCTCAGTTCTATCTATAAAGCCTCATTAGACAAGCTCTCCAGTCTGTCCTGACTGAGCACCACTGTGACATTTTCCGTGACTGGTAATGCTTCCCTTTAATCCCTCTTGCTCTATCATGTCAAAAACAACAGAATCCTGGAACACTGAGCAGCCAGTCCTGCCCCTCTTTCAATGAAGTCTCACTAATGGCCACAGTGTCATAATTCCCCATGCTGATCCATGTCCTAAGCTCATCTACCTTTCCAACAGTCTCCTTGCATTGAAATATACACATCTTAGAACATTAGTCCCACCATGCTCAACGTTTTGATTCCTGACTTTGTATGAAGTTTAACAACATTCTTCTCCAAAACCCAACCACTCCACTATATGTTCTGGTGCTCTGGTTTCCATCTCCCTGAAATCCTAACTTAAAACCCCCTGTGCCTCATTAGCAATCCTTCCCACTTGAATATTAGTCCTCCTCCAGTTCTGATGCAAACTGCCTCTTCTGTACAGATCCCTGGAAGAGAGATTAAAGATCCAAAATCCTGAAGCCCTCCTTGTGCCATCTCTTTAGCCACATGTTAAACTGTATTGTCTTCCTTTTTCTGGCCTCACTAGCTCATGACACGGGTAGCAATCCTGAAGTCACACCCTGGAAACCCTGGAGGTTCTGTCCATTAACTTCCTGAACTCACTTTGCAGAACCTTGTCATCCTTCCCACCTGTATCATTGTTACTGACGTGGAATATGACCTCTAGCTGCTCTCCCTCCGACTTAAGAATGCTGTGGACTCAATTCGAGATGTCCCTGACTCTGGCACCCAGGTGACAATGTAGCATCCAGGATTCTCATTCTTGTTCACAGAGCTTCCTTTCTGTTCCCCTACCAACAAATCACCTATCTCTTCAACTCACCTCTTCTCCCTCCTTCCCTTCTGAGCTGTAGAGCCAGACTCAGTGCCCGAGACTTTTTAAAATTCCCAAAGCTAACCAGTGTTTTATAGTTTATGATACAGAGGGCAGTAGTGAATCAATGCCACTAGAGATGAAGTCCTTGTTTGCAGGTTCAGCCACATTATCCATGTGCAGAATATTGTTTTGTCATTCCCTGTGTCCCAAGCATTGCTATGGTCTTAGATTTGAGTAAAGTTCATGGTTATTTAGATGATTTCTGACAGTTACTTCCCTATGTATTTATTCATTCATGAGTGTTCACAAGGCCAGCATTCGTTGGCCCGTCACTGATTCTTTGTATGTAGAAGTGAGTCACAATCTGAAACTGCTACAGCACATTTGGTGAAGTCCCAAGAATTGTGAGAGAAAGGGTGATTATTTTCAAGTTGGGCATTGTACATAGTTTGGGTCATTTGGAAGTGGTGGTATTCTCATACATCTGACCTTTGTCAGTCTGAGCAGTAGAGGGTTTGGGTTTGGGAACTGCATGGAGGGGCCCTTGCTGGGTTTGAAAGTTCATCTTGTAGTTTCACCCCATACTTGGAAGTAGTTAATTGATGGAGTTGTCCTGATTTCAAACGCTAAAGTAATAATGATGTGGAGATTGATATAAATTCTTCTTTCCCTTCCTCAGATGTGCCAATGGATCAACGTCTCCAAGCCGTTCAGGCTGCCATTTTGCTGATGCCAGATCAGAACCGTGAGGTTCTTCAGTCCCTATTGTACTTCCTAAGTGACATTGCATCTGTGCAGCAAAACCAGATGACTGCTGGAAATCTGGCTGTGTGCCTTGCACCCTCACTGTTTCACCTTAACGTGTTGAAGAAAGAAACTTCCTCTCCAAGGTGAGCTCCATGTCGACTGAAACTCTGTGGTTGATAGCTTACTATAGTCCTGCTATACTCTGAAGGAAAGAAGTTCTTACCACAAAACCTTATACCATCATCATTGACTCCATTTTCTTGGCTATTAAGAAATCCAGTTGGTGGGTCAAAGGGCATCTTACAGTTCCTGAGTTTGTAAAGAATAAGAATGAAGTTAAAATAAATCATGCAGTAATTAGCTGACATCTTACTAGATTTCTAAAAGCCTGTAGATAGCAAGGAATTCCAAAATGTTTAAGTTTTAGGAAAGTGAACCAGTGTGGTGTGCTAAGTCTTGATTTGCTTCACTCTCTTGGGCTTGATAGTGAGTGCTTTGCAATGTGCTTGCTTAAAAGCTCAGAGAGGAGTTACATATTGCTACCCACAAAAATGAAATAAAAATGAGGACTTTATGAAATTAGTAATTCAATGCTTCATTGGAGAGTCATCCTTGACCGTGAGTTCTAGGTTCAAATACGTAATTTTAAAATTGGCAAGGGAGAACGCTGCTAAATGAAGTAAATACAAAAATGGATAATTCAATCTACCTACAACATTTATAACATTGTGAGCATTGTGGTTTTGTCCACTGGTTCTGGCCTCAAAATCAAGAAGGACATTAATGGAGAAGGGCATCATATGAGGCCTTCTGTTGGTCGGGGTTGACCATTGGATGTGGCGTCATACCTGTCTACGTGAGTCGCAAGCCAGGAAGTGTGATATGGAGAACGAGCTGTTGACCGTGCAACAGGTGCCCCCTCTCCACCCAGCTGATGAATCCAAAGGAACGGCAGAGACTGGTACAGTTTTGCGCTAGCAGCGTCACAGGAGTTGCTAGTCAGCACTGAACTCAACGTAGGACTGCTTTAGGGACTCCAGCTCCTTGCTTCCTTGGGGTTTACTCCTGAAGCCGTCCCCATGAGTGGTAATAGCTGCAAGGCAGCAGAGGTTAGGTATCAGAGTTTTCCTTCTTGAAAGATAACCTTCATTATCCATGTCTGGACTGAACTTAATTGTTTCTAGTTCACAAGAACAGTGGGATAGACAGTGATATGGAGTGGGGAGAGGGAAAACAGTGAAATAAGAGTAGACTAAAGGGAAGTCAGTCAGATATGTGGTGAGAAGATAAAAATTGTGGCTTAACATAAAACTTTACCTTCCTCTCATGATTGCTGTTGATTAAGAAATTTAGAAGTAACAGACCAAGGTTGATAAAATTTGTATCATTATACAAAGAAAAGTATCAATCACGGAAAGTCGGCCTGCATCTCTGTGCACATAGATGTAAAAAGTCGAAGCTGCGTATTACTGTGATCATTTGTGTAACTGGTACATTTTAGTTCTATGTATGTGCTATGTTTTGTGAAAATTCTTACCTTTTTTTTTCTGGCCTTGTTATAGGATGATCCGAAAGAGAGTTGTTCTAAGTAAACCTGATCAGAGGGACCTCAGTGAGAATCTGGCAGCAACTGAAGGATTGGGTCACATGATCACAGAGTGCAAGAAACTTTTCCAGGTACCTCAAAACAAATTTTAGGGCTCAGACCTTGGCATTTCTACAGTGAAGGATTAACAGTAAAGAAATATTTCGATATGAATTGAGTGATGTTAGTAAAGAATACATTACTGTACTTATGTGATTTAGTTAAGGCCTTTTGTGGTTATTACTTCTTCTCTGCAGTTTTAAACACCAGTACGTGCTGTGTGTTTTAGTTACGTAGGCTCTCGCAGTTGCTGCCTTGTTTCTTCTCTGGTTCTAACTATCTTTTAGGCTATCCACCATGGGAACTTGGAAACAAGGATACCTCCATGCAGTCCCATGAGCTTAAGTCACCGATCAGTAAGGTTACGGCTGATAACTACATCCAATAACTGGCCTCCATTACACTTATTTGTAGAGAATTACAAAGATTCACAACATTCTATATAAATTGGCCCTAATCCTGGAGTCAATATGAAATACTGTTTCAGCTTCTATTCTGTTGTTCCTTCTCTAAATTCCTATGCCTCCTCCCTCACTTCGAACCAGGAGCATAAATAGTCCTTCCAGGTGAGGATAAAGTTAAGTGCACCTCCTCCAACTTCGTTGACTTATTTGGTGCTCCCAATGTGGCCTCTTTTGTATCAGTGAGACCAAGCACAGACAAAGCAACTGACTTGCAGGCCACCAGCACTCTGTCCACGGTGGCCTTCCTGAGCTCCCAGTTTCCATACCAAAATATCCGTGCTTGGCTCTCTCTGTTGCCGGGACAAAGGATGATGGGTAGAATGGGGAGGGGAAGGAGCGGAATTGGGAAAGGTAGGCAACTCGGTGTCAAAGTGGAAGCAGACAAGGAAAGGAAATAATAAAAGACAATTGGAGTTGGACTCCGTCTGCCCAATATCCTTCGCCCACTGTTGGTTCACCTATCACCTCCCAGCCTCTGTCTCATCCATCTTCCTCTCTTTATACCAGCTTTCCTCCCTCTCCACACTGAGTCCTGATGCAGGGCTTGATCCAAAGCTTTGACAATTCCTTCTCCCTCTCTGTCTGCTGAGTTTCTCCATTAGCTTGTTCTTTACTCAGACTCCAGTTTCTGCACTCTCGTTTATCTCCATTTCTGTTTTGCTGTTCTATTCAGCAAACTTAGTAACATCACATTTTCCCACATACCTTCCCATTCACTCACTTAATTTGGATATGTTCTGTCCAAGTTATTTGCACAATTTGCTCTCCATCTTTGTGTTGCCTGGAAATGTGGACACATTACATTTGAGTGTAAATATCTGAGTACATGCATTGATCCTGTGGCATCCCTTGTGTAACAATTTGCCAAGCTCAAATTGGTCCATTCATCTGGATATTCTATTTTCTTTTAAAACAGGTTTAATAATCTTCCGCTCACATTAACTGTTTAGGCTGTATTTGATTTAATGGCCTATTGTGTACCATCCTTTCAAAAATTCAGAAATACTACTCCTGCAGATTCCCTCTTACTGATTTTGGCTAGAACATAATCAAATACTCTATTAGACCTTCGTTACAGCTGATATCAGAACAACTGGTCTGTTGTGCTCTAGTTGAATAATGATATTAAGCTTTCTACCTCATTATCCACCAGGGTGCTCACAGACTTAAGGGAATAACAATGAAGTGCTTAGGAATTTTGTTCAATATTTCGAGGTGTGGGAAGAACCTGATAAAGTTGAAGGAGAAAGTTAGGACTTGGGCAGGTTGGATTTAAATGAAGACCCTGATTTCATTACCTCTCACTCTGCTTGCTACAGGTAGTATAAAAACAGAGGAAGCTAAAAAAACTCAGCAGATCAGGCAGCAAGAGGAACGGTTTATAGTTAACGGTTAACATTACCCTAAAACATTAACTGTTTCCCTTTCCGCAGATTCTGCTTAACCTGGCAAGTTTTCGCAGCATTTACTGTTTTGTTTTTCACCTGTCAACATCCGCAGATTTTTGATTTTCTTTTACAATACTAAAGCAGCCTTAAGATTTGTGCGTGTTTGAGTGACCTTGATCCTCATTCAGGATTTGTACCAGTGTTCCATTGACCCTGTGTTCCCTATGTTTCATTCAGGATTTGGGCCTGTCTTTGAGTGACACTGTGTTTTATTCAGGGTTTGTGCCTGTCTTTGAGTGACCCTGTGTTTCATTCAGGATTTGGGCCTGTGTTTGTGTGACCCTGTGTTTCATTCAGGATTTGGGCCTGTGTTTGAGTGACCCTGTGTTTTATTCAGGATTTGGGCCTGCATTTGAGTGACCCTGTGTTTTATTCAGGATTTGGGCCTGTGTTTGTGTGACCCTGTGTTTCATTTGCCTTCACTGTGATTGAAAAATGTACAAAGGGTATTACTGTATTCAGTAATAACCACTCTGGATGGAATTTCTAGCTATTTTATGTGGTGTTGTAGTCAGATATGAGTACACTTTAAATAGAAAGTATTCAAAATGTTTAAAGAAGTGACCTGCAACTTTCGACTTGAAAGAATGTCGAATGAGTTTCTGAAATTTAAGATGATTTTACATTATAGTTCTTCTTTCCATTAGATCCCCCATGATATAATGGTGCAGTCTCGGAACTCCTATATTGCAGCTGATGCTCACCCGTTATCTACAGAGGGCTTCAGGAGACATGCTGGAGGCATTGTCAAGGATTATATGGCCCACATGGAGGATACAATCCAGGCTCTACTAAAAGAGGTGGGAGATAAGTTTAAAGGCTGGACCAGCACCGTAGGACCTGTGAACACAGAACTTTCTTACAAAAAGGTATTAAACTGAGTTTTGCATGATAAGATGTCTTTCATTGCCATAATTATTACTTTTGCTTTATTTTAGGCTATTTCAGGCCAATATTTTGTTGTCTGCTTTTCCATCCTTATTGGAATTTACAGGTTTAAAAGAAAGTTAAACATCCCACTTAAATCTTGATTTGACATTTTACATGTTTGTGTATGCATTTGTAACTTTATTTTACATGCTTAGCATCTAGGGTATCATTTCAGGAAATGATTGAAAATGACTATCACACTTCAGTTCAGACCTGAAATGTGAACTGCTTCTCTTTTAACTGATGTTGCCTGACTTGTTGAGCTTCTCTGGCATTTTCTGTTTTTATTTTATGATTAAACATCTGGGCCTGTTTTCTTAAAACTTAGTATGAGTGTGTTGGGTCATCAAGCTATGTTTTAATTCACACTGAATAAAAATACTCACAAGTTATCTACTACCACGTGTATTTAAGAACTTTTTCCAGATTGTGCAAATCAGAAAAAGGTGCTGGGTTGCAGCATTTTCGTTTTCTTTTTGTTGACTGCTCCACTATGCTGCCTGTTAGCTCCAATGAAAATGAAAGGCTAATTTCACATAGCTCTTTATCAGTCTCGCTCTGAACTGGTTCTAAAATGTATCAAAGTTGTTTATAATATTTTCCCTTCCTGCTCGCGTCTGGACTGTTAACCAGAGTAGTACTGGAATGATGCTATGAATTGTGCCAATTTATCATCCAGTTCTCTGCTCTCAATCTCAGTTCTCTTCCTCTTTGTTAAGTGCTTCGTCTTTTACTCACACTGTATCATCTGCATTCCATTTCATCTGGTTTCAATGGATAGAGATCAGGATCAGGAATCCTTGTCACGGAATTTAATCTGTCCCAAGTTCAAGGCAATAGTAACGAACCAGAACCACCCTGTCTGTCACAGACTGGGTCTTCGAATGCGTCTTTGATCATTCATCATATGTATTTACTGTACAAATGCTGGATTTTGCTGAGTGTTCTAATGGATGTGTGTTGTCCAAACAGCCACTGAGCTTTGGGATGAATGATCCACTACATGAAAACTATCAAAAAATGGGGAATCAGTAAAAGCCTTTGTCTCTTTAGTAAATAATAAAATTCTCCATTTCTTACTCACTGGGAAAATCCCACTGTGTTTGAATCATTTGCAGTTTTCCTTTTATCTTGTTATTTTCTCTGGGAAGACATTGGGTGATCTCAGACATTTTGATTGTGAAAATCAGATAAAATCACTGACCATAACAAAGTGAAATTGTCTGCAGATACTGAGCTCTTAAAAGAGCAGTCTCTCTGCGTCATTACCGACTGTAATGATTCTGGTGGGTTGCATGCAGGACTTTAACCAAGCAGAACAATCCTATTTCCACATATTCACAATATTTCTATTGCCCAGCTATTGATTAATGATTACTCATCACTCTTTAGCCAAATTTATACCATCTTGGTGAGGAGTTTCAGTAAATGTCTAAAGTTAAGTTTTCACAATTAAGAGTGTCTTCCCCCGGTGTGGGCCCTGTTTTATAAAGAAGATTGTAAGGAAAATGAGAGAAGGAGAATGGCAAAGATCAAATCCAGCTAAAATTCAAAATTGCCCGAGCGTTAACATGTTAGTAACAGTAGCTATTTCAATTTATATAAACTCTGTATAATAGGTTGATGCAAAGAACAGTAGTAATATCTGATATTCCCTATTTAAATATGACCCTTCTGTTTAAAGTTTGTTTTATAAAAGATTCCATTATGTCCTTATCTCCCCAACATTTAACTCGGGTTCATTGACAAACTGGAAACCAATTTTAGTAATTTGATGTAATTTTGTAGACAAATCCAACAAATGAAGTTTAAAGAGGCCCAATTTTTATGCTATTTGTGCCTTGTGTCTGTCACGGTGACATCTTTTAACAGGACTGTATTACTGATATATATTGATATAGCCTTCTCATTATCTATTTACCGTACTTCACTGATTTTGATTGTTGTACCACTGCTGTAGCGACTAAGGGTGCTTATCTTCAGACATTGGAAGAAAACTTATATAATTAGCAGTTATGTGGTTGATGTCTTCTGTCCAGTGCCCTTCTATATTTATATATGAGTCCATTAGAGAAAAATGTTCCACATTCCTTGGGGTTGTGTAGTAGAGATTCTTGATAAGTTTTAATGGGACAGACAGTGAAATAAACATAGAATTACTCAAAGTGTGCAAATGGAGAAGATCCAAGAAATTCATTAAATATGATCATGCTCTGAAGTATTTATTTAAATTGTTCAATAATAATTGTCATGATTTAGGACACTGATCCTTTATTTTAAAGAGCAATTTTGCTAGAAGAGAAAAGGCAAGTCTCACAATCTGGACCTTTCCAGGAGAGCCCGAGTCAAATCTTGAGAGAAGGAAATGAGGGAAGACTGAATCCAATTAAATCAAAATTTGTTTTGCATAGTAGCTCTTAGCAGTGATATTCTCCAGTCACTGATGTGACTCTTGTCTTTTGTTTATTGGGTTATTTATATGTGAAGTACGGTGACCATATTCTGGTTTTCCTTGTTCTGACAGGTTGGTGACGGATATCCCATCCGCTTGTGGAAAGTGACAACGGAAGTAGAAGCAGCCCCGAGCTCGGTGTTACACCGTCTGCTCCGGGAGCGACATCTCTGGGATGATGATGTGTTGATGGGAAAAATTGTGGAGCATTTGGACAAAAATACTGAGATTTACCATTATGTCCTGGACAGCATGGCGCCACATCCCAGGAGGGACTTTGTTGTTCTGAGGTACAATGAGCTAACGCATTGGCAACATTGCAATTTTGTATTCCCTTCAAGTGTGTCACACTGCACTCCTGATTCATAGCTGACCAAACTGAGGAACCTTGTGATTGACGTCACTGACATTCACTTACCACAAGTAATGGTTGAACAAGACTGTTGAGCAGTTTCATTTTGTGCTAATGAGTAGTTTGCTATACATGCCACTGCAAGAAAAATCAGTTGGTATAGTTGTGTTTGCATGTCCCTTATTTGATTGTGAGTAATTAGGTTTGGGCTTCAGGCTAAATGAATGGCTTACCTGTTCCGTGTTTTCTTGATAAGCAATTGCGTAATTTCCCTCTAGTTATTGCACACAATACTCAAATTATGCCTCACCAATGTATTGTATAACTTCAACATAACATCCATCTCCTGTACTCAATACATTGATTTATGGACAAAGTGCCAAAAGCTTTCTTTAAGACCCTATCTACCTGTGATACCATTGTCAATGAATTATGTACCTGTGTTCTCAGATTCCTTTGTTCTGCGACACTCTTCAGTGCCCTACTGTTCACTGTGTAAGACCTGTCCTGGTTGGTCCTACCAAAGTGCAAAATCTTGCACTTGTTTACATTAAATTCCTTCTATCATTTTTGTCAGCCCATTTTTCCAGCTGGTGCAGATCCCTCTGCAAGCCACGAAGTCCACTACACCCCCAATCTTGGTGTCACCTGCAAATTTTCTGATTCAGTTGACCACATCCATGTGTTCATCCAGTTCCAGCTCCAACTCCTTAACAAGGTCTGTTAGAAGCTGCAGCTGGATGCAGTTCTTGCAGGTGTAATCATCAGGGGTACTGGAGGTCTTCCTGCCTTCCCATATCCCGCAAGACGAGCATTCCAGCATCCTGCCTGGCGCCCCCAATGTTCTAGATGTGCAAAAAGAAAGAATAAATAGAAGAAAAAAATCTACCTATGCCCTATGCCTCTTCTCACTGAAGCCTCAATATGCCAAATCCTCACCTCCCCACTCCAGTACTGGCCCTCTCACACAATGGCTGTTTGCTTTAACCCAAATTTTTTTTAACTGGTCCTTGCCAAGTGCCTAATTATGCACAATCCAATGTCTCCTCAGGAACTGTGGCGTGTAAAATGTGGTGCTCACTTCTTTTGAACGCTCTCTCCCTCTATGCAATTCGATTGTAAGTTATTACTTAGTATGTTGTGGCACCTCATCAGTTATCATAAAGGAAATTTATAAACCTACAAAGAATTAAAGTCAATATTTTACAAATGAGATCTCATTTGGAGGAATTCATCTAAACCTCAGCATTGCAAAAAACTTGAAATATAATTTAAAAATGTCGAAAATCTCTGCAGTGAACATGTACAATAAAAACCTGGAGTGCAAACCTGTTTTTCCAGCACTGACAACATCAGAAGATGCCCTGGAGAGATTTATTTAATCTAATTCCTTTTACTGTGTTTAGCCTTAAAGGTTACACCATAACAGCTATGTATCTAAGTACTTTTTAAGTACTAATGAACTGATGTTGCCTTGTTCATGTACATTTCATGTCCAAGTACAATGTGCCTCACTGTTTGTCCAAGGTATCCACCAACTGTCTTTGAAAAGGGCCAAGTGGCATCTGATTGAATTCACACATTCCTTTGTTATCAGTAAATAGAGATGCTTGCATTTTATAAAATTGAATTGATTATGCAGTTTAAATCCACTACAATATTTGAATCGTTTGCTTCTGTTTCAGGACCTGGCGAGCTGATTTGCCAAAGGACATGTGCGTTATGGTAGCAGTCTCCGTTGAGCATGACTCAGTGCACTTGGAAGGAGGTGTAAGAGCTGTAGTACTGAACTCTCAGTACCTGGTGGAGCCTTGTGGTTCAGGTAGATCCCGGCTCACGTACATCTCCCGAACTGACTTAAGGTATGTGTTATGTGCTTCCTCTTCCTTTTGCCTTCATGAATTACAGGGAACTTCTCCTTGTGAACCCGGGCAGTGGGTGCTGGCTGCAGGAGGTTTTAGTGAATGGGGTCACCTGTCAGTTAGAACCATTGCTGACAAAGTATCAGCACTTCACATTCAGTTCACTTGATTCAGTGAAGTTACTTCTATATCGAAGAATGATAAGCGACCTGTGTGAGGTCTATCCCTGTGTCAGATAACAATGTGCATATACTTTTCAAAACATTTTACTCATTAGAATTTTTTGTTCGTTAATGTTGAGGGTCAAGTACTGCAATAGAAGAGAAATAGAGCTTACTCAGCTTCGAATCAACGTGTCTGAGATACACTCTTAGAATAGCTACCTCTTGTCCTGTAGAGCAAAGTTTCTTCCTTGGTTAAGGTAGTGGGGACTTATTTCATGGTAATCTTTATTGACATGAAGATAAAGCCTGTCAATAAAGCCTAATGCTCAGCACCCAATGTGTCTTCTGATGCTCAAAACCGAATTGTATAAATAAATGATGAATTGTTACAGCCCTAATAGTGCAAGCAAACACTACTGAAATAGTTTGTGAAATGCCCTGTACCTTTGGGTCATGTTTGCTGTACAAAATGTTGGTGTTTGATCACCATGCAGGACTGTCCTTGTCATTCTTAATATGTTGGGATTGGACTTCTGATTTTTTTCCAACCATGACTATGGAGATATTCTGAAGAAAAATGCAGATTGTACTCACTTCAAAACATTGATACCATAGAACATTGCTCCCACATATGTAAGATACAGAAGACATAGTGCCAACTAATTTTAAGACAACTGTTCTGAAGATAACTTTACCTGGAGAATGATGACTGTCTGGAATAATCGGGTGAATGGAGTTATGTTAGGAGAAACTTTAGGAGTGTGTTTGAAATATAGATGGACATAATATGGGAAAATTAGGCTACTTGTGAGTCTTGTACTCATTGTTTCTTGTATTCTTCCTTTCTATGTATTTTCCAGGGGAAGGACTCCTGAGTGGTACAACAAGGTCTCTGGATACCTTTGTGCTGTAGAGGTTGCTAGGATACGGGACTCCTTTCGGCCATCAAATTCATAAGGATTAAAGATCAAAATCGGACTTGAACTGACACTTCAGACAGAAGAAAGCTGTTTTATTTGAGTGTGCATAGTGGCAGCTGTCATTGAATAGTGATTGGTTTTCAACCTATAGCGACCAGACAAGTTATAGCACTGGTTCAGATGAAGGTGGCTCTGCGACCCATTTCTTACTGTTTATTTAAGATGCTGAGTATCCTGACAACAACCATCATCTTTGAACTTCTCCTTGACTGTTTAGTCATTATTGTATCAACATAATAGTTCTTATGATGGTGACATCCCCAGAAGAAGAAAGGGTTCTTCTGTGGAGTATCTTGGTTTAATTTTCTTGTCTGTTCATGTGACCCCGTAACTCCTGGCATTTCTTGCACCCATGCATTTGGAACAAAGAAGTTGAGCATCATAAATTGAGTTCAGAGTTGCTCTAACTTTATTATCCCTCTTGGTTTGGTATGAATTGTTGTAAATCTGAAAACAGTGATATTGCTTGCAACATATTCATCTGGTAAAAAGATATACGTGAAAGGAAAAGGCTTGAAATGCAGCTGAGGCCTTTAAACAATGGGGGAAAAAGGAAATATGAAAGTGATATAAGATTTAATGTTCAGGATTTTTTTTATTTACAGTATATGTGAGGAGATGTTGGCTAAAATATGTTGTGGGCTATGTGAAAAGTTGCTAAGCGGAAATGGAGTATGCTTAGAGCAGTGGTTCCCAACCTTTTTTTGGCCATGCCCCACCTAATCACCTCTAAAATCCTGATGCCCCTTGTGGTGATTTATAATTCTTATTATTCAAAAAGTGATCTCCTATTCACCTGGAGGAAGCCTAAAAGACCATTAACTTGGTTTAAACAAGCTTCCAAAGAACATGGCATTCATGAAAGAGAAAAATAAAAGAACCAAAGGACTGTTAAAGTTCTGAGGAAGAAATTACTAAGAAATTGTAAAAAAAAGAACATTAAGTGATATTAAAATAATAATAAATAAATAAAACAATGCCGATTCGTTTCTACAGCATACAAAGACAGATACACCGTTTAAAAGAGATGACACAATGTACACACCTTCACACCACCAAGAACCGAAAGCTACTGCAAAAAGCAGCATTGGCGCGAACTCATACGAGTTTCTTACGCGTTTGGACTTGTTCATTCGTTCCTTCCTACATCAGTCAATTCATTAATTTAATTATGAAAGCCATTTGATGGTTGTAATGATGGTGATACACTATATATACAGTACATACGCAATTACACATGTACATACACACAAGTATTTTTATGTATGCATACTGTATATACACATATGTATTAACTCGCACACACACTCATACTCACACAGACTTACTAGAAAAAATTCACTGTTAATAACTCATTCTCGAATTGCCCCCCTTAAAAATCAAATTAACCCCCTGTGGGGCGTATGCCCCACGTTGGGAACCACTGGTTTAGAGCATTTGCTGTGAGCAAATACCAGTTGAAGTGACACAAGCTGTTCGCTGTAGTAAATCTGGATATTTAAACTATTTGAGGTTATTTTTAACCTCAAGCTTATATTTTACTATTTCTATAAAGTACTGCACTAATATTTTACCTTGGCCTTTCTAGACACAGGGTACCTTAACATAGAGTATCAGGTATATAACTTTTTGATTATATCTAAACTGATATTTCTATGCTTTGGGGCAGGCAATTAAGACTTCAGGTCCTTGCGATTTTAAACCCAAACACTAAGGGATGTCTAATGTCCCCTTCCCTCTTGGATCTCCGCATAGGCCTTCCACCCTCCATCCAACTCGCTGGAGATAAACAGCTTATCTAAGCCCTTAACTGCCTGAAACTATGGGACCCCTAGCCTTCCTCATCCAATGAAAACAGAAGGATTTCCTCAACTTTTCCCTGGCACTTAAAATCCTGTTGCTCCCTCTGCTTTTGGATGTCTTTCATAATGGGAGAGTATTGCTGGAAGTTTGTTGACATTCTTTTACATTTTGCTTGACTTAACTTTTAAAATTTGCCAAGTTTCTGTTTATTTTAACTTGCCGTAGGCAGACCATCCCACCCTGTATCTTTAAAGAGAAGAAATAACACAGGCCACAGAGTTGGGTATTTTGAGTCCCAATAGCGGAATTCAGTGGTATTTTCCTGTTGTTGCTACTTATCCTATTCCAGTTATTTATTTTGCTGTTTTTTTTTGTTTAAATGATATTATGACTGGAGGAGAGAAACTTTGTACTGGATTTCTCAATCCTACCATTCCAAAGATTCTGTGAATATTTTTAGTTGTTTTTGCCACTGGTTAGTTTGGTGTTGTAAATAATTCCATGTTGCTTTGCCCTGGCTTTGACGATATCCTCGACCAGGTGGGTGAATTCTTCGTGAACCCCAGAAGGTTAGATCTTCTGTAATAAATATTTTAATGCTGCCTTTTTAAGGACTAGAAAAGATCTGCTGCTTGAGAGCTTGAAGAGCTTTTCACCTGCATTTGAATTGTCAGATTATGCAGAGAATGTGCTCCCCCACCCACCACCCCAATATGATTTTATTTTTCATGCATTGCCTTCACATTTAATTTTCAATTTTCTTTCATAAATCAGTTATTGAGGTATTTTTGCCTTGGCTTAACCCAATGATTATGTTGATACCACTTCCAGGACTGAGGCACAGCTCTTAGAGACCGAATTTCACAGGTTGGCCTTTTTGTGATGGGCATAAAGTAAAATTTCATTATGTAAGACTTGAGAGCAGAGTTAACATCACAATGGATTCATGTTAATTCCACCATCGTTGGGAATGTAATTTGCAGTTGTGCTTGTAATATTTAATAGTGTTGCTGCTTTAAGACAGAGCATCTTGTGATCCTTGGCTATGAACCTACTGAGTAGTGATCATTTTCAGTGAGGTGGTAATTACAAACTGTTTTAATTACCCTCTGTGATTGCCTCTCTGGTTCTTTTAGCACCTGGAAATTTTACTTTCACTTCAATTCAATTAAACTGAGCAGCTGTTCAGAGCCAAAATAGTTTGTCAGGTTTTTACCCCTCACTTTTAAGTGCACATGCTCCAGGTTCAAATCCTTGGCTTGGCCCTCAGGTTACAAAATGACAAGAACCGTGAGCTTGACTGATAGTTCTTTATTGCAGTTCCCAAATTTATTTGTTCGTGCAACTAAGAGCCAAAAGATGATCTAAAAGACCTCAGGATAGATAGGTTGAACTTTTAAGCACAATGAAGATAAATTAATTGGTTCAAAGTAAAAGCGAGGCCAACTATTTAAAGGAGGCTTGAAGAGGGAGGATGAGTGAGTAGATTTACAATCTCAGGTCATTAGGAACAACGGCATTCACAAGAGCTCTTTTTATTAATGAGAAACTGTGATAACATGGAAAATTTATTTGTAGCCTCCTGATTAGATCTGAACCGCTTCTCAAAGTAAATGTCTTCATCCTGTGAATAGGTATTTAAAGTTTGCATTAAAGAAATGTGAAATAATGTAACAATGAATCTCTATATTTATGGAAATATCAGACAAAGGAAGGCAGCTCTCAAAGAAATATGGTAAGATTTACTGGAGATTTCACTGAATGATTTTAGGAACTATATATGCACATCATCATGTGCCTGATCATGAGTTCATGACCTAGTGGATCTAACAAGGGCTTTTTTCAGCCTCAGTTCTTTTTGAACTCTGACATTACCAACTGCTCATAAAATGAAGAAATGCAAAGGGCATTATGTAAAAGGGACATTGTAAAGTTGTTTTTTATTTAACTGGCATTCCATGAGTGAACTGTACAGAACTGTGCTCTCAGCAGAGAGCTGGCGTAGCGTAGAGATATATCACAAGTGCAGTTTGCATGCTCTTTTGTTCATTGCAGCTAACAGATAGAAAATATACAGAGAGTATCCACAGTTAGTATAATTCCAGCATTACTATTACAGTATTGAATTCACATGCGGGGAAGCAAAATGGACATACGGAATGCTCTTGCGTGAACTCATGTATGTTCTCCTTGGAGATATTGAATAAAGTGGGGTATTGTATCAGTGAGGAGTGTGTGTGCGAGAGAGAGTATTCAGGGAATGGCACGTCTGTAAGAACTCATAATGGCACAGATAGCTATTTAATATTGAGAATATGTCTGATCTCAGGTATTTAAATGTATGAGTTTTGTTGCCAACTGTACATATGTTGTATTCCTGCAAAATATGTGCACCCATGAGAAATAATTGTATGGAAAGTTTTTTTTATATTGTCATATATGAAAAATATATTTTTTCTCAACAGTCTGCTCAGAAATGTACAGGTCATTTTAATAAATTTTGCTTCTGACTCAAAAGTCTTCCTTTACTCTGAGTAATGTTCTTGGTTTTGCAACATCTTAGTATTTTGATCCCTGTGGAGCGAAGTAAGTTCAGGAGGGTGGCTCCAAGTGATCTCTGCATGAGATATCAGGCAAAAATTCTAATCTAAAGATGCCTGCTGGAACATTTAATATGTGTGAGAAGTTGTGGTACATGAAAAGAAATTGTACTGCTTATCCGTTGTATTAAAGGCAGTAATTTTGTCAACACCTCCTCACTGCCCCCCTCACATTTCATAAAGATAGCACATGGACAAAAGTGTACATTAGTATTACACTTTGCACGCACGCAAGTTATGTGGATGATGACGACGACGTCGACTCAGGCCTGAGAGGCCAGCGTCGGGCAATTTCATGCCTTACAAGGCGCGGAATGAAAGACTGTGTGACGCGCCACTCCTCACACAGACATTTTGCAGTATTTTCTCTTTTTTTAATCTTACGAGGTCGAGTTGCATGCTCAGCACTCGACCCGGCACGGATGGAAAGTGTACTCGGGAACGAGCCGACTAGATTCGAATCCGGGAACCTCCGTTTCGGAGTCCAGCGCTGCTGTCATTGTGCCACCAGCTGAGCCAAGTTATGTGGAGCTGATGGATAGTTCTGTTCTGTTCCTCCCCTCTAAGTTCAATAAGACAGCGGTTGGTGTAAAAAAAAATTAGGGAGCCAAGCGGCAAAAACGCTGTATGTGTTTGGGCCACTGAAAGAGGGAGACTCATTGGTCTCCCACAACCTGCTTGCTCACATGGAGTTCTCTGTAAAGCCCGAGTTCTTTTGGGGCTTCAGACCTTGCCACAGGAAACAGAAACAGCATTCAACCCAAACAGATCATTCTGGCATTTATGCTCCACTTGAATGTCCTTCTGTCTTCCCCTTTTTACTGTAAATGCAACAGTCTTTTTCTCCTCTCTCCTTTTAAATGCTCTGGCAATCTTGAGCTACGCACCCAAATTGCTGGAGGAACTCGCCAGGTCAGGCAGCTTTTACAGAGGGAAGTGGAGAAACGGATGTAACGGGCTGAAACCTTTCATCAGGATCCTTCATAATTCTGACGAGTCACCTAAAATGTCAACAGTTAATTTCCCTCTGTAGATACTGCCTGATCTGCTGAGTTACTCCAGCATTTTGTGTGTGTTGCTCCGCTTAAATAAATATTCTTCTCTACTTGCTGGATTTCTTAGAAGCTACCTTTATAATGATGGTTGCATCACACGCTGAACTTTTCCACCATTTTTTGTGTGTTGCTCCAGATTACATTATCTGCAGTCTCTTGTGCCTCCTCTTGGGATTGAATTTAGGAGCCGAGAGGTAGTGTTACAGCTATATAAGACCCTGGTCAGACCCCACTTGGAGTACTGTGCTCAGTTCTGGCCACCTCACTACAGGAAGGACATGGAAACCATAGAAAGAGTGCAGAGGAGATTTACAAGGATGTTGCCTGGATTGGGGAGCATGCCTTATGAGAACAGGTTGAGTGAGCTCAGCCTTTTCTCCTTGGAGCGATGAAGGATGAGAGGTGACCTGATAGAGTTGTATAAGATGAGGAAAGGCACTGATTGTGTGGATAGTCAGAGGCTTTTTCCCAGGGCTGAAATGGCTAGCATGAGAGGGCACAGATTTAAGGTGCTCGAAAGTAGGTACAGAGGAGATGTCAGGAGTAAGTTTTTTTACGCAAAGAGTAGTAAGCGTGTGGAATGGGCTGCTGGCGATGGTGGTGGAGGCGGATACAATAGGGTCTTTTAAGAGACTCCTGGATGGATACATGGAGCTTAGAAAAATAGAGGGCTATGGGTAAGCCTAGGTAATTTCTAAGGTAAGGATGTGTTTGGCACAGCATTGTGGGCTGAAGGGCCTGTATTGTGCTGTAGGTTTTCTACATTTCTATGTTTTTTTAAATGATGATGGTAGTTATGTTGTTCTCCCCAAGTGGATCCTTTCCCTTTGACTCAATTCTGGCAAAACTTTACATAATTTTTAAGATTTTTGTTAATAGGCTCAGTCCATCTCTTTCTGCTCTGGCTTCCCTCACATTTTTAATCTTATCCTAGTATATCTGTTGCAACTTCTAGTGATTGGTGTATTTGAACTCTTTTTGACCAAAGTGTAGTCTCCTGCTTTTCAGTGCTGAACTTAATTTGCTAATTCTATTTCCCCATTCTGTGAGGTTATTAATGTATTTCTGTAATTTGCTGCAGTGCTCCCCAGTATGGAGCATCTCCACTACAATGAGAATCATTTGGAAATTGGAAAATCAGGGGTTTTCAAGTTTAATTGTCATTTAACCATACACATGTATACAACTAAATGAAACAGCGTTCCTCCAGGTCCGTGGTTTAAAACACAGTACCTATACGCACATGTAACTCATACAGTCACAAAATAATTGTAGCACAAGTCCTTCAGTGTCTTGAAGATTGCTGGTGCATGGGATGTTGTCGTGGAGCCATGTTTCTTCAAGAACAAGCATATGACAGGCCTTCACCTTGCACTGGGTCAGCTGCAAACAAAGGCAAACCAGCTTGTCTTCCAGGAGGCAAACACTTAAGACCAGCTGTAACAGGAGAGGCAGCCTGTTGGGGCCAGCTCCCAACACAATGTGGATTCCAGCAAGCCCGTTACCTCTGTTTCCTCCGGCCCCTCCTCCCTTGCGTGGCTGTACCAGGCAAGGCTGCGGTTTGAGTACCTGCTCTGCCCAACAATCGAAGCCATACAGCTCCCCCGACGTTGGTCTTGCCAATCAACCAGACTTTGGAGTATTTTGTATTTCCAATATCCTACAGAGTCTTGCAATCACAAGAAAAATGTTTAGGACAAATATTTGCACCATTTGTTGGACCTGGAGAGGCTCCCACGACCAAGTGTGCTGCCATCTTACCAGAAACTTATTTTGATTCCAGAGTCTCAATTGCTTATGTGAATTTTGATGGTCCCCATACTGATTCTTGTCAAAGTACGTTTATCAAAATGTATATATGTCTACCTATGTACAGCGTATACTATATGTGGAAAACTATTGCCCCCCATTAAGGGAGAAAATAATTTCTTATGGGATTGTTGTATTGCTAACAATGGTGATTTAATGCATTTGTACTGATTTGTGTCAGCCACCTTCTTACCACAAGATCAAACCAATACCATTTCCCCCTTGTCCATCTTCCTCCGCAGTGACTAGCTACTCTTCACTGACAGACTCTGCCTCCTGTACTAAAGCCAGTCATTGATTCACTCGGTTAGTTGTCCCCGATTTTAACCTGGCTGATTTCAGTTTGCTCTTAAACTGATCTGAATTTCCTCAGTTCAGTTCACACGTTTAAGGAGGATCGAAATATGATTGGAGTCTCCTCTCTGACTTCTGCCAGCAGACTAAAGTGAAACCATGGATACCTAGTGACTGATTCCCCCCAGGAGCTTACCAGAATTCCATTTAATGGTTATCTCTGACAACTAGCCAGGAAAGCTTATTAAAGCCCACACCGTTTAAAAAAGATTTTGTGTCATCTCTAAAATTAACTTTCTCTGTTATCGCTGCTTTTCTTCAAGTAGCAACATGACGCCACTTGTATGTTGCTGCACAGGTCGATACGAACCCTGAGAAGGCTGATACTGTTCCTTCTCCCTGCATACTCAGGGTACAGTATTTACAATCAATATCAAAAATTACAAATCCATCACAAATTACAACTTCGATTCTATCAACAAACATGATTAGTGCTAGAAAATAACATTGAGAAATAGCATTGAAATGGCTGGAAAATGACATTCAGATCTTTTCACTTCCCTCTAATTGAGCAGATGATACAAAGACTTGAACACGTACTACTCATCTCAAGGGCAGCTTCTCTCTCACTCTTGAACAGACATTTTATGTAATTTAGGTGAATTCTTGATCTGTAAATCTACCATCATGTCCTCAGTTCACTTATCCCCGTTTTTCTTACTACCTTGATGTAGTTATGCCTGGAATGATCTCTCTAGCTGGCATACAACAAAAGCTTTTTGCTGTTGCTTGATGCATGATACAATAAACCAAATGTGAAGATAAAATATCAATTCTACTCACACTGATTGGCAGAACAGTCTTATTCTTTCTGTTCTTACCCCTTCCTTCTCAGTCCTAAAGAAGGGTCTCGGCCTGAAATGTTGACTGTTCATTTTCACAGATGCTGCCTGACCTGTAGAGTTCCTCTAGCATTTTGTGTGTCTTGCTTATTCTTCCCATTCCTGGTATGTTCTTAAATCATTCTTTCTAAAGCATAAGCCTGTGCCACTAGCCTCTAAACTTGACTTTCTGTGTGATTCAGCATCAATCATTTTACATCTTTGTACACACAGCTTCTTTCTAGGCTACTGCACCCAGGTTTGGTCTGTCATTCTGCATTTCCCATGAAAATCAAAATAAAAGACTTTGGGCATTCTTTAAGAGTTTCTTATGCTCTGTACCCCCACCTTCCTCATTCCCCATCTCCAAGTTTGTTTATGCCAGATCTCTTTCTGGGGGCTTTCCAGATTATCCCAAAGAAGAGGAACTTATGCATGTGTTTTTCATATGAAATGAAACAAAGCTTGCAGCCAGGACTTTCCATTGCTCTGACTGAAGGCTGACGCAGGTAATCAGTTGACAATGAAACATTGGGAAAAAGTTTTTACATCGGCATTTCCCAGTAGATGCTCCAGATCTGGGAAATGTTCTTTTTTTTTGAAATACAGTACAGCAACAGGCCCAATGAACCTGGATTGCCCATTTACAAGCATGTGATCAATTAACCTCCTAAGCTGTATGTCTTTGGAATGCAGGAGGAAACGAGAGATCCTGAAGGAAACCCCACATTCATGGGGAGAATGTACAAACTCCTTAAGGACAGCAGTGGGAATTGAACCCAGGTCACTGGCACTGTAATAGTGTTAATGCTAACTGCTATATCACCAAGCCGACTGATGTTGCCTGTACACTCTATAGTTTGTCAAAAAGGATTGGCTTCATCTGCAACTCATTTTTCCATATTTAGAACACTACACTGCATCTCAAATGACCTGGAAGATTTTCATTAAAATATTAATAGCCTCTGCATAAAATATAAAGATGGATTTGTACTGCAGAAGAGGGTCAAAATTGTTCTGAGAAGACAAATTTTCTGAGGGGCTGATATTACAGAGGTCACAACAGGTGAAGAAAGATCTGGCACATTTTCCAAAATTAGATGAAGATAACTGTTAGGCTGTGTATTTCCAGCAGTTTTCTCTTTAATTTTTATCTTGAAGGTTTCATTTGGGAGATTGTAGAAAACAGAAAGAGAGAAAAGGAATTGTGCTCTTACTTGCAACCTATTCCCTCACAAAATTCGCGGATGATACGAAGATACGTAGAGGGGTAGGTAGTGTTGAGGAAGCAGAGACGCTTGGATTAGGAGAATGGGCAAAGAAGTGGCAGATGGAATATAGTGTAGGGAAGGGTATGGTCAGGCACTTTGGTAGAAGAAATAGAAATGTAGACTATTTTCCAAATAGAGAGAAAATTCAAAAATCTAAGGTGCAAAAAGACTTGGGATTCTTTGTGTACAATTCCCTAAATGTTAATTTGCAGGTTGAGGTGGTGGTGAGGAAGGCAAATGCAATATTAGCATACAAACGAGAGAGGACTAGAATATAAGATCAAGGATGTAATGCTGGGGCTTTATAAGGTATTGGTCAGACCACATTTAGAGTATTGTAAGCAGGTTTTGGGCCCCTTATCTAAGAAAGGACGTGCTGACTTTAGAGAGAGTTCAAAGGAGGTTCATGAAAATGATTCCAGGATTGTAAGGCTTATCATATGAGGAGAGTTTGATGGCTCTGGACCTGTACACTCTGGAATTCAGAAGAATGAGGTGGGATCTCATTGACACCCATTGAATGTTGAAAGGTCTCAATGGAGTGGATGTGGAGAGGATGCTTCCTGTGTTGGGGGTGTCTAAGACCAGCAGACACAACTTCAGAATTGTGGAACATCCATTTAGATTGATGAAGAACAATTTCTTTAGCCAGTGAGGGGTGAATCTGTGGAATTTGTTGCTAAAGGCGGCTTTGGAGGCCACGTCACTGGGTATATTTAAGGCAGAGGTTGATAGGTTCTTGATTAGTCAGGGCATGAAAGGTTGAGGAGAAGGCAGGAGACGGTCTGAGAGGGAAACCGATCAGCCACGATGAAATGTCAGAGCAGCCTCAACAGGCCAACTGGCCTAATTCTGTTCCTTTATCTTACAGTATTTTCTTTCAGTTTTTCTACTCAATGGCTTCTGTTTGCTTCTTGATGCCCAATCCTTGAACTAATGGTCCTCTACTGCCACCTGATGTAGAACACAGTAACAGCAATCAAGTGAACATTATTGGCTGGATGGAACCTCTGAACCTACTTAGCTGCATTTTGACTTCCCAACTGATTGTCTTAGTGGAGGCACTCACTGTCTGCTGAACAGTTGAGCTTCTGACCACCCTGTATGTGTCTCTGACCACCCTGTATGTGTCAGTATATTTTTCTCACTTACTCAGTAAGATGATGGAAGATAGGAAATTATCTGATTTAACTAACAAGTGTTCAAGACAAGGCAAAGTTTGTCTACTCTCCCGAGATGACATCTTCTCAGTGTAGGCAGGAAGTTTAGCTGGAATGTTCTGCCATTATTGTTGGGCTTTGCTAATTTGTTATCAAGTTACCTGATTTAATTCTTAAAATGGCACTAAACAATTTTACATACACACAAATGTTACATAGTGTGATATTCAAACCCTGCGCCAATAGTTATCAGAATCTCGCAGCCTTTGTGCAAGCAGATGGCCTCTGTTGCTGGTAAGTCAGGCAGTAATGAGTTTGTTGATGTACCTGGACTGCAGAATGCCGAGATGTGATGGTGATGGGGCGTACGTGTAAAAGCACCAATGGATATAAGATATAAACTTGGGTATAAACTCTGTGGACTGTGTGGACCCCTAAAAACATACATCATAGTAAGAGCATGCAGGCAAAACTATTAAGCAGAGGAATGGTAAAATCAAGTGGATTTTGAGATTCTCAAGGCAAAAAAAGGAAGCCATTCAGTACAACAAGCCAATGCCGTCTGTCAGAACTCCCAGCAGTCTCTCAAACCCTTACTTATGTCCTGGTAATCTATTCTCTCTCACGTTCTTCTGCCCACATTCTCCTGCCACTCACCTACAGAAGGGGCAAATAGAGAAACTATTTGACCCATGTATTAGGGGCATGGGACGAATCTGAAGCACCCGAGAAAACTCACAGGGAGAACTAGAAGTGAAAGTGAAGCTGGGGTCACTAGAATTCCACAAGCTGCACCATCCTGCATGTTGGCCACTTGCTTAATGAGGCATCATTGACATCTCCTCACAAGGAGACTCTTGGTTCATCATTGCTAACTGGAATAACTGGCCAGTACAATTTATTTTAAACCTTAAGACACAGGAGCAGAATTAGGTCAAACACCTCATCAAGTTTGCTCTGCCATCTACTTAGTTTACTAGATAAATAGTAGTTTATTAGATATGGAAATGGGAATATTCAGTCTGCCATCAGTTAGAATGCTACAGTCCACAAGGAGAGTAAGTGAACCTACCAGACAAGAAACACCACCAATATTTAAAACTTGTTTTTCTTTTTTAAAGATTTTTATTTTCAGCAAGTTAATGGTATTAGCTGCCAATATCCTGCATTCATTTGGTACAGATACATAAAACTTCTTGTGCATTTATACTAGAGTAGTAAAGTTGTATTGTTAGCTTGGTGATGTGTCATTCTGCAGTTGTGTGTTTCTATTTGTGGACAGTGTACTCCCAATTTAGTTATAATTATCTGATCTGTATACCATTCATATGAACTGAAAATACCAGCTGTGGATAGAAAAAGGAAGCACATACAAGGTTTAGGAAGCTGAAATCAGACAAAGCACCTGAGGAATATAAAAGAAGCAGGAAACAAGCTAAGGAAGGAATTAGGAAGGCTGAAAGAGGCCAGGAAATGTCCTTGGAATTGTAAGTGGTTTATTATTGGTACAGGTACCAAGGTGCAGTGAAAAGCTTGTTTTCCATACCATTCATGCAGATCAGATCATTCACACAGTGCATTGAGATAGACCAACGTAAAACAATCACAATGCAGACAGCTACAGAGAAAGGGCAGTTCAGGAAAACAATAATTTCAAGATCATAATGAGGTAGATTGTGATATCAAGAGTCTATCTTATATGGAAAACCTTGTAATAGCCTTATTACAGCGGGATAGAAGTTGCCCTTGAGACGGGTGGTATGAGAATCGTTGGGGTGTTGGAGTCTTCAATTATATTGCCGTTTTGCTGAGGCAGCAAGAAGTGCAGGTAGAGTCCATGGAGGGGAGACTGAGATGTGTGCACAATTTTCTGAAGTTTCTTGTAGTCACTGGCAGTGCAGTTGCTGTACCAAGCTATCTGTATCCAGATCAGATGCTTTCTGTGGTTATTGGTAAAAGATGGGGTGAATCAATGAAGGCGTGCCAGATTTCTTTCGCCTCCTGAGCAAGAAGGCACCTTGGTGAGCTTTCTTGGCTTCGGCATCTATGCGGTTGGCCCAGGTTAGGTATAGGTGATGCTCACTCCTTGAAAACTGAAGCACTCAACCCTCCCAACCTCAGCGCTGTTGATGTAGACAAGAGCAATGACCAGCAAGTAGGACTAAGGAGAGTCCCAAGACATGTTATCCGTATATTAGGAGCAAGAAAGTAGCTTGGGAAATAGTTTAGGTTTACTTAAAGACATTGAAGGGAGTTTATACATAGATCTAGAGATAGTGGGTGAAGTCCTTAATGAGTACTTCACATTAGTATTCACCGAGAAGGACATGTATTATAATAAGCTAAGAGAGGGGTATGTTGATAGGATATGTTGGTATTAAGAAGGATGTTGTGTGTATTGACAAACATTAAGGTGGATAAATACACAGGCCCTGATGAGATCTATCTCAGAATACTAAATGAGGCAAGGGGAGTGATTGATTGGGCCTTGACAGAATTCTTTGTATCCTCTTAAGCCACAAGCAAGGTTTCAGAAGAGTGGAGAAAAGCCAAAGGTGTTTCTTTGTTTAAGAAGGACCACAGGAACAAGCCAGGAAATTATAGGCTGATAAGCCTTATATCAGTGGTAGAGAAATTACTCGAGAAGATTCTTAGGGATAAGGTTTACTTGCAGTTGTGTGGGGGTGGTCCTGTCTCACTAATTTGACTGAGTTTTCTGAGGAAGTGCTGAAGGTGATTGGCGAGGGTAGGGTAGGGAATGCTAGTAAAACATTTGAAAATGCTTTAGAGGAAAGAGGAAAGAAATTCTGCAGCGTGACTTCAGAGAACTCGGAAGACAGCTGAAAAGCGGGACCTCCAGGGTGGTTATCTCCGGTTTGCTTCCAGTTCCTCCTGCTGGTGAGGGCAGGAACAGGGAGGTAGGGGATCTGAATGTGTGGCTGAGTTGCTGGTGCGTGAAGCAGGGATTTAGATTCTTAGACCACTGGGATCTGTTTTGGGGTAAGGATGAATTGTACAAAAGGGACGGGTTGCACCTTAACAGGTGGGGGACCAGCATTCTGGCAGGCAGATTTGCCACTGCTACATGGGTATGTTTAAACTAAGTAGTGGGGGGGTGGGGGGGGAGGAGATGAACTGGAAATATAAGGATGGAGTTAAAGGGAAAGAGAGAATAAGAAAAGTTAAGAAAGACAACAGAATTAACGGGGCAGAAAGCTCAGGAAGGGATCAGAGAGTATGGCCAAGTGCAATAGGAATCGATGTGAGAGGTGAGGGGAGTAATGGATTAAAAGTATTATATATGAATGCACGAAGTATAAGAAATAAAGTGGATGAGCTTGAGGCTCAGTTGGAAATTGGCAAGTATGATGTTGTAGGAATAACAGAGACATGGCTGCAAGAGGACCAGGGCTGGGAAATGAATATTCAAGGGTATACGTCCTATCGAAAGGACAGACAGGTGGGCAAAGGGGGTGGGGTGGCTCTGCTGGTGAGGAATGAAATTCAGTCCCTTATGAGGGGTGACATAGAATCAGGAGATGTAGAGTCAGTATGGATAGAACTGAGAAATTGTAAGGGCAAAAAGACCCTAATGGGAGTTATCTACAGGCCCCCAAATAGTAGCCTATTATAGGGTGCAAGTTGAATCAAGAGTTAAAATGAGCATGTCGCAAAGGTAATGGTATGTTTGTTATGGGGGGTTTCAACATGCAGGTAGACTGGGAAAATCAGGTTGGTACCGGACCCCAAGAAAGGGAGTTTGTGGAGTGCCTCCGAGCTGGATTCTTAGACCAGCTTGTACTGGAGCCTACCAGGGAGAAGGCAATTCTGGATCTAGTATTGTGTAATGAACTGGATTTTATAATGCAACTCGAGGTAAAGGAGCCATTAGGAGGTAGTGACCATAATATGATAAGTTTTAATCTACAATTTGAGAGGGAGAAGGGAAAACCGGAAGTATCAGTATTACAGTTGAACAAGGGGGACTATGGAGCCATGAGGGAGGAACTAGCTAAAGTTGACTGGAAGGATACCCTAGCAGGGATGACAGTGGAACAACAATGGCAGATATTTCTGGGAATAATATAGAAGCTGCAGGATCAGTTCATTCCAAAGAGGAAGAAAGATTCTAAGAGGAGTAGGGGGCGACAATGGCTGACAAAGGAAGTCAAGGACAGTATAAAAATAAAAGAGAAGAAGTACAACATAGCAAAGATGAGCGGGAAGCCAGAGGATTGGGAAACTTTTAAAGAGCAACAGAAGATAACTAAAAAGGCAATACGGGGAGAAAAGATGAGGTACAAAGGTAAGCTAGCCAAGAATATAAAGGAGGATACTAAAAGCTTCTTTAGATATGTTAAGAGGAAAAAATTAGTTACGACCAAAGTTGGGCCCTTGAAGACAGAAACGAGTGAATTTATTATGGGGAACAAGGAAATGGCAGATGAGTTGAACAGGTACTTTTGATCTGTCTTCACCAGGAAAGACACAAACAATCTCCCAGATGTAATAGTGATCAGAGGACCTAGGGTCACGGAAGAACTGAAGGAAATTCACATTAGGCAGAAAATGATGTTGGATGGACTGAAGGCTGATAAATCCCCAGGGCCTGATGGTCTGCAACCCAGGGTACTTAAGGAAGTGGCTCTAAAAATCGTGGACGCATTGGTAATCATTTTCCAATGTTCTATAGATTCAGGATCAGTTCCTGAGGATTGGAGGGTAGCTAATGTCATCCCACTTCTTAAGAAAGGATGGAGAGAGAAAACAGGGAATTATAGACCAGTTAGCCTTACATCAGTGGTGGGGAAGATGCTGGAGTCAATTATAAAAGATGAAATAGCGGCACATTTGGATAGCAGTAACAGGATCAGTCCAGTCAGCATGGATTTACAAAGGGGAAATCATGCTTGACTAATCTTCTGGAATTTTTTGAGGATGTAACTATGAAAATGGACAAGGAAGAGCCAGTGGATGTAGTGTACCTGGACTTTCAGAAAGCCTTTGATAAGGTCCCACATAGGAGATTAGTGGGCAAAGTTAGAGCACATGGTATTGGGGGTAGTGTACTGACATGGATAGAAAGTTGGTTGGCAGACAAGAAGCAAAGAGTAGGGATTAACGGGTCCCTTTCGGAATGGCAGGCAGTGACTAGTGGGGTACCGCAAGGCTCGGTGCTGGGACCACAGCTGTTTACAATATACATTAATGATTTAGATGAAGGGATTAAAAGTAACATTAGTAAATTTGCTGATGACACAAAGCTGGGTGGCAGTGTGAAATATCAGGAGGATGTTATGAGAATGCAGGGTGACTTGGACAGGTTGGGTGAGTGGGCAGATGCATCACAGATGCAGTTTAATGTGGATAAATGTGAGGTTATCCACTTTGGTGGCAAGAACAGGAAGGCAGATTACTATCGGAATGGTGCCAAGTTAGGAAAAGGGAAAGTACAATGAGATCTAGGTGTCCTTGTACATCAGTCACTGAAAGTAAGCATGCAGGTACAGCAGGCAGTGAAGAAAGCTAATGGCGTGTTGGCCTTCATAACAAGGGGAGTTGAGTATAGGAGCAAAGAGGTCCTTCTGCAGTTGTACAGGGCCCCGGTGAGACCACACCTGGAGTATTGTGCGCAGTTTTGTTCTCCAAATTTGAGGAAGGACATTCTTGCTATTAAGGGAGTGCAGCGTAGGTTCACAAGGTTAATTCCTGGGATGGCAGGACTGTTATATGTTGAAAGATTGGAGTGACTGGCCTTGTATACACTAGAATTTAGAAGGATGAGAGGGGATCTGATTAAAACATATAAGATTATCAAGGGATTGGACACGCTAGAGGCAGGAAACATGTTCCCAGTGTTGGGGGGAGTCCAGAACCAGAGGCCACAGTTTAAGAATAAGTTGTAAGCCATTTAGAATGGAGTTGAGGAAAAACTTTTTCACTCAGAGAGTTGTGGATCTGTGGAATGTTCTGCCTCAGAAGGCAGTGGAGGCCAGTTCTCTGGATACTTTCAAGAAAGAGTTAGATAGAGTTCTTAAAGATAGCGGTGTCAAGGAATATGGGGAGAAGGCAGGAACGGGTTACTGATTGTGGATGATCAGCCATGATCACAGTGAATGACAGTGCTGGCTCGAAGGGCCGAATGGCCTGCTCCTGCACCTATTGTCTATTGACAGGGTTAGTCATGGTACAAAGTTGTAGATTGGTCTATAAAGTACAAAGTACATTTATTATCAAAGTATCTATGCAGTAAACAACCCCGAGATTCATCTTCCCACAGACAGTCACAAAACAAAGAAAACCATGCAGCCCATTCAAAGAAAAAAACATCAAACATGCTGCTCCCACATGGGCAAAAAGAACAAATTGCAGAAACAGCAACAAGAGCATCAGTCCCTGGCGCAAATGGCATCAAGAGCTTCACCCCCTATCCGCCATATAAAATACTGTGCAAACAGCAACAAGAACACCAACCCCCACCCCGTGCAAAATATAAATCGTACAAACGGCAACAAGAGCAAACCCCCATCCAAAAAAAAACAAATCGCGTAACTGCAGCAAGAAAGAACGAGCGTAAACAGTGAAAATACAGAAAATCAAAGGAGTCCATATTCAGGTCAGCTCAGTGTTAATTATCTGCAGGCTGCCCATTCAAAGTCACCTAAACTAGCAAAATAGCAACAGAAAAGGGATTGAGCAGAAACTACAGTCCAATCCACAAACTTTGGTAGCAACTTCCAAGTGGGGGGAGAGAGAGAGAGAGAGAGGAAGAGAGACAGACCTTCCTCTGGCTGCAGTGAGTGAGAGGCGCTCTGTACTCGCTTACCCTCTGCATTCGCCTCGATGTTTAATGAGCAGAGAGTGGTGGGCAATGGAGAAAGGTCCATAAGATTAAGTCACAGCATGGCAACAAGCCTTTTGGTCTCTGATGACCAAGAACATCCATCCAAGCTGGTCCCATCTGCCAACATTTGGTCCATAACCTCAATCTTTCTAATCCATGTGCCTGCCCAACAGTCTTTTAAAAGTTGTTATTGTACCTGCCTTAGCCACTACCTCTGGCAGCTCATTCCACATAGATATCAACCTTTGTGAAAGAAAAAAATCCCCTCAAGTTCCTAATAATGTTTCCTTCTTTACTTTGAACCTATGCCTTTTTAATTCTTGGTTTCCCTAGCTTTGGAAAAAGGGCTACATAAATTCACTCTGTCTGTGGCCCTCATGATCACCTCTGAGTCTCCTGCACTCTAAGAAATAAAGTCCTAGCCTGTCCAACCTCTCCCTATAACTCAGTTCCTCAAGTTCTGACAACATCTTTGTAACTATTTTCTGCACTTTACTAACACCTTTCCTTCAGCTGGGTGACCAAAACTGAGCACTATTCTCCAAGATGGCCTCAACAACGTCCTGTACAGCCACACCACAACCTCCAAACTGCTATACACGATGTCCTGACTAACGAAGGCCAGCATGCCAAAAGCTTTCTTCACCACTCTGCCCACGGGTGACTCCGTTTTGAGTGAACCATGCAATTGTACTCCAAAGTCGTTCTGTTCTACAATACTGCCCAGGGCCCTGCCATTCACTGTGAGATTACTACCTGGCACTCATTTGAATTCAACCATGTGCTCACTTACTCAGCTGATCAAGTTAAATTGTAATTTTTGATAATCTTCTTCATTGCCCTCTATACAACCTATTTTAGTGTCATCAGTAAGTTTAGTAACCATGCTTCGTAAAGTCTTATCCAGATCATTGATAAAGACGGTGAAATAACGATGGATCCAGCACCGATCCTGAGGTACACCGTGTCTCTAGTTTGAGAAATGACCTTCCACCATCACCCTCTGCTTCTTACCGTCAAGCCAATTGTGTATCAATGAGCCAGCTCTGCCTGGACCCTAGCCTTCCAGAGAAAGCTGCCATGCCTCACTGCAGTCCATATAAGCCACATCTCCGGCCGTGCTTTTCTTAGTCATATCATTATGTCCAGCTGTAACGCTTGGGGGTGTCATGTTTCAGCGAGGTGGACTGATGCCTGAGCACCAGGGGCAGTGCAGCCAGCTACTGAGTCTCTCCCCCCACCCCCAGCAGTTTAGCCTACCTTGCATAATCTCCTAGAAATGCATGGTATTATTACAAGGCAAGTCTTGCACATTAGGGATCAACTGTTTGGTGCAAAGGCCTACAGTCAGCTCAAAATCCTTCAGAATCCATTACTCCACACTCCAAAACACCTGCAACTTGAATAAAAGTTGAAGAAATCACTAAAGAGCTCCTGGGCATTAATACCTCAGAGGATCAACATATTGGTGCACTCACAAAGAAGGCACCCCAGCAGCTACGTTTCATTAGGAGCTTGAGGATTTTGCTCTGTCACCAAAGACTCTAGTAAATTTCTACAGATATGCTTCCGAGAGCATCATCACCTGGCAGGGAGCCTCCAATGCACAGGATTGAAAGAGGATTGTAGACTCAGAGCCAGCTTCATCACAGGGCACACTTCCCCATCATCCAACCTGCTTCAAAAAGAGGTGACTCCAGAAGGCGGCATCTATCACCAGGAGCCCACACCACCCAGGACAAGCTCTACTCGATCATTGTGGAGGAGGGCAAGGAGCTGAAAACTTACACTCACTGTTTTAGGGACAGCTTCTTCCCCTCTGCCATAAGATTTCCGAACACTCCATGAAACCATGAACGCCTAACTATTCCAATTTTGCGCTCTTATTTTTTGAAACATACTGATTTTTTAATGTTTTGAATTGTACTCTACCCAAAACAATACATTTCACAATATATATCAATGAAAATAAACCTGATTCTGATAGAAAGATGTCAATCATCAATTTACCAGCAATCAGTCAAACTTATGTACTGTACTGTAATTACACTGTTGAATTAGGGTTGGCATTTTTCTTCAATTGGCTGCATATTCAGTTGTAAAGTAGGCTTCAAAAAGAAGGCACTAGGGCCCCTCACCATCTGGGACCTGCCGTTTCTCATTGCTACCGTTGGGGAGGGGCTACAGGAGCCTGAAGACTCTCTCTCAATATTTTAGGAAGATCTTCCACCACCACCAGATTTCTGAATGGCCCACAGACCTGGGGACACTATTACTCTTTTGTTCTTCTATTTTGTAACCTGGTCTTTTTTCAGTCTTGCTTTCACAAGGTAGCAGATTTCACGGCATATGTCAGTGATGATGAACCTGAATCTGATTCTGATCCTGGATGAGTCCCTAAGTGCCAAGGTATTGGAATCTACAGACTTAAGCTGGTAGATGGAATATCACAGACACGGCAGGCTGATGAGCCTATTTAGAGTCATGGAAAAGTACAGAACAAAAACAGGCCCATTGGCCCATCTAGTTTGTACTGAACCATTTAAGCTGCCTACTCCCATCGACCTGCTCCCAGACTTTAGCCCTCCGTATCCCTGCAATCCATGTTCCTATCCAAACTTCTCTTAAACATTGAAATCGAGCTGGCATGCACCACTTGTCCTGGCAGCTGGTTCCATCCTCTCACGACCCTCTGAGTGAGGCTCCCCCTCACGTTCCGCTTAGACTTTTCACCTTTCCCCCTTAACCCATGACCTCTGTGATTTCTGTGAGGTATGACTCTTTGTTCATTATTTCAGATTTTCTGTATCTGTACACTTCGAGTTTTCATTTATTTCGTCTCGAACTCTTATTTCATTCTCTGCCATTAGATGGCGCTTCTGCATCAAAATCACTGCGGGGAGCCTCCTGGTTCCAGACAACAAACGTCTCAGCAATGTTGGAACAGAGTACCTTCAGCGACCGTCATCTGTGGACGGAGCAATTCAGTCAATTCTCCATGTCACATTAACCTTTTACGGAGAGCAGTGACATTTGTGCTTGAAATCTGAAAGACATACTCCTATAATTCCAACCATTTGTGGATTAGAGGAATTCAATACGGGGCTGGTAGTCGAGGGAGGGTTGATTGTTGAAATTTAGTCTAGCTTTTCATTTGGGCCAGTCTGTGCTGATTCCAGATCATGTGTCACTGTCACTAGTGTTTTGCAATGCAGTCAAGCAGAATTCTCCAGAACCCACTTTAGCCTCTTTGACAATTCTTCTTTAATTTGTTCACTCTCATGAAGGCAGTGATGTTGGCTCATTCTGTGGTCACTGGCAGCCAGATGTGTGAGCAGTGGATGTCAGAAGGCTGTTTAGTGTGGGAGGATCCTTGGTTCATTCCTCTCATGTATGGGGCGAGCTGTGACATTTGACAGGGAAGATATTTAGAGGTCATTTCTCAGGCTTGGGACCTAAAGCCAGAGGGCCTAGTCTCAGGATAAGCAGTTGTACAGTTAGGACTGTTTGAAAAGAAATTTCTTTCATTAGAGAGTTAGTTTTTTTGAACATTCTTTTCTCTAGAAGGCTGTGAATGCTCAGCAGAGTTTTTCAGGCTGGGATTTATCTCATTTTGCACACTCCTGCTAATACTCTCATGGGCATGTATGTCTGTGGCACATTAGTGACAAGAAGGCCAGTGAGGCCTTTTTCTGAAGCAGTCTCAGGCAGGCAACATAATCTTCACATGGACACATCCTCCAGAGAGCTATGTGGCACTGCCTTTGTGCTGGATGGGATAGATCCAGCAGATCAGAACTGTCTGTCCTTGGACGTCTGGTGGCTTGGTGGAAATCCTGGATCTATTTTTTTTTTAAAACATCATTGGGAGAAGACCTTCACAATATGGCAGTGGTTCATTAGAAGAGTTAGGGATGGCCAATGTCGGTCCTGCCAACACCATCCACATCCCAAAGAAAAAATGTTCAACAAGAGAATATCTAATCTGAAAGTGTAAAGTTAATTTGAAAGTGTGAAATTTTGATGAAAAACTTGTATGAAGAAAGGTGAAAAGTTATAATTGGAATGGTGATCTGAACCATTTCTCTGATGTTAAGTACGGCAACTGTCAAATGTTACAAAAACTCCAGCGTTGGAATTTCACCAATGACTCAATGAACAAGTTAAGGAAATGGATTACTGAAAATTAATTGAGTGCATGGACAAGGAAAACCTCAATTACACCTTGGTCAGTGAAGATTCACCTGATTGAAGAATCAGTAGAATCTCTTAATAGGTTCAGCTGATGTCAGTATAGACACAAACACATACAGATACACACACATACACAGAAACACACACAAACTCACATGCATTTGCACAAACACAGCGTGATACACACAGATACATGCACACAAGAGAACAATGTGAGTTCTGCAGCTTTCCCCTGACAATGCAAAAAAAATAATAGGTGTAAGCGTATGTGTGCATGAATCTGCATGTGTTTGGCTTTTCGTGTGTATTTGTTTGTGTGTAAATGCACGTGAGTTTGCATGTGTATCTGAGAGAGCGTGTCTGTCTGTATGTGTTTGTGCATACGTATTTGTGTGCATAAAAGCATGTGAGTGTGTGTGTGTTTGCACGTACGTGCATGTGTGAATGTGTGTCTAAGAGTGTGCATCTCCATCTGTTTGTGCGTGCGTGTGTGTGTGTGTGTGGTAGGGGGGGGGCATAGGAGTACGTGCCACTGAAAAAGTCTAGTGAACAAAGGCAGATCTTGTTTCGTTGTGATTCTACTTGTGGTCGAGATTCCCCTGAACTCCCATGAGCTTGAATGGGGAGGATGAGAGCTGTCTGTAAGATGTACTCCAGTGTGATTCATCACCAGCAGAGAAAAAGCAGGAGACAGGCAGTGGCTTATTAGGGGGCCTAAAGCTTATTTCACTATGCAGTCAGGACTTGGCTGATCCGCACCTTACCACCACTCATGACCTTCATTTTTATCCATGTTTCTTCTAGATTTACTGCCTCTTCCTTTATAAAGTCTTTCCTGCTTTCACTACCGGGGAGGTGGCTCTAACTTCGACAATCTACTCCCTCCTGAGTTTCTCCAACAAAGAAAATATTTCCTCTGTTGGGGGTACAAACCCGATCTCAGACATGAATTATGGTGTACAGATTTAATGTCTCACTAATCTGGGTTGTTCCATTGAGGTTCTCTCGGTGACTGTAGTGCATTAAATGCTCATAGCTTTGGCTTGTAGCAAGATCCCACAAACAGCAATGTGTGTCCTGTTAATTCTTTTATAGTGTTAGCTTAGAAAAGAATGTAGCTCGGGATATCAGGGGAGCTCGCTGTTTGAAGTATCTGGAGAAGCAGCTCAGAATGGAATATGGACATAATGTGCGAAATGTTATTCTCAAGTCCCTGAAATCAGTCAAAAATAATGAGCTTTCTCTACCGAGACACTGAGTCCTGCAAGATCTCACGTTCTTTATTAACTCTGGTAGCAGAATGTATTTTTTGATATTTATCCGAATGTACAGATGGGGCTTCAATTTTAAAATTTGAAGACACTTTAGAATATAGAGCACTCTCTTTCTGTAGCTCTGACTTTCAGTCTCGATTGTACACTAACATCTTATTGTGGACCTTGAATCATAGACTCTGAGAAGAGAGTGTTACTAATTGAGCCAAGGTGCCACTCATTCCAGTGATTACTGGAGCTGTTCCACGACACATAATGTGTGGGAGACATCACAACCCCCAGTCCAAGAGCAATTTCTCTCAGCTAACAGTGGAGAATACTTTCGAACAGACACAGATGGAAAAATATTCAATGAGGGAGTTAAAAATAAAACCAAGCATTCATAAGGAGCTGAGATATATTTGTGCATTAGTTCTATGTGACTGTGTGAATTTCTTTTGTTCCTGGCTGCACCAGAAACGCTCGGTTTGAGTCACAAACAGTTTTGGGAAGAAACACTTGACCTCTATGAAAATTCCAAATGCTAACTCAGATTATAAACAGTCTTTTGCTAATATTTATAAATTTGGAAGCTGGAGGCCAGGGTAGGTGGGAGGTGCAGTGGTCTAAACTCAGAATGACCTAGATCTTGCGTGTGTGTGAGGTCTCAAGTTTGCAATCTTTACTGGAAACGCTGGAGGAACGCAAATGGCTGACTAGAAAATCTGAAGTCATAGCAGCCTAAAGCAGCCAAACCTGTAGGTTATAGATGAACTTATGAAACTATTCAGTCTGTATCTAATGTTTTGTGATGGTATCCAGATCCCTAGAGCAAGTAATGCAGAGGATATTTCTCAGTCAATGGCATCTCAGTGAACAAACAAAACATTTCAATGACATCTTAAATCCAGAGAGGGCCTTGTACATATCTATATCAGCATCTGAGTTCTGAAAATGGATTACTATCAATCTCATCACAACCTGTCTGTCACTTACAGCAGATATCAATGGAGCATTACTCAAAACTAGTTCTGCTATTTTCTGTGGTGGGGGGGGGGGAGGTGTGTGGAGGGAGAGTGGGTGTCAATGTTACTTGCATCGAGTAAGGTGAAATTCACAGAGAAAATGTAACTCTTGGGTTTTGCTAACACTCTGGTCCACTTCCACCTGGAGCAAATGCGAAGGATAATCTGGATTCCAGGAAACTGGGTGGTCCTGCGGCTGTCTTCCAGGATGTATGTCGGGAAGGAGGAGAGGGTTGTAGGAGGGTGGCAACTTCCTCACAGGGCCCCGAGGAATTCACTTTCTGCTCCTGGCCCTCTGGAGGAAGGCAAAAATGTTACCTATTTGAACTAGGCCACCTTCCCTGTAGATCCCAACTTTGCCGCAATGACATGTCTGAAAAAAATTCCATTCATATTAAGGCAATCTGCAACTGATATGAGTCCCAGCAGCAGAAAGCCGAGCAGAAGACAGATCCCAGATCCAATCAGTTTCCTGCTCAAAACTGCCAGGAACCAACTTCTGGCTAGAGAACTGATGGAAGATACTGGACAGATAATGAACACACCAAACTTTCCATTTAGGTAAATGGAGGGGGTGGGGGTGGGGGTGTTGAGAGCCTTGTAATCAGCAAGAGGATAAAACCCTGGGTGGAACATGCATTTGGTTTCTAAGTGGCACTCCTGCCTCTTCTGTCTCACAGAGAAATAGTAATAACTCTTAGCTTTAGATAAATAGTAATAACTCCTTCACATTCCCCCCTCCCACCACCCTTGTTGTCAGGCAGGTCTCTCAGGGAAGACCTAACAACATTCCTGAAAAGTCTTCCATTGAAACTAGTGCCTGGAACCAAAGGCATTAGCATTTTTGAAGAAAGGTCCTTCAAGTGCAATCTTCTTTGATTACCTGGAGCTGGTCCAGATCATGACAAACAGGAAGGCAACAGAATAAGAGGATAATTTCCAACAGTCATTTTGACTGCTCACCCAGTTACTGGCAAATGGGAAAATGTCAGAGTCATGTAGCATGCAAGCAGGCCCTTCTGTCCACTTACACTCTTTTAGTCTCCCCACATTCTCCCTTTTCAATCCAAGTCTTCGGGATGAGTGAGGAAGCTGGAGCATCTGGAGAAAACCTACACAGGGGAAGTGTGACAAATCCACACAAAGAGCACCTGAGGTCAGAACTAAAGCTGCTGGAACTGTGACACAACTGGTCTACCATTCTACAGGAACACTGGCTGAAACGTGAAAGATGACCACTTAGCTGGAGCATTGGAAGGTGACACCCATTCTGAACCGGAATTGTGTGCAGACGATATGATCATTCTGTTTACATTTTAAGATGTAGGCAAACTTTTTCAGTATCAAAAGGGTTAATAGAATTTGTAATACTCAAACTGTTTATCTTCTTTTTGTGGAAGTTGTGATCCTGATCTGGGATCAGAGTATGTTCATTTGCACTCCTTCCTCTTACATTCTTATTCAAACCAGCTGTAAACTTGGAGAAGTCTGGAACTGGCTTGTGCTCAAGGTTGCAAAGGACACACAGAAATGGGAGGAAGTCCTTTGAAAAGTGAAGGATGCTGGACAGGGGAAATAGAGAGAGGAGAGAAAGAGCACAGCTAATTGTTAACTATTTCTTTGTAGGCAGAAATTCTCTGTCCTCTAATTATCAATCATCACAAGTTTTCCAGGACCCAGCTTGGTTTGGGGAAAGTTGGTGTAGGGGCAGAGAGGGCAGATAGGTAGAGGTTTGATTAGACAATGGAAGTTGTGAGAGTTAAGTTGGATGTCAAAGGAGCCTAAGAGGGCTTCCTACAATGTGAACCCTAACACCATGATTGACTGTGATGTTTCACTTACAGATGACCTCAACACTTTTTACCCACGCTTTGAAAGGGAGAATAAAACTACACATTTGTGGATTCCTGCAGCATCTGGTGTCCCTGTGATCTCTGTACTGGAGGCCGATGTCAGAACATCTTTCAAGAGAGTGAAACCTCACAAGGTGTACTTGGTAGGGCTCTGAAAAAGTGCGCCAACTGCTGGGAGTGTTCAAGGACATCTTCAGTCTCTCACTGCTGCAGCCACAGTTTCCCACCAGCTTCAGAAGGGCAACAATCATACCAGTGCCTAAGAAGAGCAGGGTGAGCTGCCTCAATGACCGTTGTCCAGTGCCACTCACATCTACTGTGATGAAGTGCTTTGAGAGGTTTGATCATGACTAGCATCAACTCCTGCCTAAGCAAGGACCTGGACCTGCTGCAGTTTGCCTATTGCCACAATAGTTCTACAGCAGATGCAGTGTCATTGCTCTCCACTCAGCCTTGCATCACCTGGACAATAGTAACACCTATATTACTGATGTGGTCGTCTACTCTCTCTACCTCCATGACTGTGTGGCTAGGCACAGCTCGAACTGAGTCTACAAATTTGCTGACGACATAACCATTGTTGGCTGAATTTCAGATGGTGACGAGGAGGCATACAGGAGCGAGGACGATCAGCTGGTTGAGTGGTGTTACAGCGACCTTGCATTCAACGCCAGTAAGACCAAGGAATTGATTGTGGATTTCAGGGAGAGGAATCCGGGGGAACACACACCAGTCCTCATCGAGGGATCAACAGTGGAAGTACTGAGCAGTTCCAAGCTCCCAGGTGTCAACATCTCTGAAAATCTATCCTGCGCCCAACATATTGATGCAATTACAAAGAATCAGAATCACTTTACAGCCAGTATGTGAAACATACCAGAATTGATTGTGGCTCAGTGCCAGGCAAAAACCATAACAGACAACACGATAGCAACCAACAATTTACAAGACAATAGAGCAAACAGCCATGAGCAGTCAATCATTAGTGCAAACATCAATAATCAAACTTAAATAAATGTGAGCTCATGAACTACAGCTATCAACTGGACAAGGAGAACATGAACGACCATGTTATACATGGACAGATAGGGTATTACACCCAAGTGAATTTTGTTGAGAAGCTGGATAGATACATAAAAGAAGCTTTGGAGATGATGTGTAGGTGATGGGCTTGTAGTGTCTCCTTGGTGGTGCTTTGGTGAATAACTGACTGCTAGGCTGGGTGGAGGCAGCAGGAACTTTTCCTGCAAGTTTCTATAGCTGTACCGTGGAGCGCATTCTAACTGGCTGCATCGCTGTCCCGTATGGAGGGAACACGGCACAGGATCAGGAAAAGCAGTTGAAAGTTGTAAACTCAGCCAGCCCCATCGTGGTCAATAGCCTCCCAACATCAAGGACACTTTTAAAAGATGGCGCCTCCAAAAGGCAGCATCCATCTCCCAAGGCATGTCCTCTTCTTATTGCCACCATCAAGGAGGAGGTATAGGAGCCTAAAGACACACACTCAATGTATCAGGAACAGTTTCTTCCATTCTATGATCAGATTTCTGAATGGGCGATGGATCTATGAATACTACCTCATTATTTTCTCCTCTCTTTTTGCACTACTTATTAAATTTAGCTTTTAATATATACTTCTTATCGTAGTTGATGGTCTTTTAAAAAAATATTATGTATTGCAATGTACTTTTGCAGTAAAACAACAAATTTAAAGACTTATGCTGGTTACATTAAATTGATTCTGATTCAGTCAGCAGATGATGTTGGGGCCGAGAAGGGTGGAACATTGGAAGCAACCAGAGAAAGGTACCCATTGGAGAATCAATTGACCCAACAGGAGAGTTGGGGTGCGAGGTGAATGGAGTGGGAGAAGAACCAGACCTAGGCCAGTTGTGGCTGTAGGCTTGTCAACACCTAGTGGGGAGGGGAATATTCCAGGAGGTTAGAAGTTAAATAAAACATTTTAATGTCTTAATTTGGCTCAACACTATGAATCTACTTTCCAGAAATGGTTGTTATTATGTTTCACCCAATCTAAAGTGCATTTTCAGTGCTATGTGCTTGAATTTCTCGACCAGTGTGAGCTGAACTTTTCAAGGTGGTTCAGACAGAACGGCTGCTTTTCACTTCAAGTCTACTGTATTTAAATGTCACTGTAACCATGTGTAAAGAACTTTGGACACAGATGACGAAAAAAAACATTTTCCGGATCTGTGTACCTTTTCACTGGTTTGGAGTGAATTTGAAAAATGTAATGGTGTTTCTTTTTCTTTTATGTGTGCACACAGTTTGTCACATGCATATCACATAAGATTTTTTAAATTAATATACAGTAAATGTTAATTGGTTCTACTGTATTTGCTCAAGTTATTGAGAAATCTGCTGACACAAGTTTGCCACATGAAAGAACACTCCCAAATAAGGATATAATGGAGGGTGTCAGGTACAAATAGATTAACACATACTCCACCCACTTCTTCCAACAGAATGCTTGTGTGTCAAGTCTGATTATGTGTTGCATGGGCGATATCATGAACCACAACCAAACAGGTGTGGTCTTCATCACATCTCCTTCTCCTTGCCCTGAACAAGCCAGATTCGTCCATATCTTCTCACATATTGCCCGCCAGGACAGCACCCATATGCTATGAATGTATCACTAAAACTACAGTAATCACTGAACCACATCCTGATCCCACGTACTCAAGTGAGATTGCCAACAATCTAACACACCACAGCCAAATGTGCTCATCTGCAACTCATTAGAAACCAAATGAAAACAAAAAAGTGGTGTTATTATTAGCCTTATGTTAGGTGTCCTGACTCAGTCTGGATTTGTGCTGTGGAGAGTAAACAACAGGAACACAGATTTCCCTTATAAATTGCAATTAGAGAGTGATTACTTTGAAAGAATTAGAATAACCGGCTCTTTCTGAAGTCTATTGTCCAGTAGATTTGGACAAAGCCATGATTTGAGCTGAACATTCTTTGGACAATACAGCTGTGGAAGAATTCCTCTCACTTCCATCTGCTAGGGTTATTTACTATATCACATTGCTTAGCTTAGGGAACAAAAGACTGTGTGATTTGGATTTCGTCTTATCTCACACCTGCTTGAAGAAGATTTAATTATTGTGTGTGAAAGAAATGGTGTCCAATCTCACCCAAACCATGAAGAGTGAGCATTAAACTCAACACACAAACACAAAAAAGTTAGGCAGAGAAAATGACATCCAGCTTTCATCAATGGCTTAGTTAAGATTAAAAGGCTGAGGCTGCAGCAGCAATATTCCTTCAGTTATGATTAACCTTCCGCTTTGTTCTGTTAACAGTGAAGCAAGCTACCTGCACTGACATGAAAGGAGAGGGAGACAAAGCTGTTTTTTCTAATGTCAGCCCAGTGTAGACCTGTAACATTTGTTTGTGGACTAGGAGTAATTAACTAATGGCAATATCTTTATTATGTCACTGTTCAGAAATAGAGAAACTGAGAACACACTTGATCTAAATTCAAAATCAGAGGCTATATTGTAAAATAAATTGTTTCAAAAGAGCAGCAATGCAAGATTTCATTTCTGTGTTGAATAGAGGTTAGGGGAAGGACAACCGTGTAGACCAAATCATGCCTTACATCATCCAGTAAATTCTGTGCCAGGGGCAGAGAATCATAATTCCTGTCTTGCATCTCCCGTAAAATATCCAGAGTGTGCAGCATTTCAAATTTACTTCTAGCCCCAGGTTAGCCATGGTACATGGATCGTGAAAGGACCAGCATCCATCTTTATCCACAGTTAGTCTCAGGACTTCTAGGATATAGAATAAAGTTTGACATTCTGGACATTGCCCTGAGACCACTGCTTAAAAGCCCTTGGGGGTATCAGGGAGTGATGGAGATGAGCAGATTCAATGGATTTACTGTCATTCAGTAGACTTCATCAGATCTGCAGACAACTGTTGACTTGAACTCCAGTAATCAGTATTCTAAGGAAGGGTGGGCAGAAAAAAAAAACAATTTCAGGGACATTTGAAATATAATAATAATAATAATAATAATAATAATAATAGATTTATTATAAATAATAACATAATAATAATAATAATTATTGTTATTCATATTATTAATACTTGAAGAAAAAGTTAGCAGAGTGCTGGAAGATGGTATTGCCAGAACAATTGTAAGGGAAACTCAAAAACTCAGAAAATGATGGAAAGACTCAGCAGGTGAGGATCCACTTCCTCTTCATCCTGAAACAATAACTTGATTTTCATTCCTGAAGAATGGTCTTGGCCTGAAGCATCAGCTGCTTACTCTTTTCTATAGATGCTGTTTGGCCTGTTGAGTTCCTCTAGCATTTTGTGTGTGTTGCTTGGATTTCCAGCATCTGCAGATTTTTTCTATGTTTGTGATTAGCCTGGTTTTGTTTTTTTGCAAACGCTGCCTGATCTGCTGAGTATTTAAATCATTTTGTGTTTTCATTTCAAATACCCAACATATTCAGTTTGATGATTTTTGTAGTTATTGTAGATATGACTTGACCTGCAAAATGGAGACAGAGAAGCTGTAAAAGTAAAGAGTCAGAGATAGACCATGTGAGGCAGGGGAAAGGCAGAAGTAGCAAAGTTTATTTTGAGACCTTGAAAAAATTCATTATTCAGTTCTTAATTTGGATATAAAGTTCCATAAGGTCTGGGGACCTTTTATTGAGTACTTTCATAACCTTCCTCTTAACTAAGGTTTTTTTTTGGTCCCTTGCTTTCAGCTCTTTTTTTTTGGTAGTAGGCATTATTATCTTCTGTTTTCAAGTGTATTTACAGTTTTGGGGGTTTGAATGTCCTGATTTATATTCTCTATATTGTGTTGTGGTTGGTCTGGAGTTTTTTTTTGTTGCGGGGCTTGGGGAGGATAATAACTTTTCATGTCTTCAATTTGGGTGCTTTCTCAATTATCTTTTTTGTATTATATTATTATTGTATGTTTATTTTTGCACTGTATTAATTTTCTTCATTTTGATTTGGGTTTTTTTTATCTGTAGTGATGTAGAAAATGCATTAAAAAACTAATAAAAAAAAGTTTATTTTGAATTTTCCATTCCTGTCAAGAGCAGAGATCAGCATTGAAATACCATCTCAAAATACTCGAACCAAAGGGGAGGAGGGGAGGGGAGGAGGGGAAGGGAGGATGGGGTGAGATCTGCGCTTGACAGTAAGTTGGAATGTTGCATATATCACATGAAGATACAAGCAGAACTTGAATCCATGCGGGTCTTCATAACAACACATTTTATTCAGAAGTTCTGAAGGGACTAAGGGAGAAAACATTGAGTACAGGAACATTCAGCTTGGTGGTTGAGAGGTGGGGAACTGAAGATGTGCTTCCAGCCATTTTTGTCCAGACATAATTAGATAATATCACCTCTTTTGTCTTGTCTTCAATTTTACAAGACCAAATCTCATAAACTTATCTTCTGACTTCTTCTGCTTCACAGCTTCAGTGACTGGAGTTCAGCCCTGACTCCATTGTTGTACATGTTGAGTTTGCATGTTCTTCCTGTGACCACATGGGGTTTCTCTGGATTTCTTCCAACTCCCAGTCATGTGAGGTTAATTAGTTTCTGTAAGTTGCCACTCATGTATGGAGAAATTTGAAAGAGGGCGGGAAGTTGAAAAAACATAGGGAGAACAGAGAGGGATTAGTAAAAGAGTAGCTTGAGTGGGTTCTTGATGGTTGGTGTAGACTGAATATCATATTTCCATGCAATATGATTCAATATCAAAATCTACCTTCTCCACTCATAGCTCATACCATTTGCCTATCTGCCTGTGTGTAATTCCTTGTTCTCCATTTCTGGGTACTCTGCCACCAGTTCTTACTCTTTCAGTAATGACTTCACCACTATTCCTGTTGAATAAAATTTGAATGGACAAAAACCCTCTCGCCATCACAATTTACAGATTAATCACTCGCCAAGTACAGAGTTCAAATAGACCAAAATGCTTCCTAATCATCCACAATATAGAATATTTTAACTCCTGTCACCAAGCTCTACCACATTTCTTGTCACTGCTCTTGTATACGCAGTTTCACTGGATTAAAGACGTTTCCCCTTTCAGTTTCACTAGAACTAGTCTGGAGAATGATTGCCCAGAAAAGAAAAAAAACTCTTGATACATTTATAAAGGCTTCCTTTATTCCTCGCTAAGTGCAGAAGAGGGAAAGTAATTCAGTGATGACTTGGCACCTTTAAAAAGAATCAACTTGATCAGCGCAATTACATAGCTGTGTAGATAATTGCTGGAACAGTTGCTAAACCATAGGCTTGAACTGCAGTGTGCCAGCTCAGTGCTTGCTGTAATTTAGATGATGAATTGAGGAATGCTGGTTCATTCACCCTCAGTGCCTGACTGTGGAAACACTCATCCAGCAATCAAACCGCTATATATTAGAGTGATAATGACAGCTACTTTTTTTTTAAGGCCATTACAAGCTGAAGAAAGAAAAATCAATCATCTGAGCAGTTCTGAGATGGAGATTGCTGTATTTACACAGTGTGCTGATGGATCTGCAGTTGACAGTATTAATGGCTCTTTCTCATGCAGAGCAGACAGACCTTCATCTGCACCACAATGAAAACTGGTGCCACAGAGTTTAGGGGTGAACACTGAGATTAGAAGTTGAATATACAGTGATTTTTTTTTCTTTTGTTAATAGCTGAAAAATGCTAGACTGGAGATTGTAGGCATAGAGAAAAGCAAAAACAAAATACAATCCACAAACATCCAAACTAAAAACAGAAAATACGTAATGTGCACAGTGTGATCTCTCAATCTACCCATCATGGCCTTTGCATTTCACTACTCTACCTACATTGCACTTTCTCTGTAAATGTAGCTCTACAGTATATTCTGCATTCTGTCTCTACATTCACTTCTCATTACCTTGATATCTGGAATGAATCAAAGTCAGAATCAGGTTTATTATCGCAAAAATATATTTTGTGAAATTTGTTGTTTTGCAGCAGCAGTACAGTGTAATACATTAAACATTATGATAAGTTGCAATAAGAAACATTAAAGTTAATAAGTAGTGCAAAATGAGAGCTAAGTAGTGAAATAGTGTTCAAGATTTCATGAACAAGAAGTTGTTCCTAAACCACTGACAGTGTGTCCTTAGGCTCCTGTACCTTCTCCCCAATGGTACTAACATGAAGAGAGCATGCCCTGGATGGTGAGTGTTCTTCTGCCTTCTCGAAACATTGTCCTTTGAAGGTGTTCTTGATGGTGGGGAGGCTAGTTGGCTGAGTTTACATCTGTCTATAGCTTTTTCTGATCCTGTGCATTGGTACCTCCATACCAGACAGAGATGTACAGTGGAGGGCAGCTTGACTGGTTGCATCTCTAGAAATTTGCTAGTCTTTGGTGACATACCAAATCTCTTTAAACTTCTAATGAAATATAGCTGCCGGTGCACCTTCTTCATAATTGCATCAATGTCTTGGGACCATGATAGATCCTCAGACATGATGACACCCAGGAGTTTGAAGCTGCTTAACCTTTCCACTGCTGACCTTTCAATGAGGATTGGTGTGTGTTCACTGAACTTCCCCTTCCTGAAATCCACAATCAATTTCTTGGTCTTACTGTCAGAGTGCAAGGTTGTTGTTGTGACACCACTCATACAGCTGATCTATCTTACTCCTGTACGGCTCCTCAACACCATCCAAGATACTGCCAACAACAGCTGTGTCATTAGCGAATTTATAGGTGGTCTGGATGGCACACAAACAAAAGCTTTTTGGTGTATCTAAATATGTGTGACTATAATAAACCAGTTCGCATTTGCCGGATCAGGCGACATCGGTGGAGAGAGAATCAGAGTTAATATTCCAGGATGAGAAAATCTCGGTGGAGTGGAAGAAGCAGAAGTCATGAAATCACTCTGATTATCACAGTACTATTGAACCTAGAGCTCAGGTGTTGCTGGGAAAGCAACCAAGCCATTGTGAAGTTTTTTTAAATCTAGAAGGGTGAGGCAATAATTATACAAGCCAGGATGGTGGATGGTATTTATGCAATGGATATTAATTAGTCTATCTACCCATATTGTCATCAAGCATACTTTATTTTTCAGCACCAAATAGAAAAACGACCAACATAATTAGTTCAATGTAACTTTTTTAAAAAATTTAATCATAATCTTAGTTAGCATCTCAACTTAATCCAACCCTTGATATCACAAGTAATAGAGTTATAATATTAGTTCTTCAATTCAGTTTTATGAAACTCAAAATGCAATCTCTTTTTGAAGTTCAAAGTAACAAACTGTATTGGAAAATATTTTTCACAGTTCATATGGAGACAATTTGAACTTCTCATGCACTGCATAGAAATCGTAATTAATTTTCAGCCTGATGCACTTTAGATGGTAAATGGTCTAACAGTTGGTGGTGTATCAACCTACCAAGTATTTCAAATAATGTCACCCAAGAGCTTTTTTCAAAAATTTGTTTACTGTATGTCACATGTCACTCCTCACAACAAGTATGTTAATGTTACTAAAATATTGAATAAAACATTAATGAATAAAGGTGCAACACAATTTGTCTGTTATAATTTAGACTCATGTTGGGTTTAGCTGCTGATCTGCTCAAAATTTTGCACACCATCACTCTCCATTTCTCATCAATATGGTTTACTTGGGCAACCTAATAACCATCTGAAATCATGTTTACTGTATGACCAAAACAAACTATTTCCACCTATCGCACATCAGAAAATTTGACCATTGCCTTAGCTAACCTTTCACTGCAAAGTTCAAAATAAATTTATCATCAAAGTACATACACATCACCATGTACAACACTGAGATTCATTTTCTTGTGGACATTCACAGCAAACACTAGAAACACAATAGAATCAGTAAAAGACCATACCCAACAGGATGGACAGACAACCAATGTGCAAAAGACATCAAACAGTGCAAATACAAAAGTAAAATAAAAAAGGAAATAATAATACCACTACAATGAGTTACAATAATATTCAATAATTACGAGATAAACAAGAACAACTTACTTAATAGAAATAGCCATTCCAAACAGAAATCAATAAGTGAAAAAGACCAGAAAAATTCTGAGTTAAAAGAGGAATTTGAAGGACTATGGAAGACGAACAGGGTATACGTTATCTTAATAGTAACATCTCCAACTGATATCATCGCAAAGTCATTACACAATAATACAACAATATTTATGTAAATCTCCAGAAAGCCCCAATACTTGAGCTGGAGATAAATAATAATAATAATAAATAAGTAAACAATAAATATTGAGAACATGAGATGAAGAGTACTTGAAAGTGAGCCCATAGTTGTAGGAACATTTCAGTAATGGTATGAATGAAGTTGAGTGAAGTTATCCTTTCTGGCTCAACAGCCTGATGGCTTTGGGGTAATTACTGTTGCTGAACCTGGTGGTGTGGGTCCTGAGGCTTCTGCACCTCCTTCCTCATGGCAGCAGCAAGAAGAGAGTATCGCCTCGATGGTGGGGGGGGGGTCCCTGATGATGGATGCTGCTTTCCTGCAAAAGCACTTCGTGAAGATGTGCTCAAAGTTGAGGAAGGTTTTACCTGTGCTGGATTAGGCTGTATCCACTATTTTTTGTAGGCTTTTCCATTCAAGGGTTTTGGTGTTTCCATACCAAGCCATGATGCAACTAGTCAATATACTTTTCACCACACATCTATAGAAGTTTGTCAAAGTTTTAGACAACAAGCTGAATCTTCACAAACTTCTAAGAAAGCAGAGTCTCTGCTGTGCTTTCTATGTAATGGTACTTACATGTTGGACCCAGGACAGGTCCTCTGAAATAATAACACAGAGGAATTTGAAGTTGCTGACCTTCTCCACCTCTGATTGCTCAATGAGGACTGGCTCATGGAGTTCCATTTCCTCCTCCTGAAGTCAATAATCAGCTCCTTGGTCTAACTGACATTGAGTGAGATGTTGTTGTGGCATCACTCAGCTAGATTTTTGCTGATTTGTCACTACCTTTGATTCAGCCAATGATAGTGATATCTTCAGCAAACTTATATATGGCATTGGAGTTATGCTTAGCCTCACAGTCATAAGTACAAAGCAAGTAGAGCAGGGAGCTAAGCACACAGACTCCCACCTATTGACTTCTTTGAATCTGTAGTCAGATCCATCTGTTGTATTGAGAAGCCCTCGGGTCTGATTACCGAATCCAATATTTCTTCAGTTAGCCATGTCTCTGTGAAAGACAGCACACAGCAATTCCTCATTTGCCTCCAGTACGGCAATATTGCCCAATCTTATCCTTGATCTTGTTCTCCAGAGACTGTACATTTGCTAACAAGTTTCATACACCAACATTTCTGACATGGTGGTCAGCAGCACAGGGGCGCCACAGGGAACCGTACTCTCTCCGGTCCTGTTCACCCTGTACACATCAGACTTCCAATATAACTCAGAGTCCTGCCATGTGCAGAAGTTCGCTGATGACACGGCCATAGTGGGGTGTGTCAGGAATGGACAGGAGGAGGAGTATAGGAAACTGATACAGGACTTTGTGATATGGTGCAACTCAAACTACCTGCGTCTCAATATCACCAAGACCAAGGAGATGGTGGTGGACTTTAGGAGATCTAGGCCTCATATGGAGCCAGTGATCATTAATGGAGAATGTGTGGAGCAGGTTAAGACCTACAAGTATCTGGGAGTACAGTTAGACGAGAAGCTTGACTGGACTGCCAACACAGATGCCTTGTGCAGGAAGGCACAGAGTCGAATGTACTTCCTAAGAAGGTTGGCGTCATTCAATGTCTGTAGTGAGATGCTGAAGATGTTCTATAGGTCAGTTGTGGAGAGCGCCCTCTTCTTTGTGGTGGCATGTTGGGGAGGAAGCATTAAGAAGAGGGACGCCTCACATCTTAATAAGCTGGTAAGGAAGGCGAGCTCTGTCGTGGGCAAAGTACTGGAGAGTTTAACATCGGTAGCTGAGCGAAGGGCGCTGAGTAGGCTACGGTCAATTATGGATAACTCTTTTCTTTTCTTTTCAAATCTTTTTATTAGTTTTTTAAAAAAAAAACAGAAGAAAAATATTGTTACAAGACATTTGAGAGTACATAATAGATTGATAAAGGATAACTCTGAACATCCTCTACATAGCACCATCCAGAGACAGAGAAGCAGTTTCAGTGACAGGTTACTATCGATGCAATGCTCCTCAGACAGGATGAAGAGGTCAATACTCCCCAATGCCATTAGGCTTTACAATTCTACCGCCAGGACTTAAGAACTTTTTAAAAGCTATTATTAATGCTTTTTGAGATGGTGATTTAGATGCATATCATATTTTTTTACTGAGTTAAGTATTGTATGTAATTAGTTTTGCTACAACAAGTGTATGGGACATTGGAAAAAAAGTTGAATTTCCCCATGGGGATGAATAAAGTATCTATCTATCTATCTATCTATCTATCTATCTATCTATCATTTCAGTCTGCCTTGGAGTATTCCCCTTCTCCCTCTCTTTCAGCCATGTGATGTGCCTTTGTCCACTTAAAGGTGTTGGACCTCCATTCTAGAGGGTTAAGTTTCTTTGAGTCCTTCAGAAAATTGTAAAGCACTAGTTTGTTAAGCCTGCTTAAAAGTTAGCTAGTTAAAGGGAAAATACTGGCTGCAGATTGCAGCAACAGTACTTCAGAAGAGGTACATCTAGAAGTTTTGTGCGCAGCCTGCAAAGCATCGCCTTGTGTCACCAGTGCCATCTCACTCCACTGATACCACCAGGTTTGAATAGTTCAATGGCCCATTGACTCCTCTCTATTTTCCACCGCCTTACATAAACATAAGATTGTCCAAATCCCTATCATCTGTATTGTACCATACATCAAGTACAGGTTACATTTACCCTGTGCTCACTGATCAAGGTATATTTCTGTAATTCTACAGTTCCATCTTCCTGCCTATTCCCAGATTGAATCACTCCATCACTGGCAGCTTTAACTCTGACAAAGCATTGATAACTTTAAAATTTATTCCTTAGGCTCCTGATCTTTCCACCTTATTTTGCTCCTTCAACACTTTCCTTAAAACTGCATATTAGAAACATAGAAACATAGAGAACATGCAGCACAATACAGGCCCTTCGGCCCACAAAGCTGTGCTGAACATGTCCTTACCTTAGAACTACCTAGGCTTACCCAGAGCCCTCTATTTTTCTAAGCTCCATGTATCCATCCAGGAGTCTCTTAAAAGATCCCATAATCTCTGCCTCCACCACCGCCACTGGCAGCCCATTCCACACACTCACCACTCTCTGCGTAAAAAACTTACCCCTGACATCTCCTCTGTACCTACTTTCAAGCACCTTAAAACTGTGCCCTCTCACGCTAGCCTTTTCAGCCCTGGGGAAAAGCCTCTGACTATCCACACGATCAATGTTCTCATTATCTTGAACACCTCTATCAGGTCACCTCTCATCCTCTGTCGCTCCAAGGAGAAAAGGCCGAGTTCACTCAACCTATTCTCATAAGGCATGCTCCCCAATCCAGGCAACATCTTTGTAAATCTCCTCTGCACTCTTCCTATGGTTTCCACATCCATCCTGTAGTGAGGTGACCAGAATGCAACACAGTACTCCAAGTGGGGTCTGACCAGGGTCCTATATAGCTGCAACATTACCTCTCGGCTCCTAAGCTCAATCCCACGATTGATGAAGGCCAATGCACCGTATGCCTTCTTAACCACAGAGTCAACCAGTGCAGCAGCCTTGAGTGTCCAATGGACTCGGACCCCAAGATCATTCTGATCCTCCACACTGCCAAGAGTGTTACCATTAATGCTATATTCTGCCATCATATTTGACCTACCAAAATGAACCACCTCACACTTATCTGGGTTAAAATCCATCTACCACTTCTCAGCCCAGTTTTGCATCCTATCAATGTCCCATTGTAACCTCTGACAGCCCTCCACACTATCCACAACACCCCCAACCTTGGTGTCATCAGCAAATTTACTAAACCATCCCTCCACATCCTCATCTAGGTTATTTATAAAAATCACAGAGTAAGGGTCCCAGAACAGATCCCTGAGGCACACCACTGGTCACTGACCTCCGTGCAGAATATGACCCGTCTACAACACTCTTTGCCTTCTGTGGGCAAGCCAGTTCTGGATCCACAAAGCAATGTCCCCTTGGATCCCATGCCTCCTTACTTTCTCAATAAGCCTTGCATGGGGTACCTTATCAAATACCTTGCTAAAATCCATATACACTAAATCTACGGCTCTACCTTCATCAATGAGTTTAGTCACATCCTCAAAAAATTCAATCAGGCTCCTAAGGCACGACCTACCTTTGACAAGGTCATGCTGACTATTCCTAATCATATTATGCCTCTCTAAACGTTCATAAATCCTGCCTCTCAGGATCTTCTCCATCAGCTTACCAACGTCTGAAGTAAGACTCACTAGTCTATAATTTCCTGGGCAATCTCTACTCCCTTCCTTGAATAAGGGAACACCTGCAACCCTCCAATCCTCCAGAAATTCTCCTGTCCTCATTGATGATGCAAAGATCATCGCCAGAGGCTCATCAATCTTCTCCCTCGCTTCCCACAGTAGCCTGGGGTACATCCCATCCGGTCCCAGTGACTTACCTAACTTGATGCTTTCCAAAAGCTCCAGCACATCCTCTTCCTTAATATCTACATGCTCAAGCTTTTCAGTCCACTGTAAATCATCCCTACAATCACCAAGATCCTTTGCCATAGTGAATACTGAAGCAAAGTGTTCGTTAAGTACCTCCGCTACTTCCTTCTGGTTCCGTACACACTTTTCCACTGTCACACTTGATTGGTCCTATTCTCTCACATCTTATCCTCTTGCTATTCACATACTTGTAGAATCCCTTGGGGTTTTCCTTAATCCTGTCTGCCAAGGCCTTCTCTTGACCCCTTCTGACTCTCCTAATTTCATTCTTAACCTCCTTTCTGCTAGCCTTATAATCTTCTAGATCTGTATCATTAACTAGTTTTTTTGAACCTTTCGTCAGCTTTTCTTTTCTTCTTGACTAGATTTACAACAGCCTTTGTACACCACGGTTCCTGTACCCTACCATCCTTTCCCTGCCTCATTGGAACATACCTATGCAGAATCCCACACAAATGTCCCCTAAACATTTGCCAAGCTTTAGTCATTTGTTTTTAATTTTTCCTCATGTAGATTGGAAACAAAAAGGCTTCAGGCTATTTTATGACATTGAGGTCCCAGTTACCACACACTGGGTTGCATTGCACCTTATTTTTATGTAATAAATAATTCAGTTTCAATAAAAAGCCAAATACAACGGAAAATTGCAGATGCAAAAATTCCCCTATTTTCCTTCCTGGTGCGAAACAATAATGCAGGGAGAAGCCTGCACAGGAGCGTGGTATCTGAAAGTGTCTATCGGGAATATTGAGCTTGCTTCTGTAATTTAGGTCCATATCGACTTGGTTTTTCTGGCCGGTTTGCTGACCAGGCAATGTGATATATCAGTGATAGTGGAGGAGGTGACAGTTATATTCCTATTCAATACCCCGAGTTGCACCGTCCCAGGTGCACCAAGTAGGACAGACCGTTCGTGGAAAACAGGCCTTTACTCTGCTTGCTTGATTCAACATTATTCAACAGGGCCCTTTCCAATCAGGACTTAAACTGAAAATACGCACAGTGGCATTCTGCCTCAGTTAGATTCCAATAAGAAAAGCATTTCCCTCAGTCACCCATCTTCTATTGCAATCCTCACATCCTTTGAGGTTGATACCAGCTGAGCTGCTCAATACCAATCATGTCCATCCACAAAAATGTATCAGCCTCTAAGCACAAACCAATTCTGACCCCCATAGCCCTATTAAAATCCCATTCTCCCACCCTAACCCTAATTTCGACTGCGTGATCCCACTGCATAATTTCTATCTCAGACTAAGAAGCTCCCTTCCTGTACCTGACCCATCTCTACCCTGCACTGGGAAAGGCCATTCCTGGCTTAAGGCCTCCATACTGGCACGTTGTTCTATATGCTTACCGATCGTTGCTGCAGCAGTTCACTGAACACAATATTCACTGGCTGCTGCTAACCAATAGTTAACAAGGCTAAACAAGCTCCACTCAATTTCTAGGCAGACTCAAGTACAAATAATTGTTGTTAAAATAGCTGCTGACTGCTGAGTGAAACAAATTCTGACTTTAGCACCAGATGGTCCTTTCAATTACAGCAAAAAAAAACTCATCATTTGGCCTGTCTGGTCTCTGTCACTTTTGTTACTCACCTTTAATATTCCTGTTTATCAAGCGGCCTGAGAATTCAGCATTAATCCTGCTGAAACCGTGCTGGATGATAGGCAATCCTGCATTTAAATGACCCACTTTAAAAGAAATTCTAATCTGCGCTTTCACGTCTTTAAGTTTGTAGGCCTCTATAACTATTTCCTGACTGATGCGAATAATCAATAAGAGCAAAGTACCCTTAATGGAGTAAAATGATCCAAGGCAGTCCATAGGCATTACCAAACAAAGTTAAGTATTGAGTCATATATGGCATTATTAGGGCAGTTCAAAAACTTAATTAACATTTTGAGGGCTTAAATGAGGAAAGGAAAGTTGAGAAGGTGAAGAGTTTTAGAGGAACTTCACCATTCTTCTTTACATTCATTGGTTTTTGTTATCAGATATTTTCATTGTTTTCCAGTAGATAATGTCTCCAATCCTCATAAGAATCCTTGATAAGAAACTTCACCCCTGACAATTCAATGTTTATGCCCACTCGGTGGTACTCAATGGTGGGGTTTGGCTACTGAAACTTGGATTCAATCATACGACCGTAAGACAGAGGAGCAGAATTAGGCCATTTGGTCCATCAAGTCATGGCTGATTTATTATCCCTCCCAACTCCATTTTCCTGCCTTCTTCCCAGAAGTTTTGATGCCCTGATTAATGAAGAACATATCAACCTCTGCCTTAAATATACCAAATGACTTGGCCTGTACTGCCATCTGTGACAATGAATTCCACAGATTAATCACACTCTGGCTGAAGAAATTTTTCCTCATCTCTGTTCTAAATGGATGCTCCTCTATTCTGAGGTTCTGCCCTCTTGTCCTAGACTCCATCACTTTATCAGGGCCTTTCAATATTTAATATGTTTCAATGAGATCCACCCTCATTCTTCTAAACTCCAGTGGGTACAGGTCGAGAGCCAAACACTGCTGGGATAAAATAACCTTTTCATTCCACAGATCATTCTCATGAACCTCCTCTGGACCCTCTCCAATGCCAGCACATCTTTTTATAGATAAGGGGCCCAAGACTGCTTACAATACTCCAAGTGTGGTGTGAATGTCTTATAAAGCCTCAGCTATACAACCTTGGTCTCCAACACACTGAGCACTGGATCCCCACAAGGCTGTGTGCTTAGCCCATTGCTGTTTACACTGCTAACACATGACTGTGCAGCCAGATTCAAGGGGAACCTGATTATTAAATTTGCTGATGATACCACAGTGGTGGGGCTCATCAGCAAAAATGATGAAACAATGTACAGGGAGGAGGTCAAACACCTAGAGAGCTGGTGCAGTGACAACAACTTGATGCTTAATGTCACCAAAACCAAGGAGATGATCGTCGATTTCAGACGATCTCAGCCTGAGCATACACCCCTCAGCATCAGTGGCTCCACAGTGGAGAGAGTGGAAAACATCAAGTTCCTTGGGGTGCAGATCTCGGACAATCTCACCTGGTCCAGGAACACCACTGGGATTGTGAAACGGGCCCAGCAGAGATTGCACTTTTTGAGGAAGCTTAAACAAGCATCACTCCCCACTAACATCTTAACTACATTCTACAGAGGACTGGCTGAGAGTGTGCTGACCTTTTGCATCACAACCTGGTACTCCAGCTGCAGTGCTGCCGACAAAAAAGCCTTGCAGAGGGTGGTTAGGGGAGGAGAGAAGGTTATTGGGGTCTCCCTACCTTCTGTTCAAGACCTCTTTCGGAGTCGATGCCTCCAGAAGACACCGTACATCATTAAAGACCCCTCACACCCTCTACATGAACTGTTTGTTCTTCTGCCATCAGGTAAATGTTACAGGAGCATCAAAACTAAAACCACAAGGCTACTAAACAGCTTCCTCCCACAGGCAGTCAGACTGCTAAACAGCTGCTCTACCTGACTCTGCTTTGGACACTTTTAACTTGCACTGGACACTTATAATAACTTGTTTTTAACTGACATGTGGCTGCTGTGTTTTACTATTTATTGTTATGTTTATTATTTAGTGTTGCATTTGTTATGTTATGATTGCACTGCTCCTGGGAAACGCTGTCTCATTCTGCCCTGCAGAGCTGATATACGGTTAGAATGACAATAAAGTTTTTGAATCTTGAATATTCTAATCCTCACAAAATGAATGCTAATAGTGCATTTGTCTTCCTTACCACTGACTTAACCTGCAAGTGAATCTTCAGGGAATCCTCCACAAGGACTCCCAAGTCCCTTTGCACCTCTGATTTTTGAATTTTCTCTCCATTTAGAATATATCCCATGTCTGTATTCCTTCTACCAAAGTGCATGATCAGATACTTTCTGACACTATATTACATCTGCCACTTCTTTGCACATTTTCCCTATCTGTCTAAGTGCTGTGGAGTCCCTGCTTCCTCAACACTACCTGCCCCTCCACCTACCTTTGTATCATTCACAAACATGGCTGCAAGGCCTCCAATTCCATCATCCAAATTATTGACATATAACATGAAAAGAGACCATCCGAGTACTGCCCCCTGTGGAACACCACTCGTCACCTGCAGCCAACCAGAAAAGACGCCTATATTCACACTTCTTGCATCCTGCCAGTCAGCCAATCTTCTATCCAAACTCGTATCTTTTCTATAATACCAAGGACTGTTACCTTGTTAATAGACAATAGACAATAGGTGCAGGAGTAGGCCATTCAGCCCTTCGAGCCAGCACCGCCATTCAATGTGATCATGGCTGATCATCCACAATCAGTAACCCATTCATGCCTTCTTCCCATATCCCTTGACTCCGCTATCTTTAAGAGCTCTATCTAACTCTTTCTTGAAAGCATCCAGAGAATTGGCATCCACTGCCTTCTGAGGCAGAGCATTCCATAGATCCACAACTCTCTGGGTGAAGAAGTTTTTCGTCAACTCTGTTCTAAATTGCCTACCCCTTAATCTTAAACTGTGGCCTCTGGTTCTGGACTCCCCCAATATCAGGAACATGTTTCCTGCCTCTAGCATGTCCAATCCCTTAATAATCTTATATGTTTCAATCAGCCTCATGTGCAGCACCTTGTTAAAGGCCTTCTGAAAATACAAATAAACACAAATGCAATACAAATAAACCCTGCCTGTTATTTCCTCCAACAGATTTGTTAAGCAAGATTTTCCCTTAAGGAAATCACACTGAATTTGGCCTATTTTGTCATACGCCTCAAAGTATCCCTAAATCTCATCCTTAACATTAGACACCCAACATCTTTCCAACCACTGAAGTCAAGCTAAATGGTCTATAATTTCCTTTCTTCTGCCTCCCTCCCTTCTCAAAGAGTTGAGTGACATTTCCAGTGTCCAAGCCCTCTAGAACCATTCCGGAATGTAGCGATTCTTGAAATATCATTATTAATGCCTCCACAATCTCTTCAGCCAACTCTTTCAGAACCATGGGGCCCATCTGGTCCAAATGACTCGAATACCCTTGAACTTCTCAGCTTCCCAAGCACCTTCTCCTTAGTAACAGCAATGACACGCACTTCCGCCCCCAACACTCTTGCATCTCTGGCATTCTGCTAGTGTATTCCACAGTGAGAACTGGTGAAAAAAACTTATTAAGTTTATCCGCCATTTCTTTGTCTCCCATGGATGTGGAAGCTATGAAGAGGGTGCAGAGAAGATTTACCAGGATGTTGCCTGGTTTGGAGAACAAGTCACATGAAGCAAGGTTAGCAGAGATGGGACTTTTCTCTTTGGAGCGTAGAAGAATGAGAGGGGACTTGATAGAGGTCTACAAGATTATGAGAGGCATAGATAGGGTGGATAGTCAGTACCTGTTTCCCAGGGCACCAATAGCAAACACCAGAGGGCATATGTACAAAATTAAGGGAGGGAAGTTTAGGGGAGACATCAGGGGTAAGTTTTTTTTTTTTACACAGAGTGTTGTGAGTGCCTGGAATGACTTGCCAGGGATGGTGTTGGAGGCTAAAACATTAGGGGTATTTAAGAGCCTCTTGGACGGGCACATGGATGAAAGAAAAATGGAGGGTTATAGGGTAGTGTGGGTTTAGTACTTTTTTAAAAAGGATTATATGGGTCAGCACAACATGGAGGGCTGAAGGGCCTGTACTGTACTGTAGTGTTCTATTACTACCTCTCCAGCACCATTTTCCAGAGGTCCACTATCCAGTCTCCTCTCTCTTTTATATCTGAAAAAAACTTACTGTATCCTTTTTATATTATTGGCTAGCTTACCTCCATGTTGTATCTTTTCTCTCGTTATGGCTTTTTTGTTGCCTTCTGTTGGTTTTCTAGAAGTTTCTGAATCTGCTACCTTCCCACTAATTTTGCTATATTACATGCCCTTTCTTTTGCTTTTATGCTGTCTTTGACTTCCCTTGTCAGCCACAGTTGCCTCATCCTCCCTTTACTTCTTCATGTTTGGGATATATCTTTCCTGCACTTCCCGAATTCCTCCCAGAAACTCAAGCAATTGCTGTTCTGCTGTTATCCCTGCTCGCGTCACCTTCCAATCAACTTTGACCAACAACTTCTCTCATGCTTCTGTAATTTCCTTATTTCCTCTGTAATATTGATACATCCAATCCAATTTCTTCTTCTGCGGGGTGAATTCTATCATATTATGATCAGTCACTTAAGCATTCCTTTACCTCAAGCTCTTTAATCAGCTCTGGGTCATTAAATAACACCCAGTCTAGAGCAGGCGCACCCCGAGAGGGCTTAACCACAAGCTGCTATAAAAAGCCATCTCTAGGCATTGTACGAATTCTGTCTCGGGGACCAGCACCTACTTGATTTACCCAATCTACCTGTATATTGAAGTGCCCCAAGACTATTGCAACATTGTCCTTTTTACATGCCTTTTCAAGGAGCCGTTATAATTTGTAGCCCACGCCCTGGCTCTGTTTGGAGGTTGTCTGTAACTCCCATCAGGGTCTTTTTACCCTTGCGTTTTCTTAACTCTGCCCACAAGGGTTCTACATCTTCCCATCCTATGTTAGCTCTTTCTAAGCATTAGATTTCATTTTTAACCAATGGAACCACTATACACCCTCTGCCCACCTGGCTAACCTTTCGATACAAAAATCAGTCCTGTGAGTGTTAGCAGAAGGGCAGGCCAGTGGTACTTGGCTGAATAGCAGAACTGGTTACCGGACTCAATGGCTGCTGATTGGATTCCCCAGTAACAATTTCCCAATCACTTTATCAGTCATTCTCCCATTAATAGTTAGACTCTCAATCTAATTATGAATGTTTCATGCTTGGTCTAGTGGAAGGCATAATATTGAAATTGACCCACTACAACTGCCTATCAAATTATTTAATGTCATCCATGACTCCTGGGATGCAAAGTAGAAAAATTGGCTCCTGATTACATACCTGATGTTGTATTGTATTGAATATTTGATGAGGACTGTTGTTGAGCTCTCCACAAACACTCACTTTCTACACGTTGTCCATTGGCTGAAATGTCAGAAGGTTGCTATCACTTGTGGGACTCGTACCTCAGCAAAGGTCATTGCCTTTGAGTGGTGTCACAGTAAAATGAAGGAAGGGTTTATAACAAAAGGAAGGATTTTGTACTTAAGATCATGTTCTTTTTAACGATGCATGTTTCCCTCTGTTCATTGAAGAAGGCTTGCTGAAATTTTACAAAATGTTCTGATCCCTCTCCAGAGACCATTCTACTGAGATGAAGGAAAGCACTCCTACTATAAAGATAGAGAAAGGATTTGACAAAATGCCTGAGGATGAAATATTCATCAGAATTTAACATCAAAGGCAGATAAGTGACTGGGATAAAGACCATCTGTGATTTAGGCAGAGTGGCCAAGTGCATTAGTGGCTCCTGATTACCAGTTAAGCTGATGTCAAGAAATGATATATATGCATCATCTTTGCCAAAGTGAATAAATGTATCTTTACAAAATTTCTTCCCTCATTTCATGAAGGCACTGATTTATTTTAGAAATATAACTGCAAAAGGCCTGCTATAGCTCAGTGAAGTGGCAGTGTTTTTCATTTATTACAGAAATTGGCATAGCAATCCAAGGATAGGTGACATCACAGCTAGGACCTAGTCTGTCCTAACCCATTGTCCGTGCACGTATCCGTTCAGCAGGGCTTACAGACCAGTGTTCAGGAGAAGACACTTTAGCTGGTTCTCCTTCCAAACCTTCGAATTCTGTCGATAATCTTGTTTACTACAGCACAGATTAGAAAGGAAACTCAACATATTGTAACAATCTGGATATACTATTTACCCATTAAATCATTGAATACCCCTTACCACTGGAATTTCCAAACTTTTTTATGCCATGGACCAAAACCCATAAGCACGGATTCTGTGGACCCCAGGTTGGGAACTCCCACCTTACCACTTGGTATTAAATGATGGGTACACTCTTGGTTGTGCAAAGAAACTCAATTAATGTCAGCTTGAGAATACAATAATTTCAAGATTGCTGAATGCGACTGTTTTCATATTTCTACAAAAGGCAAGATTTATAATGCAATAATTTTATTTACTTTTAGGAAATAACGCAAAGAAACTTGATCTTAGCTAATAAAGATGAACAGAAGACAAAGAGAATGTGGGACTGCATACATTTTGATTTAAAATAAGCAAAGGACAAAACATTCATAAGGCCATACTGCCCATCAAGTCAGCTTTACCATTCAATTACGTCTGATTCTTTTCAATATCAATCTTCCACCTTCTCCCTGTAACCCTCTACTTCCTTATCAATCAAGAACCTTTTAAATACACCCTATAACATGGCAAGAACATCGACCTGAGAGGCATTGATAAAATAGGCAGGCAATAATAAAGAAAGAAAGGGAGAGAGAGGGCAAGTGGGGAGAGGGGGCTGGGTAGAGAGAGGGGGGTGTGAAGAGAGAGGGGGTAGGGGAGAGGGGAGAGGAGGGGAGGGGTGAGATAGAGGGATGAGAGTGGGGGAGAGAGTGGGGAGAGAGGTGGGGAGAGATAGGGGGTAGAGGGGGTTAGAGAGAGGGAGTAAGGGGTAGAGACAGGGAGTAGGGGGGTGGTAGGGGAAGAGAGAGCAGGAAGAGAGAAGGGGAAGAAAGAGGGTGGGTTAGAGAGAGGTGGGTTAGAGAGGGGGTGGGGGTTAGAGAGAGGGTGGCGGAGAGAAGGGGTAGAGAAAGGGGTGTAGAGAGAGGGGTGCAGAGAGAAGGGGGTAGAGAGAAGGGGTAGAGAGAGGAGGGTAGAAAATGGAGGGGTAAAGAGAAGGGTGTAGGGAGAGAAGGGGTAGAGAGAGAAGAGGTAGAGAGGGGGGTATAGAGAGGGGGTAGAGTGGGGGTAGTTGGGGTGTTGGTTAGAGGGATTGTCTTAGTTAGAGGGGGCGTGACCAGATGGGGCATTGCTGGATGGTTGTGACCAGAGGGAGAGTGGATGGGGTGTGGGTAGAGAGGGGTGTGGGTAGAGGGGGGTGTGGGTACAGGGGGCATGGAGACTGGTGATGGAAGGAAGGAAGAAAAAGCTGGGAGCTCAGGGGTAAAAGTGAGAACAGAAAAATACAACAAAATTGTCTGACAGTGAGACTTTTGAAGATGTATTAACAGATTGAAAGGGTGGGTTTTAGCCATTGTGAACAGTACCTTCATCCTTTCCTGTGGATCTTGTGCAAGTTGAGGGGTGAGTCCGTGCATCTTTGAACTGGCACTGTTTCTTGGTTCCACATTCATTCAGTTAAAGACAACTGGGCAGCAATTCAGTGAATGAGTTCATGTTTTTCTTTAGTTTGATTTTGAAAAATTATTTAAGGACTAGATGATAGTGTGGGTTCAACCGAGCAGTCACGTTCAATGGCACTACGGTTATAGAGTTTTGACACTTCCTGCGGTGACCAAGTGGGAAATAATTCCAAAGATTAACTAAAAATAGGACAGGTATGAGAAAGAGGAAGTGACAGAATTGTAAGTAAGAAAATTAAAGACTCAGTGAGAAAAGAAGTCAGAGCAAATGAAACTGGACAACATAAGTTGCTATTGGTTCATTCTTTGCATTGCTTTGGTGTAACATTGGCGAAAATCCCAGTTATGTCCCATGGAGCTTCCAAACATCATCTGGTGATTTTATGGCAACTAATCAAGAGCCTCTGAGGAAATCTTCAGCAAAAATGGTGAGATAGGATTTCCTGATCTCCTGCTGAAACTTTGGCAAAATATCAATTGATATATGTAGGATTTATGTTTATCTTGAATGGAAATGAAATCAGAGAAAATCCCAGCACGTTCACGTCCATTGGTGGAAACAGCAGGGAATGAAAGGCAAGGATATAAACAAATGTGTGAAGTTAGAAATTACCTTTGTAAATTAATGAAGACACATGAAATGCGTTTGCATGACATCGCTTTCCTTATATTTTAATACAAACTGTTAATTCAAAGGAAGTAAAATCTGTAGTGAAATTTCATATGTTCAAATTCATTCTTTGTCCATTAATATCATTTTCCATGATATCTAAACTGCAGTGAAAATAACGATGAGACTGATGGGGAAAAGAGCAAATGGGAACTTCATTGTAACCTTCCCTTAATATCATCTAAAAGAGTAGCTGACTTCCACTGCTCCCTCTAAGCTGTGCAGCCCCTCAGTAACTGAAATGCTCCCATTCTCATAGTCTTTGTTGCTGAAAACTTTATGAAACGTGTAAGATTTTCTTTGCTGTTCTGTATTTCATTATACCCTTCAATTAATAAATAAAATCAGAAGTACGTGCTTTTTCAATTTTCATTCTAAATATTCACAGTATGCATATTACAAGGAAAAAAAATTTAAAGTACCATGCATTTATTAGACCATGTAAAAATTTCCTGCTCTGAGCAATGTTTAGTCCGTGCAGCTGTTAAAAAAAATTAGAGGGAACATTGCTGACTTCACACAATAACTTATCATGGCAGCCTTTTTTGGACAATGTTCAGCTAAATATACCTTGAAGTGAGCTGATTTGTAACTAAAATCATGTTCTCAATGTAAATAATGTATTAATTCTTTAAAAATTCCTTTCACTTTATGACTACTTACCTGATGAAAAGTCACTTACACTGAAGTCCCTGTTCTTTCATAACTTTATGTTTAGTAACTTGGCTTTCATCCCTAAAGTGGCCCTGAATGTTGACCTCTGCATGCTGTCTGCCAATAAGGGAGGGTGCTCTGGCATTTTACTGGCCAAGTAAAACAATTTCAAAATTAAAGAAAAACAAAAAGTTTCAGCCTTTCATTCTGAACTCTAAATCGACCTCAGAGTAAATTGAGAGGGAAAGATTTGACACTCACTAATGTGCTCATATTATTAAGTCCAGCCATTACAGGTCAAACTGATGCAGAGATTGTGGAATAAATACTCAGTAAAAATCAGAGTCAGCCTGATAAATTCATTCTTAATATGAACCTCTATTTGTTGAACATTTCTCCATAATCCAATCAGAGCGATGCTGCTAACCATATCAGACAATACACTGCACACTAGAAGTAGATCCACTCATTTATTTCAAACTTTATATATTCTGTACTATAACATAGGCTCCTAATGTGTTAAAATTAATTCCATCAATTTGCTTATTGGTGCTTAATGAGTGTCCTGGTATTGGCGGCTGCTTGTTCTCATCTCCATATATTCGGTTCCAAATCTACAAGTGGTCATTGATGCACTTAATGTACAGGATAATAAAACTGGGTTTCCCTGTTATTTTCTAGTTTCTGCCTCTAGGTGTCAGTCTTGTCTGTTTCTCTCAGTCAGACGATGGGCTGTGAGATTTAAGCACATCATCTAGTTGATGCTTCAGTGCATTACAGAGGGAGGGCTACACTGTTGGATAGTTCTAGCTAACTTGACAAGCGATGTAAAGGTTTATATTTTACTATCACACAACAGTTATCTTTCAAGCAGCAACTGGTTGGGAGTTCACTTCAGTGGTGCTCATCCCACCCCAGGCAGATGTGAAGCCTGTATTCAATGAACTATACTCTGTATGAGCAACAGTCTTGAAATGCCCTGAGGCCCTCTTCATCATAGCCAGTGATTTAAACAAGGCCAACTTCAAGTGTGTTACCAAAAATACTACCAGCACATCTTCTGTCCCTTGACCATTGCTACGCAACCATCAAAGACTCCTTCTGAGCCACCATCCCACCCACACTTTGGTAAATGAGACCACCAGACTGTGCTCCTTCTTCCTGCATACAGACAGAAGCTGAAACATGAGGATTCAGTACAGAAAGTTGCTCAGTGCTGATCTGAGGAAATAGATAAAGCTTCTATGTGTCTGCTTTGAGTCAGTAGACTGGGCAATGATCAAAGACTCGGCAGCCAGCCCAGATACATATGTCATCACTGTCACAGACTTTATCGGCAAATGTTTAGAGGCCTGTGTACCAAAGAAGTCAATCCATGTATTCCCAAACCACAAGCTGTGGATGAACTGGGAGTTCCACTATCTACTGAAGTCCACAACTGTGGGGAGTACATCAGATGACCCTGACCTTTGCAAGAAACCTAGATACAACATTGCTGAAAGCTATCAGGATGCCAAGAGACAATGCTAGTCCCAAACATACTATTACAGGCTTTAAAAAACAAAGTCAGACAGCGCTGCTGACAACAGCAGACCCCTTCCTGATGAGCTTAATGCATTTCTGCACGTTTTGAACAGAAGACAATTGGAATGTCACCACCCACCCCAACAGCCTCCAATGCACCTGTACCCACCGTCACAGTTGCAGGCATTAGATCAGTCTTCAGGAGAGTGAACACTAGGAAAGCATTTGGCCCAGATGGTGTCCCTGGTCACGTCCTTAGATCCTGCACAGATCAGCTAAAGCTGGTATTTGCAGACATCTCTACTTCAATGTGAAACTCCTACCTGCTTTAAGAAGACCACTATCATCCTGGTAGGTAGCGTGCTTTAAGGACTACTGCCTGGTGGTTTGAAATTCGGCATCATGGGTCTTCCGAAGTTTGCTTATTTGTCTTACTATTTGAGGGACTGAATCAGCAGCAGGCTTGCTGCATGATCAGAAAGATTTATATAAACGCAAGTTCATTCCTTTTGACAAGCTGAACTGTGTTGCTCCTCGCTACCCTCCATCTGTTTGACCCCTGTATTCCAAGTTCATTGTCATCCACCCACTATTTTCTTATTTATCTCAACTCTTTAATTATTTCCAGCCATGGCAATGCCTCAGATGACACATTTGAAACAGTTTTCTAGTGCACCAACTCTATCTTAGACCCCTGTTTTGTTTTCTGGCACTTTATTTTCTTTTTCAGTTTAGTTTATGGAGCTTACATGGGGGAGTGGGTACAGAAATCAACATTTGTTCAATCTCACGAATATTAATGCAATTTTTTTGGATTGTAACACTATAGTCTGCATTAAAGATAAATATTTTTAGAAGTGCCAACACCCATGTCGAAAAGATTGAAGTTCATATTTTTAAGCACATTTGAAAGGAAGAGGGAAAGGCATGGTGGGGCTTTCGCAGACCTTGTCAGATGAACCAGTCGCAGTAAAGGACAGAGCGAAAGAGCAATCACCAAAGAAAGGAACAACAATAATCCACCACAGGGAGAACCAGGAAGAGTAGGCTGAATGGAAGTGGACACCAAAATATAAAGTGGTGCAAGGTGATGAGCCAGTGTTTCCAGTTGGGTGAAGCATGAACAGACTGAGAAGACAGAGAGTGAGAGAGCAAGAGTGAACCACGTAGGACACAGAGGTGGCAGGCAACATGGAGGAACACAGAGACAGCAGGGCATTCTGGGGTGTATCTGGCGAACCCAGCTGGATGTGAAAGGGTGACAACAAGATGGAGCTCATGCGAACCTGAAAAGAAGATGGCTGCAGCTCAATCGGAAATGAAAGGGTCAACGTGCTGCAACTCAAGTGGACGTACAGGGGTGTGGCCAGAATAGAGCTCATGTGAAGTGGAAAGATGAATTCAGCATGGAACTCAAACAAACCTGAAAGGAAGACGGTAGGAAGGAGATCAAATGGACCTGAAAGGGTGTTGGCAGAACGGAGCCAAGAGTACTCAAAATGTAATGACCCAGCAGGGTGAGCTAAGAGCAAAGATGGACATAGTGAAGGGTTATCTTACAAAGGGATGTGCATCAGTAATTGGCTGAGATCAGAGTGGCTGGAATTAGATGGTGAAATGTGAAGAGGGAGTGGACAGGGCAGTATGGAGTAGAAACAATGTGTATAAACTGCAAGATGGTAGATGCCAGTGATAGCATGGACATGCAGGCTGAAGGGTCTATTTCTGTGCCCTGGGGCCCCATGACTTTGTGATGAGACAACCTGTACAGGGCACCACACCTCTAGTTGTTGGGTTTCCGTTCCTTGATGAGTCTTTGTGTGAGCAACAATTGTTACTGTATTGAAAAACAGTTGAACGTGTCTCTCATCTGGGTAAATAAAGGAAGCAGGATTCTCCTTTAAACAAATATTTATTCCTCTCCATAGATGCAGCCCAACTTGTTGAGTTCCTCCAGCATCTTGTGTGTGTTGCTCAGGATGATCTCAGAGGAGAGATCTTCCATTGCCCCAGAATGGCCGGCTGCTTACCTCTGGGACACACTGTCTTTTTCATACTTGTCTTTGGCACAATCTTCCTTTTCACAGATCCTTGTGGAGTTCATGCGCCAGTTTTAAAAAGCAAGTGGGGGCTGTTGGGACTTGTCTGTGGAGAAAAAGGGTTGCTAGGGCTATCAATAACTTGGCAAGGGTCAATAAGGAGAAGCAAGATAAAAGTGGAGCAAGCCATTGTTTGAGTTTGCTATGGTTAGAGTGGGAGACTTTGGCTCAATAAGCTTTGGTGAGAACAGACAGACGCTTTAAGCAAGTTTTTAGTAAGCTTATATCTAGTTCATTGAGAATGAATCCAGGGTTGGTGGTATGTTCTTTGTGTGAGATGTGGGAACTCGGGGTGACCTCCAGTCTCCCTGATAACTACATCTGCATGGTGCATTGAGCTGTAGCGACCATGTTAAGGAACTGGAACTGCAGATCGATGACATTTGGCTCATACGGGAGAATGAGGAGATGATAGATAGAAACTACAGGGAGGTAGTCATGCCCAACCTGCAGGAGGCAGCTTCCTGGATGACTGTGAGGAGAGGGAAAGGGAATAGATAGCCAGCGCAGAGTACCCTGTGCCTGTTCCCCTCAATAATAAGTATACCACGTTGGATACTGTTGTGGGGTCAGGGAACATCCTAGCAGGAGAAGCACCAGCAACAGAGCCTCATGCTGAGTCTGGCTCTATGGTGCAGAAGGGAAGAGGGAGGGGAAGGGGAAGGGGAAAGGACTGTAGTAGTGATATGGGATTCCATAGTTATAGGAGCAGACAGAAGATTCTGTGGACATAAAGAGGCACCTGGATGGTATGTTGCCTTCTAGGCGCCAGGGTTAGAGATGTCTCACAGATTGGGTCCACAGCATTCTACAGGTGGGAAGGTGAACAGCCGGAAGTCATGCGCCCAGTGACATTGGTCTGAAAATGGATGAGGTCATGAAGAGAGAATATAGCTAGTTAAAGAGAAACCAGAAAAGCAGGACAGTCAGGGTGGTCATCTCTAATCACTGACTGTGCCCTGCACCAGTGAGGGTGAGGACAGGATGATTTGGCAGATGAATGTGTAGCTGAGGAATTTGTACAGGGGGCAAGGTTTCAGATTTCTAGATCATTGTGATCTCCTTTGGGGAAGGTATGATTTGTGCAAAAGGGATAGGTTACATCTGAACTTGAGGGGCATCGATATCTTTGTGCGAAGGTTTGCAGGAGCTGTAGGGGATGGTTTAGTGAATATGGCAAGGGGATGGGAAACAGAGATTGAGAATGGGGCATTTAGTATACAAGTAGATACAGTATCTAGTGAGAATGTGAGGAAATATGGGCAGATGATGGGGCAAAATTACATTCAGTGGGATGAGTTGAAGTATAACATGGGGCAAAATCAAAAAGGGTGATTAAAATAGGTCTGCAGGTGTTATACATTATTTGCATGCACACATTTGACAGAACAAGGCAGATGATCTTATAGTGCAGTTAGAGATTGGCAGGTTTGACATTATGAGCATTACTGAGACGTGGCTAAAAGAAGATCATAGTTAGAAGCTTAACATCCAAGGATATACCATGTATCGAAAAGACAGGCAGGTAGGTAGAGGGGGTGGGGTGGCTTTGTTGGTAAAAGAAATGAAATCAAATCCTTAGAAAAAGGTGACAAGGGATCAGAAGGCATGGAGTCCTTGTGGGTAGAGTTAATAAACTGCACAGGTAAAAAGACTTTGATGGGAGTTATATAACACACCTCCAAACAGCAGCCAGGATGAAAGGTACAAATTACAATGGACGATCACAAAGCCTTGTGAAAAGGACAATATTACAATAGTCATGGGTACTTCAATATGCAGACAGATTGAGCAAATAAGGTTAGTGCTGAATCCCAAGATAGGGAATTTGTAGAATGCTATGAGTTGTTTTTTAGAAGCGGCTTGAGTCCTTTAGGCAGTTTTGGGTTGTGTGCTGTGTAGTAAACCAGATTTGATTAAGGAGCTTAAGGTAAAGGAACCCTGAAGAAACAGAGGTCATAATATGATAGAATTCACCCTACAGTTTCAGAGGGAAAAGCTAAAGTCAGATGTACCAGTGGAGTAAAGGGATTTACAGAGGCATGAGAGAGGAACTGGCCAAAGTTGATTGGAAGAGAGCACCAGCAGGGATAATGAGAACAGCAATGGTTGGAGGTTCTGGGAGCAACTTAGAAAGTGCAGGTTACAAACAGTAGATCTCGAAGAAGTATTCTAAAGGGTGGATGAGACAATCATGGCTGACAAGGGAAGTCAAAAACAACATGAAAGCAAAATAGGGGGGATATAATATAGCAAAAATTAGTGGGATGTTAGAGGATTGGGAAACTTTTAAAAACAAAGAATAGGCAACTAAAATGCTATAAATAGAGAAAAGAAGAAATATGATCATAAGCTAGTGAAAGAGTAACAGGAGTGGATATCAAAGAGCTGGAAAATGACTCTGGTGAGGTACTAAAGGGTGGCAAGAAATGGCATAACTTAATTATTTTGCATTATTATTCACCATGGAAGGCACTAGTAGTGTGCAAGAACTTCATGAGTATCAGGGGACAGAAGTGAGTGTGGTTGCTATTACTAAGGAAAAAGTAGATGGGAATCTGAAAGGTCTGGCAGTAGCTAAGTCACCTGGACCAAATGGACTACACTGCAGGGTTCTGAAAGAGGTAGCTGAAAAGTTTGTGGAGGCATTAATAGCGAACTTTCAAAAATCACAGATTCTGGAATGCTTCCAGTGGATATTAAAAGTTTTGGATGTTAAAAGGCCTAGACAGAGTAGATGTGGAAAGGATGTTTCCCATGGTGAGGGGAGTCTAGGACAAGAAGGCACAGGATAGAGGGCGTTCATTTAAAACAGAGATGCAGAGAAATTTCTTTAGCCAGAGGGTGGTGAATTTGTGAAAGTTGTTATTGCAGACAGTTGTGGAGGCCTGGTCATCGGCTGTATTCAAGACAGAGATTGATAAGTTTCTGATTGGGCACACCATCAAAAATTACGGAAAGAAGGTCGAGAAATGGGGTTGAGAAGAGGAATAAATGATCAGCCATGATGGAATGGCAGAGCAGCATTGATGGGCCAAATGGCCTAATTCTGCTCCTGTGCCTTATTGTCTTATGATTGTAAAATAGCAAATGTCACTCCACTCTTTAAGAAAGGAGGGAGGCAGGAAAAAAGGAAATTATAGGCCATTTATCCTGATTTCAGTGTTTTAGAAGATATTGTAGTCCATTATTAAGGATGAGGTTGCAGGGTTCTTGTAGGCATATGATAAAATAGGCCAAAGTCACCATGGTTTCCTTAAGGAGAAATCTTGCCTGATAAATCTGTTGGAATTCTTTGAAGAAATAACAGGCAAGAAACACAAAGGAGAGTCAGTGGACGTGGTTTACTTGGATTTTCAAAAGGCCTTTGGCAAGTTGGCACACATCAAGTAAAATCAATCAATGCCATTCAACACAATACAAATAAATAATAAATCATCACCACTTATCTTCCAGGGGCTGGCGGCCCATACATTTTAATAGGATCTCTCATGCTTCACTGGGTTTAATCTGGCTCAATGCACAGATTTTCTATCTCATGGGATGGGTGACCAGTTGGTAGAGGCTGGATAGAAGATGCCATTGTGAGTTAGGTGGTTGTAAGTGCTGGAATCCAGGACTTAACCAGGAACACACAGGTAAGCCAAGTAAGCTGCACTCAGGATGGAAGATCTGCCCAAGAATACACAGTATCTGAAGGAATAAAAGTGGAAGTGAGCTGGGGCAAAGTTTAGCATCTGAATGCCCTTGACTGTGAGGGGTGGGAAGGGTTTTTTCTTGAAAGGCCAAAATCAGCGAGAGGAGAAACACTGAATTAAGACGTAACTTTGGATGAACTTTGAAAATCATCCCAAATCTTCATTCACCTGCTGGTGATTTTTCAAATTGACAACAGCTGAAACTGGAATATTCATGGGGATAGCTTCCAGCTCATCTCTGTTATCTTGTTCAATTCCCAGCTGCTTCGTAGGAAACCTTATAAAAATTCAGCAAACTTGTTCTGCTGAAGGAATTCCTGCTGAATTCTTCAATCAAAGAAGATAGTTATGTCTTCTGAAGCCAAGAATGAGGTCCTGAACTTTTTTTTAATTGGAGGTGTGTGACTAAGACAAGTAATTTGTACCATATCTCATTGCACGTGGAGAATACTGAGACTGGTAACTGGAGTAATTTGTTTTGTGGATGGGGAGAAACTGAGGTGGATAAGTGCTGCAATGTGTCATTGTATGTGTGGAGTAACTGAGGCTGGCAAATACTATTATATTGAATTGTACAAGGGGAATAACTAAGATCGACATTTACTGCAATCTCTCACTGTATATGGGGAGTAACTGAGTTTGGCAACTGCAATTCTAAAATCATATTGTATCCAGTGTATTACTCAAACTGGGATGAGCTCTGACATCACGCTACAGACAATGTGTAACCAATATTGCAAATGTTAAACAATTGAGACTGATAACTGCTGGTGTCCATAGCAAAAACTGCTAACTATTACAATATCTTGCTACACTTCGTGTTACTTTTATTTTTCACAGAATATCAAGAGGCTCTTTACACTCCTAATGGCTGTAATATTTTTCCTAGATACATGGCAATTTATTTGGCACTAGAGTGGCTGCAATATGCCCAACAATTAATGTTGCGTTGTAGTAATTAGGGCTGACCACATATTGGTAAGTAAGGTTAAACTGAAACTGACATAGAGATGAGATTACGACCTTCACCAATACTCCTATAAGATTATTTGCAAGTAATTATACCTAATGTGTTTACTCATACAGTTTCTAATTTAGATGGAAAAATAATGTATTTATGTACTATAATGTCTTGTCAGAATTCCCTGGAAATTTAAGAACTAACATACATTGTGTCTGTGATTAGGTCAGTGAAGTACTGGGTATTAATTACAGCAGCAACTGAAAACAGTTCACCTCCTTTGCATTTTCAGGCTCAAGCTTTTTTTTTTAACCGCACTATCAAACATCATGAAATTAAGGGTTTCAGACAACTATACAAGGGATGTAACATGACACAAAAATATTAACTTCAAAAAAAGAAATCATTTGGATTTGTATCTGCCTTACATGTCATCAAGATATTCCCTAGAGCTTGACAAGCAAGAAGCAGGGAACATGTCAGCCAGTGTGTGCACAGTGAAGATATAGAAGCAGCAGGGAGATAATAACTAGAAATCTGATTTAGCGTTATTGGGAGAAAGATCATTAATTACCGGGAATCCTGAGAACTCTTCTGAGCCTGACAGATACAAAGGTGGGTTGGAAATAGATTGTTGCTCTGCAGTCTGGGTTCCCCCACTACTTAAGGGTGTATGGAGAAAAAAAAAAGCCTTGTGAAACTCTCTCCAGAACAGAGTTAGGTGATCTATCTTAGCTTCTTCCCCAAATCCCCACCATCTCAGAAACAAGCCTCCAGCCAGTTTGATTCACTCCTGAGAGACTGAGAGAACTACATGGTACAAAGTCTATAGGATCAGAGGATATCTCAGCTGTAGTGACGGAACTGTTCTTGCACTGATACAACACTGGCATCCACCTAAGAAAGGGAACAATTGTCCGATATGTCCTGTTTACAAAAAGCAGGATGAAAACAATCAGTCAGCAGAGTGTTGGAATTTGTTATCAACAGACACAGTCAATAATAGACTCCAACTTGGGCTTCACCAGATCTACTTGGCATCAGAACCTGGTTCCAGACATGAACTTAAAAACTGAGTTCCAGGACTGAGGTGAGAATGACTTCCCTTAAAATTAAGGTAGAACTTGACTGAGTGTCGCAGCAAGGTATCCTGGAAAACTTGAATGGGTGACAGGAGGAAAAACCACAGTAACTGGAGTCAAACTTCACGTGAAGGAAGATGACTTATAGTCATTGTCACATCAACAGCACAGAGTTGGGATAGCTGTTTCTTTTCACATTAGAAGAATGTAACTACCAGAGTACTCCAAAGATCAAGTCTTCCTCTCAAGTATTTGCTGTTATATTAATAGCCTGGAAAAGGTTGGCAGAATATATGGCATCCAAATGTTCTGTTGGAACAGAAGTAGGCCTACGGGCATGTTGTGATGACAATATTGTCACGCTGCAGTGGGACACAGATAGACTGAGTGAGTGGGCATGTTGGTGAAAGGGAATGGGAGTGCTCGGTGGACAACCCCATTATGAGAAGGTACATTAATACAGAGGGATACAGATTAATACAGAGGGATAGTGTTCATGTAAAGTACATTTGTGGAAGGACTGACATGATGAATGAAGTGTGAGGTAGCAGGATCGGAGGGTTTGGCAGAATGCACATCAAAACTGAAGTAATTATAACTTGTTTAGGTCATGAACTACTTTCCAGTGAGTATATGTTTGTGAATCCCACCCCCTTTCCCCCTAAGCCATACTGATCGAATAAGCTGTCTCTGTTTATGCCTTTTTGTTTCACAGTTGCCTTCACTAGGGAACTACATGTCTCATTAGAGGCACAAGAGACAGCAGCATCCCTCATCAGTTCTATGGTCTTCACTTACTGCTGTAGCATCTCATCCATGAAACTATCATTAAGGAATAAGGTTAAGAAGGGACTTAGGAGAGCTAGAAGGTGGACATCTGGAAGTTTTGTTGAGTAGGATTAAGGAAAACCCCAGAACATTCTCCATGTACGTGAAGATTAGGAGAATGATTAGAGTGGGGGTAGGGCTGTTAGAGGATAAAAGAGGAAACGTGTGCCTGGAGTTGGAAAGAGTAGGGGAGGTCTTAAATAAACACTTTGCTTCAGTATTCATCAGTAAGAGGGTGAAGGCAGCATCAAACAGACTAATATGATGGAATATCTCGACATTGAGAAAGAGGATGTGCTGGAAATCAGAAAAATATTAGGATAGATAAGTCCCGGGATGGATAGGATATACTACAGGAAGTGAGGAAAAAATTGCTGCACCTTTGGTGATAATCTTTGCAACCTCACTGACCACAGAAGTAGTGCCAAATATTATTTCTTTGTTCAAGAAAGGCAATTGGGACTCACTGGCCTGGAAATTATAGGGCAGAGAGTCTTACATCAATGTTAGCAAATTTTTGAAGAGGATTCTTAAAGACAGGATTTACGAGCTTTTAGAGAAACATAGTCTCAAATGGAATAGTCAACATGGCTTTGTGAGGGGCAGGGCGCACCTGATGAACCTGATTGAATTAGTGACAAGACAAATTGATGTGGAGTATATGTATTTTAGTAAGGCATGTGATGAGGGTCCCCACGGCAGGCTTATTCAGAAAGTCAGGAGGCATGGATGCAGGGAAAATTGGCTGCATGGATTGGGAATTCGTTTCCCACAAAAGGTAAAGGGTGGTAAGAGATGGAGCATATCTGGCTGGAGGTTGGTGACCAGTGGTGTTCCACAGGTATCTGTTCTGGTACCCCTGCTCTTTGTGATTTTTATAATTGACTTGGATTAGGAAGTGGAAGGGTGGGTTAATAAGCTTGCAATGACACAAAGGTGTTGTGGATAGTGTGGAAGGTTGTCATAGGTTACAAGCGGATGTTGATAGGATGCACAGTGGGCTGAGAAGTGGATCGAGGATGCATGCTTAACTGGTTGCTCTACTCTGTGACTCTGGCTAGGAACAGTAGGAACAACATCAATACATTTGCTGATAACAACTCTGTTGTCAGCAGAATCTCAAAGTTGCAACAACAACCTTGCACTCAACATCAGTGAGACCAAGAAATTGATTGTGGACTTCAGGAAGGGGAAATCGAGTGAACACACAACAGTCGTCATTGAGGGGTCAGCAGAGGAAGGTGTGAGCAGTTTCACGCTCCCGAGTTTCAATATCTCTGAAGATCTACCAGCAACTATATTTCATTCAGGGCTTGGAGAGATTTGGTATATCACCAAAGACTCTACTACACGTCGACAGAACATTCTGACTGGTTGCATAACATCTGGTACGGAAGGGCTACTGCACAGGATGGGGAAAATCTGCCGAGGGTTGTAAACTCAGCCAATTCCATCACGAGTACTAACTTCCCCAGCATCGAGGACACCTTCAAAAAGCGATGCCTCAAGAAAGCAGCACCCATCATTAAGACCCCCTCCCCCCCCACCAACTTTTAGGACATTCTCTCTTCTCATTACTGCCATCAAAGAAGAGGTACAGGAGCCTGAAGATACACACACAATATTTTATGAACAGCTTCTTCCCCTCTGCCATCAGATTTTTGAGTGGACAACAAATCCCTGAACACTACCAGACTATTATTTTTACTCTCATTCTGTACTATTTGTTTAATTTTTAAAAAAATCTATTTCTTATTATAACGTATAGTATATTATGTTTTGTACTGTACTGCTGGAGTAAGACAACAAATGTCATGACTTGTCAGTGATAATAAATCTGATTCTGATTCTGAGATGGAGTTCAATCTGCTAAAGTGTGAAGTAACACACTTTGGAAGGTCAGACGTGAAGGCAGAGTACAGGGTTAATGGTGGGATTCTCAGCAGCGTGGAGGAATGGCAGGAGAGCCATTCGTGTTAGCGCGATGCTATTACAACTCAGGCTGCCGGAGTTCAGAACTCATTTCCAACGTCATCCGTAAGGAGTTTGTACGTCTTCCCCGTGGAATGTGTGGGTTTTCCCCGGTTGCTCCGGTTCCCTCCCACAGTCCAGAGATGTACAGGGAAAGTTAATTGGCCACTGTAAGGTGACCTATGATTACTGTAGGTTAGGGCTAAATTGGGATTGTCAGGGGTTGCTGGGCAGTGTGGCTCAAAGGGACAGAAGAACCTATTCTAAGCTGTATACCTAAATAAATAAATCTTGGGGTCCACGTCCACAGATTCTTCGAAGTTGCCACTCAAGTTGATAGGGTGGTTAACAAGGCATACTGATTGTGGGCCTTCATTAGTTGTGGGATTGAGGTTAAGAGTCGCAAAGTAATGTTCTATAAAACTCTGGCTAGAACACTCCTCATCAAAAGAAGGATGTTGAAGGGTGCAGAGGAGATCCACCAGGAGGCTATCTGGATTACAGAGCAGCCTTATGAGGAAAGGTTGAGTGGGCGATGGCTTTGCTTCTTGGAGCGAAGGAGGATGAGAGGAGACTTGATAGTGGTGTATAAAATGATGAGGCCTCCAGGGTGGAAATGGCTAGTACAAGAAGGCATCATTTTAAGGTGATTGGAAGAGAGTATTGGGGGGGGGGGGGGGTGTCAGAGGTAGTTTTTTCTTTATACACAGAGTGGTAAGTGTGTGAATGCACTGCCAGTGGAGGTAGTAGAGATAGATGCATCAGGGAGATTTAAGAGACCCTTGGTTAGGCAGATGGATGAAAGAAAAATGGAAGGTTACATGGGACTAAAGAGTTAGGTTAATCTTAGAGTAGGTTAAAAGGTTGGCAAACATCATGGGCCAAAAGCTTTGTACTGTGCTGTATTTTATGTTCAAAAATGAGGTGTACATTTCAACCATCTGAACCACCTCATCCTGGTTGGGCTGTCAACAAACCTCAACAAATTCCATATTTGGAGAACCTTCTAACTATTGCAGATGTACTGGCCCCATCTGCTTTACCACCATACTACACAATCATGCTAACTGGTAGGGAAACCAGGAAGGGACAGACAATGGGTGGCTTGAAAAACCATCAGCAATCCACTCCACTTCCTTTCAAGGTTCCTGTGGGCTGACAGACCACACCGATGTCGCCCACCACTCTTCCTCAGCCCCTTCATCTAGTGGTATCCCAGGCCAGAGTGCGACAGCTTAAATCCCAGCCCTGTATGCCATAAGATGAATTCAGTTTTTGAAACAAAAGCTACATTTAAAAAGAAAAAACACCTGTTCCAAGCCTCCCCAAGAGGACTTGGTATTTTAATGTGGCTATTAAAATAGATAATGAGAGGAGTAAAATCATTATCTAAGAATAATTATGGAATTCTGTAAACTGAGACATTCACATCAACATTCCTAAAATTCTCCCTTTTATGTCCTCACCTGTCAATGCAACGACCCTGAAACCCTTCAGCCCAGTTCAAGGAGAGTAGGGGCAGATGGGAATTGTGTAATCAAGGCTCCACTCAGCAGGCAACAGGTGTTTACAATAGAAAAAAAATAACTGGCCACAGAACTAACGATGGAGGTTGTTGAACACAGATAATGAAGACCAGCTCAGCCTTAATGGAAAGGAACTGGGAAGTCTTCGTATTAAAAAAAAACACAGTTGCAAAAGGCATGTATGTTATATTTAAAAATGTATGTAAAATACTCTTCATCACATAATTCATTTCTAAAACAAATTTACTACAAATATAAGATTAATAATGTATTTAGGCATTACATTTCTATGAATTTGCCCCTTACTGCTTTTTGTACTAAAGCACTAACATTTGAATCAATTAATGAATCAATAGCTCATTCTGTGTATAATATACACACATACAGTTGGTGTTAACAACTGGAAAAAGAGATCCTTTTTTCATTAGCTGCTAACCCATTTCTGCAGATTATTCTATCCAGACTATGTCTCCAAAGCCAATTCACATCTCCTGGAATGGACAAAAAGTCAAGGTTTGTCTAATCTTTCCTCACAACTCATATTTCTGATATGAATTTCCTTCTCAGGGCTCGTACTACACTACTCCCCTCATAACGCAGTCATCTTCAATTGTGTTAGTTGCTGATTTTTCAGGACTGACGCATTAGGGTGGAGGCCAGCGCTACTGCTCAGTACCGATTTCCCCTGTATAAGTGCTGATGAGCTACCTTCTCCAGCAGCTGCTGCTGCCCTTTTGGTGAAGGTACTTCCACAGTATAACTGGGCACCAAGTTCCAGGATTTAGCTTCAGTGACAATGAAGTGTTAGTTCTCACTTCCAATTCAGGATAAATTGTGACTTAAAGGGAAAGCAATGTTCCCATGCAGTACTGCCCTAGACTTTCCTGGTGGTGGAAGCCACCAGTTTTGGAAGGACTGTTAGAGAAGCCGATCTGAATAACTGCAGTATATTTAGTATCTGATACAAACCACAGCCAGTCTATGCCATGGGTATAGGGAATTAACGTTAAGGACAGTGGGTGGGTTGTTTTGTCATGAATGGCACTAATCTTTATGAGAGTTGTTGATGCTACATTCACCCAGGCATTTGGGGAGTATTACAATATGCTCTTGAAATAGCTTATAGATGGTGGAGTGGTTTTGGGGCGTCATGAAATGAGTTAATTACCACAGGCCAATCAACCTCTGACTTGTGCTTGTAGTCACAGTACTTATGTGGCTAATCCAGTTGAGTATCTAGTCAGTGGTGACCCACAGTACAATGGTAATGTCATTGAATGCCGAGGACAACAAGTTAGGCTATCTCATACTGAGATGGTCGTTGCTCAGTGATTTTTCGCACAAATATTACCTACTATTTATCAGCCTAATACTGAATGTCATCAAGGTCTGGCTGCAAGCAGATGTGGGCGGCTCATTTGCAGTGAAATTGCAGCTGGAACTGAACCTTGAGCAGTCATCAGTTAATATTCCCACTTGTAACCCGGTGATGGAAGGAAGGCCCTTGATGAGGTAGCTGAAGATGGTTGGGTTTACATCACTGCCCTCGGGAACGTGCATTGATGCTCCGAGTCTGAGAAGATTGACCACCAATGACCAGAAAGTCTGGAGGGGGTTGGTCAAGTATGAGTGGCTTCACACTGCAGAGCTTTGTGGTAAGGAAGGCCGCTTTTATGGAGCAATCACCTGGCTCCTAGATTCCTGTAGACCCGTGTATTCAGATCTGTTCTTGCTTTGCACATCCTGCATGCTGGACTCTTTCGATCTGAAATTCCCTGCTGATCCCTCTCAGCTTTTTGGCTGGAGGTCCATGAGCAGCAGTCTGCTGCAGAACATCTGGTCTGGTCCTCATCTGAACAGTGGAGTTACACAACACATCCAGCACCGGTACTGATCTCAGAGATTGGATTTCCACTTGTACGAAATGGAGTTTACAGTTCCAAAATTATAAAGCAACTGCTGAAGTTGCCGAGGTAAACTAAAAGCTAACAAGTAGAAGTAGAGTGAACAGAGGCCCTGAAATAAGTATGCAAAGAAGCAGCCTCAGAACCTGCTGCTGTGTTCTCTGTCCCATCGCTTGACATTGTTTTCAACTTGCTTTCAATGGGAGCTCAAGGAACTTCAGGAATCCCATGGAACCACAGTCAGATTATATGTTAATATTGCTCTAATTAAATGAGTAACACACTGAATTGAGAGACTGTCCCACAGATGAGAGGGACCAGCAGGGAGCTCCTACTCAAAGGAGTTCATTAGCAGCATATAGAACCTGTCTGAACATTACTGTTTTTTGCAGGATCTGGTTTATTTAGTGTAGGAGTTGGGAAATTTGCCAATTAAATTTGACAACCGATTGGTTAGAACTGATTCCCTGAAGAGCTGTCAATTCCTTTGGGTTTAACTCGCACCTGCTTCCAAACAAAAATTCAGCATAATATTTTCCCCCCAATCTTAACCCCTCTTGTTCTCTTTGTGACCATTTATTGTGTCTGGTAACATGGCTGTTGACATCTCTTTAGTTCCATTCTGCCTAGGGTGACAGTGGTACTAATTGTTATCGGGCCCAGAGGTAGTCCATTAGCTGCAGGTTGAGTGCCGAAGAAACCTTACAAATATTTTCAGGTTTTCAGGTCTGATCTATTGGAGTACTTCTAAGTTCTGGACAGAAGTGGAGACAACAGGTTGCATCTTTTTTTGATATCCTTATGCCTATACTAACCCTGGAAAGTGAACTGGATGATGCAACTTGGTGGCAGTGAACCTAGTCTCAATTTTGCTCCACTTCAGCTGACAGATTGGAACTAAAACATTTCACTTCTAACATTGCCTTTACTGGACAAATAAAAAAAGTGCGAGACTATGAAAATGAAAAGTATAATATTTATTCTAGCAGTGCTAGTTTTTGACCTGGATAGTCTTTGTGTTGGTAGGACCTAAGCAATGGTTGGATGTCCTCAGACATGTACTTTTACCAGAGCACCAAAGCATGAGTCAGGTTGATTGATTGGTCAGGGCACGAAGGATATGGGGAGAAAACAGAAGATTGGAGCCGAGTGGGAAATTGGATCAGCCGTGATGAAATGGTGGAGCAGATTCAAAGGGCCAAGTGGCCTAATTCTTCTCTTATATTTTATGGTCTTATAAATCTGAATGTGGAAGGTTAACATACAATCTCATTCGCTTAACATCGGTGGGATGTCGGGTAGAATCAGTAAATAAGGTTTCTATCAATCGTTCCCCCGAAATTAAAAAAACATCATTCAAATAATTGTATTAATACACAACTTGTTTACCACAAATACCACGGAAAGAACAAATATGTTCCCTATCTCTGCACATAACCTATCATAAAACAAGCGGTATAACAAGCATTCACTAAGATTATATTTTGCTTTGTCTTAAAGGAGGCTTCAGCTCAGAACAGGCGTTGGCTCTGGGTAAGTTTCTCTTAAATTTCCCTTTTTTAATCTTACTGTGTCAGGGGTCCTTAGTGTAGTTGAAATGGTCACTGTGTGTTCTTCCTGCTGGATGTTGGAGTCCTGGGCAGACCCAGAGTGTCCAAGGGAACGACATCTGTGTGAAGTGCATTCAGCTGCAGCTCCTTGAGGGCCGGGATAGGGATCTGGAGCAGCAGCTGGATGACCTTTGGCTTGTACAGGAGAGTGAGGAAATCATCGATCAGAGTTACAGGGAAGTTGTCACCCTGAAGTTGCAGGAGGCGAGTACTGTAGCTGGGTGACAGCCAGGAGAAGGAATGGGACGGTGAATAGAGAGTTCGCACAGAGCACCCCTGTGGCTATTCCCCCTGAGTGATAAATAGACAATTTTGGATACTCTTGTAGGAGATGACCTCCCAGGGGAATGCTAACAAAATCAGGTTACTGGCACTGAGTATGGGTCCATGGTGCAAAAGGGAAAGAGGAAGAACAGGAGAGAGGAAGTAATAGGGGACACAATAGTCAGAGGACCATACAGGAGATTCTGTGGACAAGAACAGGGCACCTGGATAGTATGTTGCTTCCCAGGTGCCAGGGTCAGGGACGTCTCTGATCGCATCCACAGAATTTTGGAGGGGTTTGGAAAGCAGCCAGATGTCTTAGTCCATATTGGTACCAATAGGAAAGGAAAGCAAAGAAGTCCTGAAGAGAGTGAAGCAGGGTCTCGAGGGTAGTCACTTCTGGATTGCTACCTGTGCCACGTGTCAGTGAGGGCAGATAAATGTGGGGCTGAGTAGCTGGTGCAGGGGGCAGGGCTTCAGGTTCTTGGATCATTGGGATCTCTTCTGGGGGAGGTGTGACCTGCACAAAAGTGAAGGGTTGAATCTGAACCCAAAGGGGACCAATATCCTCACAGGCAGGTTTGTTAGAGCTGCTGGGGAGGGTTTAAGCTCACTCGGCTGGGGGGTGGGAACCAGAGTGAAGGGACTCAGGATAGGACGGATGGTAAAAAAGCAAAGATAGCGTGCAGTCAGACTGTCAGGAAGGGCAGGCAGATGATAGGACAAAATTGCAGCCAGCAGGGTGAGTATCAGTGCACTAAGGATGCAGAATCAAAAAGGGTAGCAAATACAGTACTCAAAGTGTTATATCTCAATGCAGGGAGTTCAAGAAATGAGGTGGATGATCTTGTTGCACTATTACCGATTGTCAGGTATGATGTTGTGGCCATCACTGAATCATGGCTGAAGGATGGTTGTAGTAGGGAGCTGAATGTCCAAGATTACACATTGTATTGGAGTGATAGGAAGGTGGACAAAGAGGGATTCGTAGCTCTGCTAGTAAAGAATAGCATCAAATAGCTTCAACTGCTGCACAGAGTCTTGCCATCTTCAGAAGTTTTCTGAAGACTCTGCCATAGTTGGATGCATCAGCAATGGAGATGAGGCTGAGTACAGGGCGACGGTGTGAAACTTTGTCACATGGTGTGAGCAGAGTCATCTACAGCTTAATGTGAAAAAGACTAAGGAGCTGGTGGTGGACCTGAGGAGGGCTAAGGCACTGGTGACCCCAGTTTCCATCCAAGGGGTCAGTGTGGACATGGTGGAGGATTACAAGTACCTGGGGATACGAATTGACAATAAACTGGACTGGTCAAAGAACACTGAGGCTGTCTACAAGAAGGGTCAGAGCCGTCTCTATTTCCTGAGGAGACTGAGGTCCTTTAACATCTGCCGGATGATGCTGAGGATGTTCTACGAGTCTGTGGTGGCCAGTGCTATTATGTTTGCTGTTGTGCGCTGGGGCAACAGGCTGAGGGTAGCAGACACCAACAGAATCAACAAACTCATTCGTAAGGCCAGTGATGTTGTGGGGGTGGAACTGGACTCTCTGACGGTGGTGTCTGAAAAGAGGATGTTGTCCAAGTTGCATGCCATCTTGGACAATGACTCCCATCCACTCCATAATGTACTGGTTAGGCACAGGAGTACATTCAGCCAGAGACTCATTCCACCGAGATGCAACACTGAGCGTCATAGTAAGTCATTCCTGCCTGTGACCATCAAACTTTACAACTCCTCCCTCAGAGTATCAGACACCCTGAGCCAATAGGCTGGTCCTGGACTTATTTCCACTTGGCATGATTAACTTATTATTATTTATGGTTTTATATTGCTATATTTCTGCACTATTCTTGGTTGGTGTGGCTGTAACGAAACCTAATTTCCCTCGGGATCAATAAAGTATGTCTGTCTGTCAAATCATCAGAAAGGTCTGATATAGGATTGGAAGATGTTGAGTACTTGTGGGTTGAGTTAAGAAACTGCAAGAGTAGAAGGACAATGATGGCATTTATATACAGGCCTTTAAACAGTAGCTGGATGTGCACTACAGATTACAATGGGAAATAGAAAAGGTGTGTCAAAAGGGCAATGTTATGATAGTTATGTGAGATTTTAACATGCAGGCTGATTGGGACAATCAGGTTGATAATGGGACTCAAGAGATTGAATTTGTTGAATGTGCATGAAATGTCTTTTTAGAACAGTTTGTCACTGAGCCTACTAGGGGATCAGCTATACTGGATCGGCTATTATGTAATGAACCGGTGACAATTAGAGCTTAAGATAAAGAAACACTTAGGAGGCAGTGACCACAATATGATTGAGTTTAACTTGAAAGTTGATAGAGTAAAATCTGACATAGCAGTATTTCAGTGGAGTAAAGGGATTTAGGGGTATGAGAAAGGAATAGGCCAAAGTAATTTGGAAGGAGATACTGGCAGGGAGGACAACAGAGCAGCAACGATGTGAGTTTCTGGGAAAATTGAGGAAGATGCAGGATAGACGTATTCCAAAAAATGAAGAAATACTCAAATGGCAAAATAGTACAACCATGGGTGACAAGGGAAGTCAAAACTAATGTAAAAGCCAAAGAGGGGGCATACAATAAAGCACACATTAGCGGGAAGATAGAGGACTGGGAAGCTTTGAAAAACCTCCAGAAAACAACTGAAAGAATCATTAGTATGGAAAAAATGAAATATAAAAGCAAACTAGCAAACAAAATCAAGGTGGATAGAAAAAGTTTTTTCAAGTATATATAAAAAAAAAAGGGAGATGAGAGTGGATATACTACCGCTAGAAAATGAGATTGGAAAAATAATAATGGGGGACAAGGAGACGGCAGAAGAACTAAATGGGTATTTTGCATCAGTCTTCACTGTGGATGACCCTAGCAGTGTGCCAGATGTTGAAGGGCGTGAGGGAAGAGAAGTGAGTACAGTTACTATTACAAGGGAGAAGGTTCTCAAAAAATGGGAAGATCTAAAGGTGCGCAAGCTACCCAGAGCAGATGAAATGTGCTACTAGTTTCTGAAAAAGGTAGCGGTAGAGACTGTGGACACAGAACAAGATAGGAGAAAGTCAGCATGGTTTCCTTAAGGGAAATTCTTGCCTGATGAACCTGCTGGAATTCTTTCAGGAGATTACAAGTAGGATAGATAAAGGGGATGTAGTGGATGTTGTATATTTGGATTTTTAGAAGGCTTTTGACAAGGTGGCACACAAGAGGCTATTTACCAAGTTAAGAACCCATGATATTAGAGGAAAGTTACTAGCATGGTTAGAGCATTGGCTGATTGGTAAGAGGCAGCGAGTGGGAATAAAATGATCCTTCCTGGGTTGGCTGCCAGTGTCTAGTGGTGTTCCGCAGGGGTCAGTGTTGGGACTGCTTCTTTTTATGCTGTATAGCAATGATTTAGATAATGGAATAGATGGCTTTGTTGCCAAGTTTGCAGATGATACGAGGATAGGTGGAGGGGCAGGTAGTGTTGAGGAAACAAGTAGACAGATTGGGAGAATGGGTAAGAAAGTGGAAAATGAAATACAATTTTGGAAAATGCATGGTCATGCGCAATGGTTGTAGAAATAAATGAGCAGATTATTTTCTAAACAGGGCGAAAATACAAAAATATGAGATGCAAAGGGACTTGGGAGTCCTTGTACAGAGCAACCTAAAGGTTAACTTTCAGGTTGAGTCAGTGGTGAGGAAGGAAAATGCAATGTTAGCATTCATTTCTATATTCATCTAAAATATGAGAACAGAGGAGTTATAAGAAACTGGTGGGGCCTCTCCTTGAGTAATGAGAACAGTTTTGGGCCCCTTATCTTAAAAAAGATGAACTAGCATTGGAGAGGGCTCAGAGGTGGTTCACAAGGATGATTCCAGGAATGAAAGGCTTATTATACGAGGAATGTTTGATGGTTCTGGGTCTGTACTCACTGGAATTTAGAAGGATGAGGGAGGATCTCATTGAAACCTTTTGAATGTTGAAAGGCCTTGACAGAGTGGATGTGGAAAGGACGTTTCCCCTGGTGAGGGAGTCTAGGCCAAGAGGGAGCAGCCTCAGGGTAGAAGGGTGCCAATTTAAAACAGCGAAGCATAGAAATTTCTTTAGCCAGAAGGTAGTGAATTTGTGGAATTTGTTATCACAGACAGCTGTGGAGGCCAGGTCATTGGGTGTATTTAATAGGTTCTTGATTGGCCACAGCATCAAACTATATGGGCAGAAGGCCATGGAATGGGGCTGAGGAAGGGAATAAAATATCAGCGATGATTGAATGGCAGAGCAGACTTGATGGGCCAAATGGTCTAATTCACCTCCTATGTCTTATGGTCGATCTGTCAGTATTCAGCAAGACCAATTTTCCACAAATTGTTTGGAAAATAAAACTTTATTATAATCTTGGGTTTCAAAAGTAAGGCTAGAACAATAGACATCAGTGATGTGATCCTGGTTGGATACTCTCAAAGGCTCGATGTTTATTTCATTGTCTCACTAAAATATGCCCTTAAATCTTAGAGAATGAGCTCTCTGTTCTGCTGTGCTGGATTCCTGAACATCATGTCTTTCTCTCCCTCTTTATCTAATTTCAGTTTAATCAAACTCTTTCTGAATGATTGTGTGCACTAAATGATTCACGGCAAAAAGTGAACCAACCAGCTGGCCCAGAAGCAATCAATTTTTCACCAATCACCTTTAAAGGACGGTTGTATTTCCATTAACAAGTTGCATTAAATCTGCACTAGAGCAAAAATAGTTTTATGAATGTAGGTCGAGCACAATATTCCCTTTGGAATCAAATAGCACCAGTGGCTGGTTCTGAAGTTTCAGTGTGTGGCATTTCGTTTTACTAAAACTAACAGCCTGAAAGATGTTTGAATCTGTGATACATTAGCAATTTACTGGATATTGATTTTGTGTAAGTTATTCTTTATTGACTACCTGAGCTTTTTGAACTTGTGACAACATAAATTGTATTTTTTTAAAAAATCTATCAGTGAAAGTTTCTTAGAAGTATCTTTTCTGTAGACAATATCACCTTACAGGATTCAAAGATTATCTGTGACACTTAAACTACCAAATAACAATAACAAATAACAATAATTGTGTTTAAAATGACAGTTATTTAAGACTTGCTTAAAATGGTGTCCTTTTTAAATATTTTTCTCTTAACAATAGTTTCAAATGGTTGGCTTTTGGAAAAGGTTGTATCTTCGAGTAGTTAGACTCCACTCTTAATAGTTTGTGTATTTAATGATCAACTTTTCTTATGCTACAGATGGAGTTCAACCCAGATAAGTGTGAGATGGTTCAGTTTGGTAGGTCAAGTATGATGGCATAATATAGTATTAATGGTAAGACTCTTGACAGTGTGGAGGATCAGAGGGATCTTGGGGTCCGAGTCCATAGGACACTCAAAGTTGCTACGCAGGTTGACTCTGTGGTTAAGAAGGCATACGGTGCATTGGCCTTCATCAATCGTGGGATTGAGTTTAAGAGCCGAGAGGTAATGTTGCAGCTATATAGGACCCTGGTCAGACCCCACGTGGAGTACTCTGCTCAATTCTGGTCGCCTCACTATAGGAAGGATGTAGAAACTATAGAAAGGGTGCAGAGGAGATTTACAAGGATGTTGCCTGGATTGGGGAGCATGCCTTATGAGAATAGGTTGAGTGAACTCGGCCTTTTCTCCTTGGAGCAACGGAGGATGAGAGGTGACTTGACAGAGGTGTATAAGATAATGAAAGGCATTGATTGTGTGGATAGTCAGAAGCTTTTCCGCAGGGCTGAAATGGTTAGCATGAGAGGACACAGTTTTAAGGTGCTTGGAAGTAGGTACAGAGGAGATGTTGGGGTAAGTTTTTTATGTAGAGAGTGGTGAGTGTGTGGAATGGGCTGCTGCTGGCGGCGGTGGAGGCGGAAACGATAGGATCTTTTAAGAGACTCCTGGATGGCTACATGAAGCTTTGAAGAATAGAGAGCTATGGGTAAAGCTTAGATAGTTCTAAGGTACAGACATGTTCGGCACCGCTTTGTGGGCCAAAGGGCCTGTATTGTGCTGCATGTTCTCTATGTTTCTATGTTTCTATCCTGGATCTAGAGGGACGAAAAAACATCATATAATCAAAAAAAAAAAATCAAGGAAAGGCCTGAATATGTAGCATTACTTTGTGAGGGAAGTTGCTTTATTTGCTACAAACTGCATGTGAGGACTATCCAATGAACCCCAGCTGGCTTTTTGCATTCACTGGAACATTGAGGTAATTCACAAATAGAGTCTGCCTTGAAACCTATGCAGGGACAAGGGAATATTCTTGCCCCGAGCAGGAAACCTGGAATTACAGGTTTCAGGAGAGCTCCTACCAAAATTAATGCCAAAACTTGAGATGACTGTTTTATTTCGATTGCTATCTGCATTCAACCAGATTGAGAATCTGTTGAGAGGTATTTCTATGACAGAAGGGCACAACTGGCAAGTCGAGAGGAGGGAGTGGTTGTGATTCAAGTGGGCATTAAGAGAGAAGGATTGGGAATGGCACAGGGGAAGATTACAAGCCAGCTAGATTTGGGTTTAGTGTCATTGGCGTGGTAAGGAGTGAAATCCATATGGATAGAGACGCATGAGATTCTGGGCAGCATGGTAGCAGAGCAGTTAATGCAATTGCTTTACAGTGCTGGCAATCACTGATCAGAATTAGATTTATGCCACTGCCTGTAAGGCCACATTCCAAAGACATATGGGTTTGGGTTGGTAGGTTGTGAGCATGCTGTGTTGATGACACTCGTGGGCTGCCCCCAGCACAATCCTCGCGGAGTTGATTTGGAGCAAATGTGGCATTTCACTGCGCATTTTGATATTTTGATGTACATGTGACAAATAAAGCCAGTCTCTTTAGGCTTAGAGACTGTAAATGCTGGAATCGGTGGAGCAAAGCGTAAAGCAGGACACTGGAGACACTGAGTGGGTCAGGGAGCATCTGTGTAGGGAAAAGGTAAGTCAGCATTTTGGATCCAGATCTTTAATCTGGGCTGAAAGACAGAGGGAAAGCAGCACAAAACAGTGAGGGGAAGGGGTGAAACAAGAGCTGGCAACGAATAGGTGGATCCAGGTGAGGGAGGGGGAAATGCAGATGGAGGAGGGGAGAGAGCAATAAGTGGGGAGGTGACAAAGGCCTGCAAGTGACGGAACTTGGTGGGAGAGGAAATTGGAGCAGAGAATCAAGTGAGGGGAGTGAGAGGACTGCGAATGGGGGGAGGGAGGAAGAGCAGGGGAAAGAAGTAGGGTGAAGGGAGCTGGGGTGAGTGTAGGAAGAACTAGGTAGATCATGACAAGAGAAAACAGAGACAATGAGGAAGCAATTTACCTGTAATTGGAAGGATGAAATCCATGCAATCAGGTTAAACCCATGTGGAATATGAGGTGCTGTTACTCACCATGACTGTGGAGGAGGCCAAAGAAGGAAAGACATGTCAGTGTGAGAATGGGGAGGAAAATTAAAATGGTTGTCAACTTGAAAATCCAAACAGTGATGGCAGACAGAGCACAGGTGCCAGGCAATGCGAACGCTTAGTT